>NW_021620932.1:1716612-1800528 GCF_004785775.1 Grammomys surdaster
CACACACACACACACACACACACACACACGGTTTTAGGACTCCCCACATTACATGTCTATTGGTGTTACCTTGTTTAGGACATGTTTAGGCAGCCATGATGGGGAGATTTCTTGGGTGTTGCCTCTTACATTTCTAGGACTCATAGTCTAACAACACAGCAGACTCCCTATTTCTCAGGCACGCCTCTCTTCTTTTTTTGAGTCAGTCTTTGTCTTAAGCCACTGTTCTACTGCTATTAAGCAACACCATGACTCCATGACTATAGCAACTCTTACAGAAGAAAACTTTCAATTAGGGGCTTGTTTACAGGTTCAGAGGGTTAGTCTGTTATCATCACGGTGGTGCACGTGGTGAGGGAGCAGGACACCTACATTCTGATCAGCAGGCCCAGGGAGAGACTGGGCCTGGCATAGGCTTTTGAACCTCCACCAAGACCACAACTCCGAATCCTGGTTCTCTCAAAGAATTCTACTCCTTATGGCTAAGCATTCAAATATAAGGGCCTATGAGGGCCATTCTTACTCAAACCACAACAGTCTGACTAGGTAGCTCAGGCTAGCCATGAAGCTAAGTATCCCCAGGGTGGCCTTGAATTTACAGCAAGTACTGGAATTTATAGCATAAGCTACTACATTTGATTTACACTGTTCCTTTTATTAAAAAAAAATGTTTCTTCAAGTTAATACCAAAATGCTCATTTATAACTGTTAAAAGAGCCTCCCCGCCCCCCTTTTTTTGGTTTTTTGAGACAAGGTTTCTCTGTGTAGCCCTGGCTGTCCTGGAACTCACTCTATAGACAAGGCTAGCCTCGAAAATCACCTGCCTCTGCCTCCCAAGTGCTGGGATTAAAGGCGTGCGCCACCACTGCCCGGCCTAAAAGCCCTTTTAACAAAAAGTTCTGACAGCATAAATTTTAGCTCTGTATGTTATGTTACTCTGAGAAGTACCTGAGATTGGTGTCTTTCCTACTTGAAGTGCAATTGGTGAGTAAGTAGGTGAAGAGATAGCCGATGGGCTGGTAGTGATGCTCCCCAAACTATATTTTTTTGCACTGTTCTGAATGGGGCTGGAAGAAAACTGTCCCTGTGATAAAAAATAAAAATCAAGGCAGTAATCAGTGAGTATATTTAATTTCTCTTTGTCATGGTTATACTGCAAGGCCTTTGTAGTCTTCACAAGATGCTTATAAATTAGAGTTCATAAGAACCAACAACAAAAGCCCTTGCAACAGAGACAAGACTACTGAAGAATTCTTGAAGTGAAATTTCAACACAAAATGAATTAGGGTCAAACAAACCATTCATTGCGTTTCATATCAAACAGCTGTCTATGAAAATAATCTCTTAATTTACTCCATCAATGCTAATCCACTGTTTATCATTTAACACTGCTAATCTTTTGTTAATTCAGTAAGTAACCCAGGCTGCGAGTCCTTGAGACAATTTGTTCACCTCTCTACCTCTAAATACAAAACTGAAGTCTGCTGGCATCATACATACAAATGAGAAAATTCCCAGTGCCCAAGGGCACTCCCCTTGGACGTGTCTGGAGTCTTTACATCCATACACATCTAGGACACATTAACCAGCCACTTTCTGTGGCACGTGGCATGTGTCCAGGGTTTCTACACGTTAATGGAGACAAATCCATTGGATAAAACACCTCAAGAGATCCCCGGGAAGTGCTGGGAGGACTTCTGGGAGAAGCTGAAGGCAAGGAGTCAGAGATGCTTCCATTCCCATCTAAGAAGAGCTTTCTTCTGAGAGACGAAGAACTGAGGTTCCCAGGAGACTGGTCCGCGAAGTCATCAGCTCTAAAATAGCCTCCTGCATTTACCAGTAACAGAGAGAAAGCTGCTCACTGTAAGAAGTCACTACACTCACAGCACCGAGGTCTTAAAAAGTCATAAACCATGTTTGAAAGTGTTTCAATACATGTGTGTATAATGCTTAAAATGATACTCTGATTTTTGGAGTGTTTCATTAGTTATTTGCTGTTGTTACTGTTTTGAGTCAGGGCCTTACTATGGAACCCAGGCTGGCCTTGAACTTGTGGCGATCCACTTGTCTCACTTGCTGACTGCCAGGAGTGTGCCACCGTGCCTGACTTGTTATCAGTATTGTACCAGCACCATTAAAGTGTTTATCATTTGCTGCCCACAGTAACGTTCACTATGATAAAAACACTAATCCAGGTCACGGTCAGGAAACAGAAAAATTTAGGACAGTTTCCTGCTTAATGACAACACTACCATTCACAAAAAGCCAACAAAATGAAAACCTATGGTTTAAGTTACGAAATACTCAAGTCATACAGTGTTTACCTAATATGGCTTCCAAATTAAAATCCACAGGAAGAGACAGCAGAGTCTGACAGGCAGCTGAAAATAAGCAAAGAGACTGGAAGTACGCACACACAAAAGTATGTGGAGGCCACGGCACGTGTGGTGCATGTGCCTGCCAACCGCCCTCTCCCCAGCACGCTCCAGGAAGTCTGCTGGTTCTCTACTCCATGCCAGACACTGTCCTCGGCTTCATTTCCCACAGCTTCCAATCGGAGCTAATGGCAGACGTCATTCCCAGGCTGTGAGACTTGGACAACGCTGAACAAGACACCAGCAGACATTAGGGGACTTCTCATAGGAACACATTTGTGTTTTCTTTAAATCTTTCCCAAACCAGAAATCAAGTCACAATTCATATATTCTACACAAGAAAGCAACACATGATTGCTATGTGTCTAAAGCGTGGCTGAATACAATCTGTTCTAATGTAGCCATTTTTAAAAGTCAGTTCTCTTTTGGCTCATTCACAAAACAGTGCCTTAATTTGAAATGGATGGTACAACACGAACTCTGTTTACGTTAACTGTAGCTTAACATGCAACCCGCTGCTTTCCGGAGTCTGCTCATACCTACCGTTGCATTTCTGAGAAGGAAGACTCGGCTTTTCCCCAGCAGGAGACTCGCTAGTACTATTTAGGCCTGTAAAATATTTTAAATATATTAAATATCTTTATCTAATTCAGGGTTACATTTTCCAGAATAAAATGCTACACACTACAGTCTTTCATATTTTAAAGATAAATATCTAAATTTATAATTTTAGCATCTTTCTGTTGGATTATTTAACAAAGAAAAATAAAAATAAAAGATTACTATACCAAATTAGAAGGTATCATGTAATTATTAGATTTTAATGACAGATAATTATATGTGGTTTTGGTATACAATTAATATTTTGATCTGTATATACATTGTTGAATGAGCACATAAGGCCAATATATCTCAAACAGACTGTGTCAGTTAATTTTCCTAAAATGGGTTTAGATAAACTCAATTAAAATGATAGATTATTTTGACAAAGAAAAAAAAAAACCTGACATGTGATGATTAAAACTATACTCAATTTTATCAGAGTCAACAATACATGTTGTGCCAGGCGGTGGTGGCACACACCTTTAATCCCAGCACTTGGGAGGCAGAGGCAGGCGGATTTCTGAGTTCGAGGCCAGCCTGGTCTACAGAGTGAGTTCCAGGACAGCCAGGGCTACACAGAGAAACCCTGTCTCGAAAAAACAAACAAACAAACAAACAAACAAACAAACACAATACATGTTGCATGCTGGTATATGTCTTCAATCCCAGAACTTGGGAGGAGAGACAAGAGGAACTCTGTAAGTTCAAGGACAGATAGCCTGGTCTACATAGAGAGTTCCAGGACAGTCAGAGCTGCATAGACCCTGTCTGAAAAAAAAACGTTCATGTTTTAATTATTACTTTTTTAAGATTTATTTTATGTATATGAGCACACTGTCACTCTCTTCAGACACACCAGAAGAGGGCATTGGATCCTATTACAGATGGCTCTGAGCCACCATGTGGTTGCTGGGAATTGAACTCAGGACCTTCTTGAATAGCAGTCAGTGCTCTTAACTGCTGAGCCATCTCTCCAGCCCAAGTTCATGTTTTTAAATCTTCGATTTTATAACTTAACAATCACTAGATCCAGTACAGAATCCTGAGAAGAGTAAATGAGTGGGCCAAAGACTGAATGAAGTATTCAACAATTACTTGTTGAATACTGTCACAATGGGCACAATAAAGACAACGTTGGATTTTTGAGGCTCCCTTCTCCCAAAACCACAGATGATTTTAGAATGAAGTCCAAACAACTTAATATTAGACTCCCAAAACCCTCAGAGTGTCACCTGCCATCTGTTTTACTGCTGTTCTCACTGTGGTGAGCAAACACTACGCAAAGAACCTTATAAGAGGAAAGACTCTAGTGCACACTTCATCACAGTGGTACACAAGGCAGGGGAAAGGAGACAGAGGGGTAGGGACAAGACACTCCCAGGGTCTTGCCCCAGTGACCCACTTCCTCTAAGACCCCACCCACCTCCTAAAGTTTCCCGATTCTCCTAACACTAACTAGGAGATTGCTGCCTGGGAACTAAGTATTAGGACACAATTTCCTCCCATTCTTCGGCACCAATGGAGGCAACACAGACTAGCCCTGTCATGTACAATGCCTGCTAGACACACAACGGACGCTATCTTTTGGTTCTAGAATGTCTCCCAGTGGCTCACGTGTTAATAATGGTTTTATTCTCAGCTTAGTGCTATTTAGAAATGTATATGCTTTAAGGTGTGGGGTTTCACTCAAAGGTCTTACTAACCAATAAGGTAGGCCCTTGAAGGGGACAGAGGGCCCACAGTCTCCCTCCTTCCCCTCTTCCACACCTGGCCATAATTAGAACAAGTTCCCTACATCAAGTGTTCCTACCATGATGCACTGTGCTGCTATAGGCCCAAAGCAGAAAGACCAATCATCTGAGGCCTGAAACCTCTAAAACGAAGCCAAAATCAAGCTCATGTTTACCTGTCATGCCTAGGCTCTGGGTTTGATCCCCAGCATGGCATTCCCTAGGTATGGTGACAGTAACCTCCGAATTCAATGAGTACAGGCAGGAAGAGAATGAAAGAAGGAAGGAAAAAAGGAGGGGAAGAGAAGGGGGACATTCTACAAAGGGAAGCTTCCTCTTCATTATTCTGAACATGAAGTAAGCCTACTCTCTCTGAAGGACACACTGCTTCTGTCCTCCAAGGGTGATGAAAACATCTTCAAACATACACCTATGCACATACACACATATAAATACAGCTTTACAAAGCTACTTTGGAACAGAGTCTTTCCATCTAACTGCTTGCAATGGGTGCAGAAGTGTGACTGTCCTGAAAGCTAGTCTCACAGTGTTACCTGAGGCAGCGCAGCTCTGTAGAGCAGCTCCTGAAGCTACATTACACTACAACGAGCTGGCCTCCTGTATAAAGACTGTCTTTTCTGCTTTGTTCTGATACTGCCTCACTTCAGCAAAAAACTTTCTCATAACAAATTACTACTAAAAACTAAGATTAAATGAAGGTATAATCATCTGCAAGAAAATCTAACACTAAAAAATGGGAATCGGGAGAGGCTGGTAGTTATGAACCCGTCACCATGAACACAGACTTTCAAAGTTGTGAGGATAATTCGCTAGCTTAGTCCTTTCATTTTCCAAACAGAAAGCCAGGATCAAAAAAGACTGACTAACGAAGAGCACTCTTCTGGTCAACTGTATCTGGACAGCCACAATGCAGGCCTCCATTTCCTAGCCCATGCCAATTTTAGTCTGTAATGGCTGATAGTGATATGAGACCCCTGGCTGTAATCCAGGCTTTATCATCTATCACTCTTACCATCTCAGTAACCTTACTACGTGCTCAAACCTCCCTGACACGATGCTTACTCAGCAGCAGCGGAGGCCAATGACTGCCCTTCCTCCTACCGTGAGACATTCCTGAAAGCGCATAGCATCACCCTTGTAGAGAAAGTGCTCACCCCACGCATGTACTGTTGCCGTGGATCCATGAGGAATATCCTCCTTACACTTAGAGCACACCCATGCTAGACAGTGGTCAAAACAAACGACAGAGAGAGTAAACATAAGACACCCACTGCCTGTGGGATTGCTGGCTTGCCCTTCACATGCTCTGTACAATTCACAGATGAACAGTTCTGCTGTATACCCCACCCCCAAATCTTCCTGTCATCACCCTTCCTCTGTCTGTGTAAAACCTGGCACATCATCAAAAAACCAAGTAACCTGAGGATCTTATATAAAATACTAGCCTTCAAAAAAATCACTGAAAATGGCATTCATGATTCAACTCTTTATTTAAAACCAACTATTAACACTTATGAAGTCAATGCAGGCATCCTTAGAGTTAGTATTCATAATGGGCATTAAAAAATGCTTTCTGAGGAGAATAGCAAAAACAACAAAAGAAAACCCAAACATATTTCAATTAAGTTTTGATATTTACCTAAAAAGGAGTTAATCTTGTCACACAGAGGATTTAATTTGAAGCAGGCTCCTAACCAAAGCCTGTAAATGGGTGCTGCTCTGTGTTTCCCTACAGTCACGGTTTTGGATGCATGTTGAATACTCACATTGACTTAGTCCCTGGTTTTCGCACGCTGAGTACTCACATTTACTGGGATGAAGCTCTGAAGGCTGTTTTCCATCATGATCAGTCCAGGGAGAGGGCACAATGACATCTTTAGTAAAAAACTAGGAAAATTCAAGTTGTACAATCAGGCTTAAACTCCCCACAAATGGGAAAAAAGTACCTTCACTGTTTTTAAACAACCATCAAGGGTGCCATATATGCTAACTTGGTAATTTTAAAATGTTAATATTCAATGCAACCGACCAAAGTTAAGAGGGGAAGAAATGTAAAGTACACATAGAGAGAAGTCTTAATACTTTAAATTAACTGTTTAAATTTGAAACTTACAAAATAAGCTAAGGATATTATTCACAGGTAAATTACTTTTGCTTTCTCTGCCAATTTGTTTTGGGGCTGGTGACAAATTTAAGATTAGAGGCAATACATGGAGATAAATGTATACATGTAAGTAAATGGTGTGCTGGACTAGCCTGGACTGGCTCTCAAGATCTGAGTCTAAATTTTCAGGAATTTGGATAACTTAAAGCCAATACTATAAGTAAAAGTATATAAATTTACAGTTAAATAAACGTCACTAAATCAATCATTTGAAACAAATTACTTATACATTCTTTTATATTTGCCCATATCTATGTTTTTAAGGTTAATTACACCTTGGGTATATATATGGTGGAATTTGTCTCACTGTGGTGTGTGAACGGCAACCGTAGTTTTCCCATCCAGTGATACATTAGTAGCTGGAAGTTGGCTATTGTTTGAGTATTTCCAGTATGGGTAGCAGCAATCATTGAAAACATACTAGGTTTACAAAGAGAGAACCAGCTGGTACAAATGTACCTCTGTGTCCCAAGCTATTCTACTCAAATGAACAAAAACCATCTGTCTATATCTATACTTATCTATGAACGTATTTCTCTAAGTGTCCTCCATCGTCTGTCTGTCTGTCTGTCTGTCTGTCTGTCTATAGCTGCTATAGTCTTTTGTTCCTAATGCAGTACTTCGTTTTCCCTTTGTTTCCAGGGGAGAATGTTTTCTTTTCACTCTTAGACACTCTTAGAGGACAAAAGCTAACTTCCTTGACTAAAGCTGTGATGAGTCTGTAAGGAAATCAGGTGAAACTAAAGGGAATGGGAACAAGTTAACGCTATAGGAAAGTGCAGAGGAACAGTAAAGAGCCCATAAACTTAAGAAGTGTCACACACGCTTACACGTACACTCAACATTAACTAGAACCCAAATACGATGCATTTAAAATAACAAGCAGAGCACAGACATTTGAAAGTTTGCTAATGTTCAGTATTACAAAAGCAAAGAAGCAAGCAGCAGCATCATAGACAAGGAGCAGAAATGCTCTGGCCTCTTAGGGAGGCAACAAGGTAATGCCCACCCAGGCTGGAAATCCACAGAGCCTCCAGCTTACCAGTCCACTTCAAGAAGCACATACAGACCACACGCTGTAATAATGAACAGAACTTAACATCTATCACCAAGGCATTATTTATGCACTTACTAAAATGCAAAAATCTGTATGGATGATTATTTGTAAAAATCTAAGAAAGATCAAGAAAAAGAAAATAAAAACAAGATGCAAGTCGAAATGAGGATGAACCTGTCTAGCATATTTAAAGGGTGTACAATATTATAGATATAAAATTAGTCCTAACTACAAGGGAAAAGCTGCAGCAATTTCCTTCAGAGACTGATAAAGAAAGCTTTTATTCTCGCTTTATATTTGACAGCTTTGCTTTTGACATGTATATATAAAATATACTCTGCATACGATATACTAAATCCTGACTCCCACTCCGATTTTATTCCCCTATGTTTCACCTGTTGAACTTCCCATGAAACAACTTCCAGGATTCTAAAGCGAGAAGATATTTTCCAAAATGTTGGAAAACTATACCTGAGATATTTAGCTTGAGAAGAGTAACAGTGGAAATTTAAGACCAGATATAAAGAGGAAAACAAGGTTTGTCAGGATAAAGCATTATACCATTTTCTAAACCAAGGCTGTAATCTGAAGTATAAGGGACAGAAGATTTATGTCAGAAAAATCAAGGAGGGGCCAGTCACCTGACTCCAGAACAGGCCATTAGTACAAATCTTTTAGGGTACAGAAAAGCCAATGTAGTTAAGTGGAGACCAAAGGCGAACAGGAAAGCTCAAAAGTGCTGCTCTGACAGAAATCCTTTATGAGGTAAGAATTAGGTAATCTTTATACTAGTTTAGGAGAATTAAGGCATTTTATGAAATAGATTCTAAATCCTTAAGAATGAACAACAAAAGACAAAATTATTGTGTATTGAAACTAGACAGTGGATGACTAAAAATACTCAGGTTCCTTTACATAAACTCCAACCGAATCAGAAGTTTGTGCTCATCGGTCTTCTGAAAGCACAGGGAAGACAAACTCTGTTAGGCCTTGAGCATGGAATGATGACCAGAGAACAGTGCCCCAAACCAGACTTAACCCAGACAGAGAAGCGCTAAGCCCATGACTTCCATGCGCACTAAGAGAATTATTGAGACAGCAGAAAACTAAGGGCCTTGTAAAGAGCTCAGAATGATGCAGGGATAGATGTGGAGGGAAGTGCTGAGGACTCAGGACCAGAGGGGATTTCAAGTCTTCCTAAAGGAGAGGGCACACATGCAGAATTCATTGGTGGATGGCTTAGTGGTCACAACAGTGTCAGTTACCTCTTCAATGGCTTTCTGTCTTTTGTCTTCCACATCTTTATCTATTCTATACAGAGATAAAGAAGAAAAATAACCAGGCCATTATTTCACCTTATTGAACATTAAAAATTATAACCTTTCAAAGAAATAATTTTCCTTCATTGAACTGACAAACATTAAACTCATTGTAAAAGAAAAACTTGTGTCTTATAGCATTTAGCTTATGAGGTTTCTAACATTCACTGTAGCTGTCATGCGTACTTTCCTCTCGGTAGAACCCTGGATGGAAGAAAACTTTCTTTTAAAAGGCTTGTGCTGATATATCCAAGGTCCTACCAATAATGTAATTTAAATAAAGTGCTTTGAATCAACAGAAATGAAGTATTTTGTTTGATAGAAAACTAGCAACTGTCCAAATTCTCTCTTTTTTTCAGTTACAGCAGATTCATTATAGTGGTGATTTTAGGATAAATTTAATTTCGAAAGAAAATTAAGAACCTACTTTTCTGAACAGATAAGCAAAAATATTAATTCTAAAATATACTAACAATATAAAATTTTGTTCAAATTGATAACCTTTTTGTTCTAATGAAACACAGAATTACAACACAAATTTTTCTGCTATGAAATTTAGTATAAAATGTCGGGTCCCAAGCACAAGGCATGACTTGCCAAGGATGTGGCAATTAGCCTTGTAAGACCACTTCTTTATTTGTGCTAGGAAAGAATGGTTAAAATCCATCCATAAATTGGTAAACAAAATTTAAAAAATAATTTTAAACTATTTTCCTCAGTAACTGTTCATATACATAGCTGTTCCTGCTTTTTTAAGAAAAAGAAAAGAAAAGAAAAGAAAAAAGTAAGCGTGTATGAGGGTGTGTGCGTTTCAGAAATTAAGGTTAAATGAATTTTTCAAGTCAGGGAATTATGACAAAATAAACTATGATGACCCGCATGACCTCGCATGGGTGACAGGCCCTGAGTCTAACAACTCAGTTGCCTTCACTATCATGGCCATATGATAACCATATCAAAATAACTCTTTATGCATTAATCTAGCTTTAGCCCATCCCAAATCCTTCTGCAACTTCACCAGAGGGGCTCGAGCCTGAAATAGTCGGCTAATTAATGGAACCAGGTAATTGCTGGAACTGAAGACTCCACAGTAGCACACAGGGCAAAGTACCGCGTCTAGCATCCCATGGCGCACACACACACACACACACACACACACACACACACACAGGCGGCAAGTGTTCTGATGTTCCTTTATTCCGACACACCTTCGTGAGCCACACATATCAAAGGAAGGCCTGGGGCCCTGGTTAGTTAGGAAGAGGTGTCAGCAGCCACTGCTTGTTTCCAAGCATGAATCGATACAGTCTGTGGAGAGTGTGTTCACTTCCTTTGGTAGAAGTCTTACAAGCATTCAGTGAACTACATCAGTAAATTGACATTAGAACAGATTCCCACTCTCCTCCTACATAGCATACCCACCTACTCAAATACACTATGTGTCTCTCTCTAAACTCAGCCAGATGACACACCCCTAGTTTTGTAAAATATACTGCAACTGTGGATTATTTGTCCAGTTAGTTTTTCAGGACAGGAGTAATGTGCAGTGCCTCAGAGCTCAGGAAGTGTCTCCACGGATGATACCACAGTTGTCTGAATTCAATATACTGAAGAGATAAGGCAAAAAACCAGAGTATATATTTTGCGAGGAACAAAAAAAAAATTATTCATATACTCATTTGACTTATTTTTTAATCTTCCCTATAGAAGTATTACTTAAACTTTAAAGTCCCGCATGTTTTCTCTTCAGCCTATTCTCCTTTGTCTAAGACTTGAGGTGAGTATTGATTATGGGAGTGGTCATCAGGACACTACGCAGAGAGAAATGGAGTAGAAAGGCAGGCAAGCGATCAGAAGAGCATCTCAACAGTGGCATCTTTCTGTGACTAAAGCCAAAGAGGAAAAGATCCAATTGCTTTGGACTAACAATGTACCTATCTTATGATGGAAAATTAAACACTGAAAAGCCATGTATTTGATTCTTTTTCAAATATTTAAAAAAAAAAGGCTATAAGCCTTGCTCAGCCATTATCAGAGAAGTTTCCTCCTGAAGTAGATGAGAACAAATACCCATAGCTAGACATTATGCAGAGAACTTGCAACACCCAGCATAAATGGGATGTCTCCATCACATCCCTCTCTCAGGGCTCAGGGAACACTGCAGAAGAGATGCCAAAAGAGTATAAGAGTGCTGGGCAGTGGTGGCGCACGCCTTTAATCCCAGCACTTGGGAGGCAGAGGCAGGCGGATTTCTGAGTTCGAGGCCAGCCTGGTCTACAGAGTGAGTTCCAGGACAGCCAGGGCTACACAGAGAAACCCTGTCTCGAAAAAACCAAAGAGTATAAGAGCCAGAGGAGACGGAGCACACCAAGGAGACAAGCAGCAGTGAACTCGGGCCTGCGCGGGGCTGCGTGGGTCTGCACCAGCTCCTATATGTATAGATTATGGCTTCTGGCTTGGACCAAGAGGGTCTCTGGTTCTTGTGCTTCCTCTTGTGCTCTTTTCCTTCTGTTTGCTTGATCCAAGCCCAACGTATAAGTTTTGTTTCACCATATTATATTAATTATACTATATTACATTATATTCTATTATCATCACCTAGAAGCCTGTTTGTTTTCTAGAGAGAATGGAAAGCGAGTGAGATCAGATGAAAGAGGAGGCGGCGAGAAGCTGGAAAGAATAGAAGGAAGAAAAACCATAATCAGGGTACGTTATGTGAGAAAAAACACTACTTGCAATAAAAGAAAAAGAAAAAGAAAAAAGAAAACATCAGACTATAAAACAAACGTGCATTAAACTATAAATAACTAATAAATAAATGTTTTAGCAATCTGTTCATTAAAAAGCTACCTCTGGTCCACTAGCAAAGTGCATGCTCCACTACACTGAGCATCACTGAACAGCACGAGTCTGAAGCACAGTAGAGACTGAAGAATACATAGGACATCAACAAAGAAGTGCAAGCTACACAGGTGGCACGCAGAATTAAAGGAAAGAGAATTTGTGGGCCCACGAAATGGCTCGGCAGGTAAACGCAACTGTCATGTACACCCCCCTCCCTAAAATCAACCTCTGGACTCCAAGGTGGAATGAGAAACCAACTCCAAATGCTGCCCTCTGAGCTCCACACCCACTCCATGGCATTCGTGCACTCAGGCTCACAGATACTGTGTTTGTAATCACAGATCCTTTAAAAGCAACTGCGATTCCTTGATGAACTGTGGTAAAGCTGAAGGATGCCTAGAGCTACTGTCAACAAATGCTGCTGCATTCAGTGTGTCTTAACTTGTTAGGTTTTAGACTTCCCCCAGCAGGCAGCAACCGAAAGGAATCTTGTTTTATTCTTAGACACCAACCCAAACATCAGAGAGACAACTATGGAGAAAGGTACAAACGTTAAAGAGCTTTTCCAGCTAATCAAGCACTAGGGAGGCAGAAGTGTTTTGAATCAAGGGTGAGGGGGGTGAGGGGAAGGGACGTGGTATGAGTGTGTATGTGTCAGTTGTACAAGAAACGGATTTCTATACAGACTGCAATTCTAAGTCAAGGAAAAAAAATCCACATCAATTTTTTTCTTTGTTGAGATACATACATATATGTGTGTGTGTGTATATATACATATACACACACACACATATAAATAATAGGCTTTTAGAAATTCTGAAAGTTTTTCTTTACGTAACAGTCTGTTATTATACTCAAGTAGGAGAAAGGAAAACTTACCGAGAAAGACTTAGGTAGGAAGCCTGGCGATGAATCTCCTCTGGGTCTATTTCTACAGGATTTATTACAGCCAGCTGATCAATAGACCACCTAAATTTCCCTGGAGTCTTAACAAAATAAATATACATATAAAGTCAAACTAAAACAGTTTATCAAAATGATACCCAATGCTACCTTCAAGACTGTAGGTGGCTATAACATAAACTTATACTTTTGAAGCTTATACTTTTAAATGAGTTCAATTACTCTAGATTAAATGGCAGATGGTAACCAAATCACACCAAGTCAACCTGCTGCACACTCTCTCTTAAAACACCAACATCTTCTGAGTAATTTTAAGAATGGCACAATACTCTAAAAACCAGAGCAACAAAGGTATAGAAATAAGATTAGCACTCATGTGGGAGAAACCATGCCCATGGTTACTTTACCAAAGGCTGAAGACCTTTATTGTCATTGAGAATGAAATCTTAGCTATACAAATAGCTCCAACCGCTTCTGAAATAACTGATCTTCAAAATATTTAATATCATCTAGGGCTTCTCCATATGAACTATTCAGCTGGTCCCAAACCTTACACCTTACTCAAATCTAAAACTGTAACTACGAATATCCCCAGAGGGAGGCGGGCAGGACGTTATTATTTCTGTCTTTGAAGTTTAATTACAATTTAATCGATGCTAGGTGGTGGTGCATGCCTTTAGTTCCAGCCCTCTGGAAACAGAGGCAGGAGGATCTCTGTGAGTTTCAGGCCAGCCTTGTCTAGAGAGCTTGTTCCAGGACAGCCAAGGCCAGATAAGGAAACCCTGTCTGGAAAAACCAAACCAAAACCAACCAAAGCAAACCAAACCCAATTTAATTGAAAGCATTCTTTTTTTTTTTTTTTTAAAGTATAGAATAGAGTGTATTCAGGGCATGGGGAGGGGAGTTAAGAGGGTAGTAGAGGCAGGTAGAGGCAGAGAGAGTGAGAGAGAGAGAGAGAGAGAGAGCGAGAAAGAATGAGAGCAAGAGAGAGAGAGAGAGAGAGAGAGAGAGAGAGAGAGAGAGAGAGAGAGAGAAGAGGCCAGCCATGAGTGCGTGGAGAGGGGGGAAGGGAAGGGGAGAGGGAACAGAAGAGATCAAGAGAGAGCAAGAGAGAAAGAGGAAAGTACTCTTTTATTATTGTGTGCTTTTATCTATGTCCATGTTTGTGTAGATATGTGTGTGTGCATGAGTGCGCGCATGCATGTGCACACTCATGCACATGCATACTAGGATGCTGATGGCCAATCTTGGGTATTATCCCTCTTGGTTTTTGAGACAGGGTCTTCATTGGCATTGATATATCCAATCAGTAATCTAGGCTGGCTGGGCAGGGAGCCCGAAGGGTTGCCCTGTAATTACCTCCCCTGCAGTAGGAGGACTAACAGCCATCATTCCTGGCTTGGTGACATGGGTTCTAGACTCTGACTCATGTCCTTGTGCTACCAACTGAGCTATCTTCCCAGTCTCCATCATTTACTTTTGATTAAGGTCATTTTAATTTAGCCAACTTTAAAATAAGCTAGATTTTATCATAATCAGTTACTATTGTAAGGCCAAATTAACGAAATAGCTATATAAACTGTATCTGGTTCATGCACAACTTTCCCATGTCTGAGCTGACATAACATGCAGAAGAAACAGCCATCTGGTGCCCGAGTTAGGGCTGGCTATGCTGGCACACCATGACCAAAGCAACCTGGGGAGAAAGGGCTTATTTGGCTTATACTTGCACATCACTGTTCACCACTGAAGGAAGTCAGGACAGGAACTCAAACAGGGCAGGAACCTGGAAGCGGGAGCTGAGGCAGCCATGGAGAAGTGCGTGCTGCTTCCTGCTTTGCTCAGCTTACTTTCTTATAGACCCCAGGACTACCAGCCTATGAACAGATCCATCCACAACAGACTGTGGCTTCCTATATTAAGTATTAATTAAGAAAATGTCCAACAGGCTTGGCTGCAACGCAATCTAATGGATGCATCTTCTCAACTGAGTCTGAGACTTGAGCTTAAGTCAAACTGACATAAAAGTAGCCAGCACACCTTGTTTTACACTTTTTCTAGGTAAGTGCGGCTAACAAATCAAAAGAACCTTGCCAGTGTAGCAAAGTCAAAAGAGCTACACTGATGGAGCCTTCCCCTGATTTCCTAAAGAACACACTTCCTATGTTCCATCCTTCTGATAAATATTAATCATAGCATATTCGTCATAATTTCACAATTGCTCATTTTGTTGAGTTTATTCCAATACCACAGGGGTTTGCTCCCTTTTATAATAACCGCAAGCATTATTAGGGCTAAACGCTTTTAAATGGCTGGGCAAAAGAAAACAAAGGTAGCACTATCTTATGGCAGAAAAATAATATGAAATTCCAATTTCAGTATCCATAATTCCTATGAGAACGTGGCATATTTGTCTCCATCTTGCTCTTGGCTGCTAACTTTGGCGTGAGGTGTATATGAGCAGCTCAACTGTGACCGGGTAACTTGCAAAGCCTGTCGTCTGTCGTTTCTGTGTTGGTGTGGGCAGTTCCTGGAAGTCCATCTACATGCAAAGAGTGCTCAGATCATGTTTGCTTAAAGAACCATTAGAAGATTAGGTGCCATCTTCTTCCTGTATTTACACTTAAAATTATTTGTAGTTACTTCCACTTAAAATCACTTGTAAACACTAGGCAAGAAAAAAACTTACTGGTAGTTTTGTGGACTTAAAGACAGAAGGACTAGCAAGGGTTTGTTCATGGAGATTAGAATAATCACTAGGACTTTCAAAGGGATTTAAAACAGGGATCCTTCCTGGAGTTTCTGGTGTTATTTGCATTTTTAATTCGCTGACATCTCCCATAGCCCAGGAAGCAAGCTAAAAAGAAATCAGAAGTATGCATATTAAAATTATTGAGTACCATAGATATTAATCCTGACAAAATACATTAAACATCTCACAAAGAGTTCACTCCAAATCGAAACTCTTGGGGTTGGTTTACAGTTTACAAAGGAACATCAATCCTATACGTTTTCTCAGATGATCCCGAAGCTAACTCTGGGAGCTGGGGAAGGGAAGGCATTGCTGCTATCATTTTTCAGAGGAAGCAACACATGCACGGAAGTTAAGCAGCATATATGAAACAGCCAACCAGTTATGAGTGAGCTCTGGTCCAATCTGATTACACTAAAAACAAGTACCTTTCCAACCAAACGACTTCGAGTTGTCGTTTTCTTTATTCATCATCTCAAGAGTAAACAGTATGAACATCCTTCGAATACCCAAGTAATTCCATACAGAACTGCAATTATTACTACTGGCAAGTTAGTCCTCACTTGAGCAGGGTGACTGACAGGGTGGATCCAGGTGGGGATTTAAACTACTTTTCCTGAAGACCACTCCCCCTCCAGGATCCAAAGGCAGGCTGCATTCCTTCCAAAGAGGATTACAGCCAGAAGGAAAAAAACAAAAGAAGAAAAGAATTTACTTTTGGAAGATCAAAGTTGAGCGGGCTCCCTCTGTAACAGCAGAGACGTCACTTCCAGCGACCATTCAGTTTCCAGGCGCCCCTCTCTCTGCTCCCCTTCACACCTAGGCAAGTGCACAGGCGCGTCTGGAGCCAGGAAACCAGAGCGGTCCAACTCGAGACAGGAGTCCAGGCCTGGGGCCACGGAGGACGTACCTACATTCGTGGGTAACGTGGAAGTTCTAGCATCTCCCGCAGAGGCCACGGCAGGCGCCGACTCTTTAACTCCCTCCGTGCTCTCCGGCCAACCAGGGCGCGGGGCGGGGAGAGACCACCGGCCAATCGCGTCTCGCCGCCGTCCGCGAACCAGCCAATGGCGTCGAGGCGGTGGGGTGAATTCGAACGCTAACTCCTCGCTCTACGTTCCGCGCAAGGGAACGAGGCTCCAAATTCAAATCAACGCGGTCCGGCGTCCGCGCTCTGCGCGAGGGGGCGGGCCCTGGGCGGCGGGGGCGGGGCCTGGGCGGCGTGAGCGCGGCCGCGCGGTGGGATTGCCCGGCCGAGCGGCGGGCGCTCCAGTTCCGGGTCAGGCCTTCTCCCACCGGTTGGGGACTTCTCCTCTCCATGGCGAGCGGTAGCGGCGCGGGCGCGGCGGCCTCGGCCAACCTGAACGCCGTGAGAGAGACCATGGACGGTGAGTGCGTGTCGCGCTCGTTTTACCCGGTCTGCGTTTCCCGGCGCCGAGCCCCCGGGTGGAGGCGTCGTCGAGGGCCCCGCGGTCCCTGCGTCGACCTCAGCGGTGTCCTGCGAGGGGACGGAGAAGGGACCCGCCGCGACCTCGAAGCTGGCGGCCCCAGAGCGCCGGTCTTCCGCTGCGGCGTAGTTGGGCGCGCGCGGGGCGTTCTGTCCTTGCGTCCGCTGCCTGCGCGCCCAGCCTGGG
The DNA here is from genome assembly GCF_004785775.1 of Grammomys surdaster. Classification (NCBI taxonomy): domain Eukaryota; kingdom Metazoa; phylum Chordata; class Mammalia; order Rodentia; family Muridae; genus Grammomys; species Grammomys surdaster. The sequence continues at coordinate 1,734,015 of NW_021620932.1, forward strand.
TCCACGCGACCTGCCCGGTGTCTGGCGCGTGCTTGTGACATTGGAGAAGCCTCCTACTGAAGTCCCGGGCGAAAGGGGTCGTGGACCTTCGGTCACCGCTCGGTCCCTGGGCCCTGGCGTTTCAGTAAGGAACTGTTTGTTTCCAGTGTTTGAGCACGTCCTCCCGTCACCATCTCCCACTCCTTAGACCGGGCGACACGGGTGACCGCTGCTGTGGGTGTGTCCGAGCCCGCTGTCGAATGGATAGAGCGCACCCACAGGTACAAAATTAAGTCTCGGAGCTGCCTTCTCTCTGCTATGGTTCTACAGCTTCGTACATCTCGGACCCAACCCTCTGAAAATAACTACTAACCGTAGTTGGTATCAGGCTCTGAACCCAGTGACATCAAATCTAGGCGACCCCCACATCGTTGCCAAGGCAACCGCTATACATTCCCAGAATCCACCTGACTATCTCACCTTTACCTGGGAGAGGCTACATCACTGCCCATATAAAACAGGCAGAGCCCCCTAACCTCGCTCTCTACTTCCATCTTCTTCCTCTCTTCCTTCTCTTCCATCTTCTTCTACTTCTCTCCCCCCCCTGCCCCATCCTTGCCCTATCTTCTGAATAACACCTCTCCCCCCCAACCCCCTTGGAACCCTTTGGTCTGGTGTGGTCTGTTCTAAGCTGCGGACGGACATCTGGGACATCTAACACTGGGGCGTTGGCCGGGAATCGAACCTGGGTTTTGTTGTTTTGTTTTTGTTTGGGGGGGGAGGTTGTAAAAATAAATTTGTAGCTCGAAGGATGTTGTGGGTATTTAAAATAAGACAAGCAGGTAAAGTGTGTATCAAGTGAACAGTTTTGTTTTTTTCTTTTGCATTAGCTATCATCCCGTTTGCAAGCATCTTTCTTTGTCTTTACTCGTTTCCATCTACAAGTGGTGCTATATGTCTGTTTTGGCAGGGGCTTTGATGGTTTCCAGGGTTACCCCCACAGCATCTTTCTTAAAAGATAATCTTATGTAATTGTCACCATACTGCCCCGTGCTTTCTTCACTAAACGCCCACCTTCTTTTTTTTTTTTTTTTTTTCGAGACAGGGTTTCTCTGTGTAGCCCTGGCTGTCCTGGAACTCACTCTGTAGACCAGGCGGGCCTCGAACTCAGAAATCCACCTGCCTCTGCCTCCCAAGTGCTGGGATTAAAGGCATACACCACCACTGCCCGGCAACGCCCACCTTCTTATCTTGCCCTTTCTGATAGAATCTTGGAAGGTCCTGTACTGGTCACTGCTTTCGTTCTAAAGAATGAAACTGTTAGAGGCTTTACATTTGTTGTCCCCGCCTAATTGGTGTTTGCTACATTGGTCCTTTTCTGTCTCCAGCCTGTTTTTTTTTTTCATCGTAGATGTTCCAAGGCTTATTGTTTTATAAAGTAAATTTCTGTACACAAGGGTACCTATGTGAGTTTAGGGTTGTGTTGTGTGAACTTCTCTAGAAGCCTAGAGTGACCTTCTCTGTCTGCCTCTGCGGTGTCCATGGAGTACTGAGTACACCGGAGTGTGTTGTGAGGAGAGTTGGTGGGCCGGCTTTGAGACCTAAGGCTTGGCATCTCTACCTTAGAACCTGCTGTAAAGTAAAAAGGATAGAATATAAAAACCTCCAAAAGTGAAGACCAGAGAAGTTTGTTTGCCTTTGTTTTTAATGAAGGGAGAGTACATGTGAGGTTTTAGTGCATATCAGTCCTTGTATGGGAACCTACAGGACATTTTCAAAGTCTGAGTCCTGTCTCTTCCCTTGATAGCAGTTTTCCTCAAGCTTAGATGTATTTCTCATTAGCATTTTTCTTGTTTCAGATTCCTAACAGTGACTTAAGCTTTTGCTGTCAGTGGTTCACTAGGTTAGTGGGACTCACCAGTAAAGTTTCTTTTCAATTGCGAGAGCAGGTGTGTCATTTGTTTGCACATGCTATGAATCTGATTTTCCCCAGCCATATACACTCAAAACCAAGACAAAGAAGTCTCCATTGATGATAAAGAAGTTTTCCCTATAAGAAAGGCGCAGAAGGGAACCGCAGTGGGTTTTGGAGGATTTTGAGAAAGCATGTTGCTTGTGATGGCAGGTGGAGAAGCATCATCTGTGTGTTGAGCTAAGATGCTTCTATAAACCTTTCTCCAGAGAGCTTGGGGTTGGATTGAGGGGGGGGGGGATCAAAGAACTTGTGAGCAAGAGGAGCTTCCCATCTGAGAAGAGTCTTCATCAAAATGTCACAAAGTACCTTAGGTAGGTGAAAAAAAAGAGAAAGTCATTATAAGTAATAGTTATGAAATATAATGGCAGCAGGATACCTTATGGGCCCATGCCAAGGTGCCCCCTGAGAAGTCACGCCATGCAACAGATCTGGTATAATGGGGGCTTATTTGGGGGGAAAGATAGGAGTAAGGGGTAGTGGACATATAGACAGGCCCACAGATGGAAGCAGAGCCATGAGGGCAGAGAAGGGGGACAGAGGACAGAAAAGGAGAAGGAGATGAAAGAGAGAAAGACAGAGCAAGAAAGACGGAGAACGTAAGGGAACAGAGCAAACTGGGGTGTCGAGAGCAGTCCTGAAGATCAGTAGCATGGTGCAAAGAGTCTTAGTTAGTTACCACGTTTACCACCCAGAGATGCAGGTGGGAGGGGCACAAACACCCACAGTAGTAGAGGAACACAACTTTATGCTCCTACAGGGCTGGAGGACCATGGCATTCTACCAGCCAGGGTGGAAAACAGTTTGTGAACAGTGAGTAGTCAGTGGAAGGATCTTCTCTTAGCAGCTTCAGCTGTTGACTAAGGTGCTTTGATTCTACCCAACTGATTTGAAGAGTTAGACCTGAAAGAATCAGTTCTTTACCAACAAAGTAAAATTTACAATATCTGGCTTATACTCACTGGGTATATAAAACAGGAAAATATGAGTTATGATGAGAAAAATTCAAACCATTAACATAAAAAAAAACCACAGGCATTACTGTATTCCATAATCAAAAACTTCTAATACTGACATGGAAAATATATTTTTAAGACTCACATTGAACTTTGAGACATGAAAAGTAGGAAAAGTTGGATGTTCACCCAAATTCTACAGTTTTCAGTACTTAGAGTTAAATTAGTGAGTGACTAAATAATTGCTAACTTGTCTGTTTATCCCAAAATAATCCATGCTTTTCTGCAACCAAAGCAGGAATCTCAATAAATTTGTTTTGGAAATTCATGAAAATGCCTGACTTCACCTTGAGAATAAAAAGGCTTATATACATGAAAATGGCAAAAGAATATTTAACCTACTCTGTACAGTATTAAATTTATAATTAATGACACAGATATGACACAAATATGCTATATAGATCTCAGAACACATATAGTAAAGGTAGCAATTGCTGATTAGTGATAAAAGGGTATATCATCCACTAATTTATATTGTAACTGACTTATTTCTGACAAAAAGGTCTTTTCTTCTACTTATACTTCAGGAATTGAGTATTTAAATGTTTATGGAAGGAAGAAATCAAATCTCAGGTGCTGGATGAGAATAATGATAAATTCACTGTGAATGAGAAATAATGTCCAAAGTATAATGCAAGGGAAAGTATATACAGATAGTCTGTTATCATTTGGCATGAGTTCTAAGCACATTGTTGGAAACAGCCATCATTTAACAAAGTTAATGTAACTGTTGTGTGTATGTCCTGTAAGGAAAGGGATTCCTGGAAAAGCACTTGGTTCTGCTGCTACTCTTTATGTCAAAGACAGATATTTTAATGAATTACTAAGAAATGCAGTGCTAGGGTCACATGTGGTGCTCATACATACCTATAGGCAAAACACTCACGTACATAAATATAAAAAGTTTAAAAGTGAAGTTAAATTATACACGCTTTTATTAATAAAGCCAACAGATACAGTTATGTCAAATTATTATGAAAGATTCTAAAGCTTTAAATGTCTGTTTGCCGAGTATTTCTTTTAGAATTTGTTTTGAAATAAAATTTAGTATATACAGATGTATCACAGTTACCACAATATTATGTCAGTAGGGGAAGTGTTAAGAGCAGCTTAACTGTTAATGCAGTGCAGAAATTAGGAAGTTGGCATGTCCATGGAAAGACATGTTATGCGGCTAATTTTTAAGTTTTTAAGATTGAGTCACTAGGCTGGCAAGATGGTTTATAAGGTAAAGGTGCCATGCCAGCAACTCGGACGACCTAAATTTGTTCCCCAGGACCTACATGGAGCAAGGAGTGAACTATAAGTAGTTCTCAAACCTCTGCTTGTACACTGTAGCCTGTGGGAACCCACACATATACACACATGCATCAGTCAGTTAATAAATGTTAAAAAAAAAAAAAAGGCTCAGAAACACATGCTGGTTTCTGACTTCTAAGGTGCTGACTCCTTAATAGAGCAGTGCTTTGCTCAGCCATCATCAGAGAAGCTTCGTCTTGCGGGAGGTGAGAAAAACTACAGAGACCCGAAGCTATACATTATGCAGAGTTACAGACCTTGGAAGACTCAGACCCAAAGGGGTATCTCCATCAAATCCTTCTTAGAACCCTTAGAGGACTGCTGAAGAGGACACCAATGAAACAAGGGCCTCTAAATCAAAATGAACAAAAGTTATATGAACTCACAGAGATTGAAGCATCCTGCACAGGGCCTGCATGGATCTGTCTCTGGCCTGTGTGTATTCTGGCTTCCAGTTTAGTGGGTTTTAAGTGGGATTTCTGAGTATCCAAATGAGTGGGTCTCTGACTCCTTATGCCTCTGACTTCTGTTTGTTTGTTTGTTTGTTTGAAGCCTGTTTGTTTTCTAGTGCTTATGGAGAAGGAGTGAGATACAGAAGGAGAGGAGAAACTAGAAGGAGTAGAGGGAAGGGAAACAGGAATCAGTATATACTATGTGAAAAAATAATCTAGTAAAAGATTTTTTTTAAGTATGAATGAAAAGACTTCAATTTCAAATTATAGATATCATGTCAAAGTGTTTTCCACAAATTCTTTAACTTTTTAACTCTTCATATTATAATTTGATTACTATATTTCTCTCTTCCTTTCTTCCTTCCATACCCTTCTATAGACATGTACCCTCTCTTCTCTCCTTCAAATTCACGGTCCCCAGTTTTTTACTAATTGTTATTGCATGCATATGTATATACATAAATATGCCTAAAATAAAATGTGTCCAGTCCCTTAAAAAAAAAAAAAGAACAGAAGTGCCACGTGTATTTTTTATTTGTAGGTGTTTATGCTGTTTAAACATTGTGTCTGTATCTTTTTCAGTTCTTCTTGAGATTTCAAGAATTTTGAATACCGGTTTAGATATGGAAACACTGTCTATTTGTGTTCGACTTTGTGAACAAGGAATCAACCCGGAAGCCTTATCATCTGTTATTAAAGAGCTTCGCAAGGGTTCTGACGCACTAAAGGTTAGATTTGCATGTCAGTTTGTTATGAATAAGAATACTGGATCGAGACGTAACGGACAAGCTATGTGAAAGATCTCAGCTAAACCACCTTGTGCTAACTTCTGATGCTGTCAGGAGAAAGTCTCAAAACCAGAGGCTAAATGTTCAGACCACAAAAATTATTGATAAACCATTATATTTTTTCTTAGAAATTTTTCACTGTTTTTAGAATTTTTCTGTGTTGACTAGAATTGTGCCTCCTGCCAAATGTTAAGTTCAAGTTCTAATCCCTGGTACCAATGAATCTAAGCATATTTGAAAATAGAATCTATGTATTCATCACAGATTAAAATGAGCTCATATTGAATTAGGGTGGCTTCTAATCCAGCAATTGGTGTCATAATTAGATAAGGGAAATTTGAATACAGATAAACAGAACACCTCTTGAAGTCAACAGGAGAGAAGCCTGTTAGTGGTGAGGTATCTCATTAGCCATGAATATTGAAATTTCAAGTGACTACAGTTAAACTTGTCTAACAGCAAAGTGGCTTCCCTTATCTTCCAAGAAAATGGTACTATATTGTCACTGGTAATATTTAATAAATGGGACTGTGCAGGCCGACCATCTAAGCGGCAGCAGCTCTGCCTAGCTCAAGCCGGCTAGAAATGGCCAGTCATAAACACTGGCCCTGGCACCAATGAGATGCCAGTGTAGGAGATGGCTCTGCCAGTCTACCACACTGTCTCCACAAGGCTGGGCTGAGCCCAGACCATCCCGCCATCCACACAATACCCGGTAGAAATGAGACTCTAATGTTTAAAGTTTATCCAATAGTTTTATATATTTGGTAGTGCTCAAATAAAAAAGAAGCCCACACAATTAGAGGTATTCCAACTACCTTAGACTGCTGGAGATACGCGTACATCCACCACCATTTTCCCCTCTCTCATCTTCCTTTTTCCTAGCTCCTCCTCACTCCTCCCATATTAGCTCCTCCCAAAATACCGAGTTTAATATAGCGGGGGAAATATACTGCTACATTATATGAAATATGTAAGTTAATTGTTTTTCACATTGTTGTTTTTCAAACAACTCAAGAGCTTTTTATTTTCTTTTTAATCTCTGATTTTTAAAACTAGTACATAATGGTAAACATGGGGCTGGAGAGATGGCTCAGGGATTAAGAGCACTAGCCACTCTTCCAGAGGACCTGAGTTCAATTCCCAGCAACCACATGGTGGCTCACAACCATCTGTAATGGGATCCGATAACCCTCTTCTGGTGTGTCTGAAGATAGCTACAGTGTGGTCATATAAATAAAATAAATAAACTAAAAAAAAAGGTAGACAAAATATACTTACAGAGTAAATATTGATTTAAAAATACAGAAAGAGCTGAGAAGACGGTTCAGTGAAGTCTTTTGCAATGCAAACATGATTTTGATCCCCAGGATCCAATCTAGGTTCAGAAATATGTTTCCTAGACCTACGGGGGCGTGGGAGGGTGGGTAGAGATAGGATTCCTGGGGCTTGCTGGGCAGTTAGTGTAGACCAATCATCAGTCTCACTAACTGAACTAGACGTCTAAAACTACTTTAACTTTTAAAAAGTTTATGCTTTATTTAAGTGCAATCTTACACTATTTCCACTGGGTTCTTTCCTGTTATGTCTATGGTGTTCATTTATGTTGAATGCCACTGTAATGTGTTCCTTCATGCAAATAAATTTCCTTCCACAAATATACAGCAATTCTGTGTTGAGTACATGCTGAGTTGTGCTACTGTGAGCCTTATTTAGCATTATTGTAGTTCATATCTCTTCATGCTCTTATATGTGCAGTTGTTCTAGGTGTGTACCTAGGCATAAAATGGTTATGTGTTATCAACTTAATAGATCATTAAAGTGCTGAGCTTTCCCAAAGCAGTGGTCTTGATGTGTATTTCACCAGCGGCACATGATTTGCCTTTGCTTCATGTTCATCAGTGATCATTATCGGGAGCCTTAATTTCAGCCATTTCTCATTAAGGAGGATGTTTGGGACCTCTTTTCTTAAATTGCACTTCTGAGTACCCTAAAAGTGAGTGCATTTCATATGGGTTTGCCCAGCCTTTTTAAAAATTTACTTGCCTTCTTTGTCATCTTTTTAAAAACTCAGTTTATAGATGAAAAAGAACTGCGTAGTAAGTAGGTAGTAGTACTAGAGAGACCACAGGCTCAGGCTGTGCTGCCATTCCTTCCTCCAGTCAGACAGTAGCAGTCATGTGCTGCTTAGGACACTGAGGCTGAATATAATGTAGTCAAGCTACTGATAGTTAAGTGGTAGACTGGCGTTTTAATTTGCATTGTCTGACAAAGAATGCGTGAGCCAGCTTTTTAAATGTTTTCTTTTTTGAGACAGAATTTTAATATGTATCCCTAGCTGGCCTCAAACTGATGGAGATCAGCCTGCCTCTGTCTCTAGAGTGCCACCAGACCTGGTGTTTTAGGGTTTTACAGACACCATGACCAAGGCAAGTCTTATAAAAGACAACATATATTTGGGGCTGGCTTACAGGTTCAGAGGTTAAGTCTATTATCATCAAGGGAGGAGCATGGCAGAGTCCAGGCAGGCATGGTGCAGGAGGAGCTGAGAGTTCTATATCTTCATCTGAAGGCTGCTAAAGGAAGACTGACTTCCAGACAGCTAGGGTGAGAGTCTTAAAGCCCATGCCATAGTGACACACCTACTCCAACAAGGCCATACCTCCAAACAGTGCCACTCCCTGGGCCAAGCATTTTCAAACCATGACACCTGGCAACAATTTTCAAACTCTATTCTTACTCTTGTGTGGTAAGTCTGGAGGAGAAAGAAACTAATTCAGACTGGTTGTGAGGTGATGATTCTAAGGAAAGCAAGGTCAGTTTTGTTTGCCTGTAAAGGAAAAGTTTAGGTTTCTTATATGCATTATTTATAATTTTCCCAATATTTTATTGTATTTTCTTGAAATAGCTAAAAATAAATTTTTAACTAGGAAATAGAAATAGAAGTACATTAAAAATCCAGCATGTTGTTGGGCAGTGGTGGCACACGCCTTTAATCCTAGCACTTGAGAGGCAGAGGCAGGCAGATTTCTGATTTCGAGACCAGCCTGGACTACAGAGTGAGTTCCAGGACAGCCAGAGATACACAGAGAAACCCTGTCTCGAAAAACAAAAAACAAACAAACAAACAAAAATCCAGCATGTTTTTCTAAGATTAAATAGATTATTTTCATATTGGCATTAAGAAATTGTATTAAGTCTTTGTTTTGTTCCTGATTTTTTGGCACAGGATTTCTTCCCTATGGAGTTCAAGGTTAGCTCCAGCTCTTCCGGGCTTAGCCTCCCAAGTGCTGGGCTTACTGGCAGATAGATGCTTATTCTTTCAAGTTGTCCTAGAATACATATCAGATCAGTTTTTTAGTGAATCAGACACACCTGGGAGGTGAGGTCACCCAATTTGGGAAAGAAACCCACACTGCATATCTCACACATGCAAATCCTAGCCTGTAACACGTACATGTGTAAACAGCTGTAAGGGATACTGTATACCATTTGGAAAGGAGACCAAGAACGGGTGATCCTGGGTGATGCGGAAGAGCAGAATGCCAGCAGAAGGACATGAGTCATGAAGATTCAGAGCTCACTGATCTTCTAGCTTTCACTGTCGTGCTGCCCCCACCTCAGTGTGCGTCTGCATAAGTACATAACAGTGTGATTGGTAGTGAAGTATAAAACACTAAATGAACTTCCATGGCTTCAGAAAGGATGTTCTCACTGTATCAGTGAAATATATGGAGTTTGGGACTGGGAGTACAAGTGTGATGTCTCTATTTCTGAGTTTATTATAATAAAATTATTTTTATTTTCAAGTAAAATACCATAAATACCTTTTAGCAAAAAATAAAAAAAGAAAAAAATTACAAATATGTTCACTGTTTCTCTATTGCTGGTATCCTTTATTTGTAGCTTAATAGATCTTTCTCATTTTTACTTCTGTCTTTGCACTACAATAAAACAAACTAATGAAGACCTTGGAAAACAAGTTCTGTGTTAACTCTTAAAGAAGCAGTACATTTTACATGATCTCTATTGTATAAAAGAATTTTTCTGTTTGTAATCTAGCAGTAAATTTAAAACATCTTAATAATAGAACCAAAATTAAAAATCATTGTATTTGTGTTGTTGAATAGATAGCTGTTTGTTAGATATGGTATAGTATTGATAGATTTACCTCCTTGGTTGTCTTAACCATGGTTTTTTAAATAATGGATCTTGCTCTCTTGTTCTAGGCTGCTGAGAACACAAGCTGACTTCAGAGAATTCCTGATGAGATATGTCAAGCTTGACAAGAAAATGTGAAAATTCCATCGTAGTCAAGATATAAAACAACAATGCAGCATGCTGCATAGAAAATGTTTTCTTTTAAAAAGAATTATAAAACTGCAGCTGAGCGAGTCAGTGGGAAATGGCTTGAGAGGGAACTATCGAGTGTGTTTACATCCCGTCTTGTTGCTAATGGTCCCAACTCCATGCTGTGGCTGCTCTTACTTATGTAGTCCTTATGTATATCTCCGCTAGCTGTGAGTTTCTAGACAGCATCTGGCAGGTATGAACAGCTGTTGGGCCTGCTTGAAGTTAGTGGGTCATATCAGAGTTGATCCATAGTAGTTATGACTTTTGACTTTTCCATTATAATAAACCTTAATTTTGAATTGTTTAAACATAAAAACTGGCTGTGTGTTCCATTGAGCTCCACGTTGATGAGATCTGAGCTACCATTTGTGAATTTTGCTTTTCTTGTTTCACATCTCATTTTCAAAAATAGGATCAAAGACATGGCCTTTAATCATCTCCTTAACAGAATATTTAGTTTTTTACACAGTTTTTGGAAGCTAAAGGTGATTTAGTGGCGTAGCCCATGCACATTTTCCCCCATGCAGTCAGACCTGTTTTCCCAGTCTCCAATTTTATAGAATCCTTTTCAGAAACACAAAATGAATTTAAATATAAGCATATGCTGTGCTTGTACAGTGAAGACCAAGACACCAAACTAATAAAAATGAGAGATTAATATGTAGCTGAATTTTAGTGTCGAGGCTCGAATAGCTAATTAGAGAAAGGGGCCCATGGGGACGAGAATGTGTTGAGAGAAAAAATAAAGATTATGAATAAATTTTAAGTCTCTTTTCCACATAAAAAGAGCCCATTGTTCTCAGTTGCCTCTGATGGACCCAACGGGAATATCAGTGATCTTTGTTCTTGTTGAACACGGAGAACCATCATGTAAAAGGAGCAAACAGCTGCTAAATGAAAGCTTCTTTGGAAGTCTAGTGCTAGGATGTTGTGCGAGGAAGGGTGGCCAGGGAGAGCGCCCTATAAAGTTTCATTTAAGCACTTGGATAAACATCATCTCTGCTGTCATCTGCTTTACCTAATAGAAATGGGAAGAGTTTTGCCAATCAAGACAAAGTTAAGAAAGCAAGAAGAGGTAGGAAAGGAGAGACTTTAGACTTTGGCTTACACCCAAAAGTGCTTTAATGTCCCAGGTGGCTCAAGGCTGGGGTTCTTTTACACTGAACTTCTTGCACTAGGCCCTCAGGGCCACCTCTTAGGAAAAACTGCTGTGGACCTAGCCACGCAAGGCAGCAACCATTAGCGTGACTTCAGAAAAAAAAAATTGATGTGATACCATGACCTGTCAGTTTGATCAGTTAGGAAAGCTTTGAGAGTATGTGTGTGGTTTTTTTTAGCAGTTAACATGGACACCTGCATAGCCCAAGGAGGGGGAGAGTATGTGGCCAATGGTGCTGTCTCATCTGGGATTTCTCAAGTTCCGTCTCCTCTCTCAGTTTTTGTGTCAAGCTTTTCTGTTTCACATATGCGGCTCACAGCCAACAGTCCATACTAGGATGTTTCCCATCAGATACTTCTCACTAGGGAAAGGGCATCCGATTCCCCTGAACTCAACTCAGCTGGACCCAGCACTCTCCTGAGCCATCCAGGCTACAATCAGCCTGGCTCATGATCCGAGAATAATACAAACTAGAAAGAGCTCTATTCTCATCTTCATACAAACTAGATAGCTGGTCTTCCCACTTCAGATGCAATCCTGTTGCCTTCTGTTTAGCCCACTTCATGCAGCTCTTGTACAACTCCTCACAGGCTAGCCAGGTAAGTAGATTCTAGACAGATGTCCTATACAGGAAACAAGGCAGGTGGGAACAGAGTGCTTTTACTGTCTACATCCAGGAAAGCACCTGGAGTGGTCTTTTCTTGCATTATTCTAATGCATCTAATTTACTAGAGTAGTTTAATTACCAAGTCCTATCGCCAGAACAGGGATGATTTTTATAATTATGGCACTCAGAAAGATTACTCACATATTTCTATAAGATCTGAAGCATATATGTAAGCTGTAATAAAGCAAACGTGATTGTATATAGTTTTCATCGACTAAAGTAAAAAAAAATGAGCTGGGCATGGAGTCCATCTGTAATCCCAGTATTTGGAAGGTGGAGACAGGAGGATCAGAAGCTCAGGGTTATCTTTGGCTACATACCAGGTAGGGTTCATGAGACTGCTCCAATCATATTTAGATCAATGGGAACACTGACTTCTGAAAAATCAATCATTGTTCCTTAAAGGTGGCCTGCCCTCAAGGGAATTTTTGTTTTTGATCCTTAAAGTTGTAGCAGATATCATATACATAATGTGTATTAATGTTTAATAATATCCAGTGTATGGTTAGCAATACCGAGGTAATAATGTTCCCATACATTGTTCCTGTTGCTGTTATTGATAGTATGTTTTCAATCTAATCTAGACAAACACAGCTGATGTTGCTGTTTTTATTTTAGATTTTTGCCTCTATGTTAATTTAACTCTTTAGCTTTCGAATCACATGGGCTTGGGAAACTTTGAAGATGTACCTCCTGAAAGGTTTACATGGTGCACACAAGATAATTTTATCGTCTTTCCATTAAGTAGTTATACGCTTCAAGAGGGCAAGACTGGTGTTGAGTGACTACCACATGGTAAACGCTGTGTGTGTGTATATGTGTATTGAACACTTTTCTTCCGTCTTCTTTATATCAGGACATACCATAAGTCACAGTCTGTATGTTCAGGAGGAAATGAAATAAGCAACACGTTAGCACTTGCTACAAGGCACCAGGGTGAATGCCAACATCCATTCTTTGGCAGTTTTAGTAGCATGGGTTTTATATCCTGTGAAATATTAATAAAACTTTACAAATAAACTAAGACTCACGCATCATGGAATAAATACACAAGTTCTTTTTTAGAATATCACTTGTTAGAAAAGATACCACACTCAGCTTGTGAGGTGGACCACTGACTATCATTGCTGGACCTCTTTGAGGAACATAGCTGATGGGATCTGTTTTGGGGAAGTCATTTTAATGTGTGTGCAGCAAATAGCTATGAAACAGTCTCCCACCAATGCACTGGGCAAGACTGAGCTGACTATTAAAGGATATTGTCTCCTTCGTGACAAAAGTGGACAAGTTTTCTATCAGCTTCTGGTTTAGGGTTTCTATTGCTGCAATGAAACACCATAAGCAAAAAGCAAGTTGAGGAAGAACGGACTTATTTGGCTTACACTTCCACAGCATTGTTCATCATGGAAGGAAGTCAGGACTGAAATGCAAATGGGTCAGGAACCTGGAGGCAGGAGCTGAGGCCATGGAGGAGTGCTGCTTACTGACTTGCTGCCCATGGCTTACTCAGCCTGCTTTCTTAGGGAACACAGGACCACTATCCCAAGATTGGTACCACCCGCAATGGGCTGGGCCAATCAATCACTAATTAAGAAAATGTCCTGCAGGTTTGCCTACAGCTCAATCTTATGAAAATATTTTCTTAATCAAAATTCCCTTCTCTCAGATGACTCTAGCTTGTATCAAGTTAACATAAAACTACCGAGCACAATTGATCCTTTGTGAACTTGGCACACAAACACATCACCATTAAATCACAACCTTGTTTCTCATTCATCCCCCAAGACTGCACATTAAAAATACAAATAGCTTTAAAAGTCCCACAGTCTTCACAAATTTAAACACATTAAAATTTCAGTCCCAGTGTCTAAGTATCCATGTCTTAAAAAAAAACAATCTCTTTTAAATGTTCAAAATATCTCAACTGTGTGCTCCCTAAAAATCAAAATTAATTTATTTCAAGAGGGAAGAATCTGCACAGTCATAACCATCCTAAAGCAAAACCAAAAGTGTAAATAATGCAGTATTCAGTTTCTGGGATCCACTCATGATCTGGGCTCCTTCAAAGGGCTTGGGTCACTTCTCCAGCTCTGCTCTCTGCAGCACACAAGTTTGTCATCTATGTTTTGGCAGGCTCCACCACTACTGTCATTCTTGGTGGTCATCTCATGGTACTGAAATCTCCAAAATGCTGGTGTCTTCTGCTGCAACTGGGCTGCACTTTCACCAATAGCCTCTTCCAGGTTATCTTCATGGTGCCAAACTTGATCTCTCTTCATGACCGGTTTAGTCCTGGGCCTTAAACTCTGAAGCTGTACCTTCACCAATAACCTCCTGGGTGGCTCTCACCCTACCAAGTTCTGCTAACAGGACAAGGTACAACCTTGGTCATCTCTGGAACACAGCTTCTGTGTGCTGACTCTCAAGAAACACTTCCCTGATTTCACCTCAACGATGCTGGTCTCTTTAATCATCAGTTTCTCAGCTCCAACTAACCAGCATCAGTTGTCCCAGTAAAGCAAATGGTGCTGGTCTTGTGTTAATCATGGCTAATTCTTCAGCCACAGCTAACTAGAACAACAGAATTTTAATTCAAAAGTAACAAATGGTCTTTATAGTTCCCTCTAAAACTTCACAAGCCAGGTTCCATCGACTGCATTGCCCTCAACACAATTATCTTCCAAGCTTCTACAAAACAACTTGCTAATCTCTTAACCCTCAATGGCTTTTCTAGCCCCAAGTGCCGAAGTTCTTCCACAATTCTCTTAAAAGAAACATAGTGTCAGGTCTGTCACAGCAACACCCCACTGCTGGTACCATCTTGTCTTAGTTAAGGTTTCTACTGTCATGATGAAGCAAGACCAAAAAGCAAGTTGAGAGTAAAGGGTTTGGCTTACACCTCTACTGAACTGTACACCGTGAAAGGAAGTTAGGACTTAAACAGGGCAGGAATCTTGAGGCAGGAGGTGATACAGAGGCCATGGAGCGGTGCTACTTACTGTCTTATTCCCCATGGCTTACTCAGCCTGCTTTCTTAGAGAACAGAGGATCACCAACCCAGGAATGGCACTACCCACAATGGGCCCAGCCCTCCTATCAATCACCAACGTCCTGCGAGGCTCGCCTGCAGCCTGATCTTAGAGGCACTTTCTTAATTGTGGTTCCCTCCTCCCAGATGACTTTAGCTTGTGTCAAATGGATGTAATGCTATTCAGCACAGCCTCCATTGGAGAATTGGGGTTTCCCTAGCTAGGGAGTTCTGAGCTCTTACATTACTTGTAACAAATGCAAAAATCTCAGGCTGATTTTCACCATTAATATTGGACTGGAAGATGAAAGGAAGAATGTAGCCAAGGAGCTCATGAGGTTGGCTGGGCTGTAATGACATGGTTTGTCTCTGATGCGGGAGTCTCAGTTTCCATCAGTCTCTATGAAGATGTATCTGGTTGATGTCTCAGCTCCCAAGGAAGGGAAACCTTAGACTGTTTACAATTCCTGAAAAGACTCTCTGTCTTTGGGAAGCTTTTCTTACCACCCCACTTTACAGTGGAATGTCTAAAGAACTATGGCAGAAAACACAGCTTCATGAGTAATGTAAGTATTTGTAAGTATTTTTATTGTTTCACACTTGATTATATTCCCACAGGGCATATATCTATGTTTCTTTATAAACACTGAACTTTTTTTTCTGGAAATAGAAATCAGCTCTTAATTTCATTAATTCAACAAAAATATATTAAATGTTTTTTAAGTGTAAGACATAATCAGAATATTTATGTAATTACTTCTTTAAATGGTGTGTATACTTCTTAAGCATGAACATAATATCTAATATTTTTTATCCTTTATAATCTTTTTCAAGGCAAGTTAACAAATACTTGTTTACATCTGCTGTATGCAGATGGTATGTTAATTGCTGGGTATATAAATGAATAAGAGGGACTTTCTACTCAGAAAGAACTCAGGAAGAAAGATTCATGCAGTCCGAGGAGGAAGAACAGGAATAGAGAGGTTTGACCACATAGAAACATGGAGTGTGGCCTTTGTCAGGGCTATCATTGCTCAGATTTTTATTTAATTTTTTTATATTTTCAGCATTATGTAATACACAGTAGACACTTTTGAAAAGGTGATTAGGGTGAACGGATAATTAAATTAAAAAGTTGGTCAGATCCCAGCTCTGAAACTTATGCATATAAGGTGGCCATCTAAGACTTGCTTCTCTGGTGCATGCCTTTAATCCTAGCACTTGGGAGGCAGAGGCAGGCGGATTTCTGAGTTCGAGGCCAGCCTGGTCTACAGAGTTGAGTTCTAGGATAGCCAGGGCTATTCAGAGAAACCCTGTCTCGAAAAACAAAACAAACAAACAAACAAACAAAAAACAAAAAGAAAGAAAGAAAGAAAGAAAGAAAGAAAGAAAGAAAGAAAGAAAGAAAAAGGAAAAAAAGAAATAATTGCTATTGAGTTCTGATTCTATGTATTTAAAAAGATACACCCGAGTTAGCATAGCCCTGAAGAGCCAGGGCTACACAGAGAAACCCTGTCTCAAAAACCCTCAAAGAACAAAACAGTGTCTATTATCGACTTGAGAATAGAGACAGGAGCTGTGCAGAAGGCTGAAAAAAAAAAAAAAAAAAAAAAAAAACAAAAGACAAATGTCACGAGACTAAACTCAAGAGCGCCCAAAGTAACAGCGCAGGGTCAGACCATGATGAGAAAGCAGCTTCAAAAGCAAAACCTCTTGGACCAAGGAGATGGCTCATGGGTTAAAGGTATGGCCGCATCTTTGACCAGAGTCCTTGGGACCTATATGGTTGGAAAGTGAGAACCAAGAACGGATTCTTGGAGGTAATCCTCTGCGCGGAAAGCATACAGAATAAAAACATAATGACATCATTTGGTTTGGAAAACAAAGCACAAGAAAGTCCTTGGCCTGGAGTTGTGTACAGGCCCGCCTTTAATCCCATCTGAGGATTCTCCAAGGTCACCGCAGGCTACCTGAGACCATCTCCAGATTAAAACAAACAAACAAACAAACAAACAAACAAAACAAGTAAATGAATAATAACTGCAAAACCTAAACCGAGCAAGCAAGCAAACAATAAACCTCTCACAGCGCCACTGTACTTGCAGGCCCATAGCTTCCCAGGGTGGAGCGAATATACCCAGCCAACGCCTTACCTTCAAAGCCTCACAACTACAGAACCAAGGCACACCTCTGCGGGGTTTGACGCGCAGGCACAGTCACGTGGCAGACTCCGGCCAATCAGCAAGCTGCTCGCGGATGAGTCCTATAAAGCCGCCACTCGCTGGCTGTCTGCTGACAGTCGCCATCCGGGAGAGAACTGGCGGCCACTGGTGGAGAACCTGGATCGACGGCCCTGCACTACTTCATCTAGTGCAAACCGAAAGGGTGATTGGATAAGATCCCTTCCTAAGAGGTACTGCCATTGCTACAGAGGCTCGGCCCCGGGGCTGTCCCAGGCGGCTCTTTGGGAATTTGTAGACTTTTCCTGCTAAGACCTCAATTTGTATTTTTGAAGAACAGAAAGTTCTGTGAAGTGTTGAAATAATTTAAATCATCTAAGACTAAGACATACATAATGAAACAATGCATACTATTTGTATAAAGAAGGACATGTCCTTGTAGTCAACTTTAAAATACCAGGATCTGAAGTGGTTGGGAATGTCTCTGCTAAGTCGACAAACAGCTATTGTTAACCCCCCTCCACCAGAGTATATAAACACTAAGAAAAACGGGCGCCTGACGAATCAGCTGCAGTTTCTGCAGAGAGTGGTGCTGAAGGCTCTGTGGAAGCACAACTTCTCCTGGCCTTTTCAACAGCCCGTGGATGCCGTGAAACTCAAGCTGCCTGACTATTACATCATCATAAAAACCCCAATGGATTTAAATACAATTAAGAAGCGGTTGGAAAATAAGTATTATGAGAAGGCTTCTGAATGCATAGAAGACTTCAACACAATGTTCTCAAACTGCTACTTATACAACAAGCCTGGAGATGACATTGTGGTTATGGCCCAAGCTCTAGAGAAGTTATTTATGCAGAAATTATCTCAGATGCCACAAGAAGAGCAAGGTAAGGAGAGTGGGTGGTAAGGAGAGAATAAAGAAAGATATCCAACAAAAGATAGCAGTTTCCTCTGCTAAGGAACAAATTCCCTCCAAAGCGGCAGAGAATGTCTTTAAGTGGCCAGAGATTCCTTCTGGGTTTCCTGACATCTCTCTTTCTCCCTTAAACATGGCACAAGAAGCTCCTCCTACCTGTGACTCACAGACTCTGGTCCAAATTACAAAGGGTGTGAAGAGGCGAGCCGACACAACAACTCCTACCACTTCCATAGCTAAAGCAAGTAGCGAATCTCCTCCGACACTTAGAGAAACAAAGCCAGTGAATATGTCGGGAAAAGAAAACACAGTAAAGAATGGCTTGCCAGACTCTCAGCAACAACACAGAGTTTTTAAAACAGTCAAAGTAACGGAGCAATTAAAGCACTGCAGCGAGATTCTTAAAGAAATGCTGGCCAAGAAGCATTTGCAATATGCATGGCCCTTCTATAACCCTGTGGATGCTGATGCTTTGGGACTCCACAACTACTATGACATTGTCAAAAATCCTATGGATCTCGGGACTATCAAGGGGAAAATGGACAATCAAGAATATAAGGACGCATATGAATTTGCTGCAGACGTCAGATTGATGTTTATGAATTGCTACAAGTATAATCCTCCCGATCATGAAGTTGTGGCAATGGCTAGGATGCTTCAGGATGTTTTTGAAATGCATTTTGCCAAGATTCCTGACGAACCTGTTGAGAGTATGCATGCATGTCACCTTACAACAAACAATGCAAAAGCCCTCAGTAAAGAAAGCAGCAGCGAGGCCTCCTCGGGGGACTGCTCTTCTGAAGACTCTGAAGATGAACAAGTGCAGCATCTTGCTAAGCTTCAGGAGCAGCTTAACGCTGTTCATCAGCAGCTACAAGTTCTGTCCCAAGTTCCATTACGTAAGCTGAAGAAAAAGAATGAGAAGTCTAAAAGGGCTCCGAAAAGGAAAAAGGTTAATAACAGAGATGAAAACCCAAAGAAAAAGCATAAGCAAATGAAGCAAAAGGAGAAGGCCAAGAGCAATCAAACAAAGAAGAAGCCACCTTTGAAACTGGAAGAGGAAGACAATGCGAAGCCTATGAACTATGATGAGAAAAGGCAGCTGAGTTTGGACATAAACAAACTGCCTGGAGACAAGGTTGGTCGAATAGTTCATATCATACAGTCAAGGGAGCCTTCCCTGAGGAACTCCAACCCGGACCAGATCGAGATCGACTTTGAGACCCTAAAGGCATCCACACTTAGAGAACTGGAGAAGTACGTCCTGGCCTGTCTGAGGAAGAGGTCGCTGAAGCCTCAAGCGAAGAAGGTGGTCAGGTCTAAAGAGGAGCTCCATTCGGAAAAAAAGCTGGAGCTGGAGAAGCGGTTGCTGGACGTCAACAATCAGCTGAATTGTAGGAAACGGCAAACGAAACTTCCAGCAAAAGTAGAGAAGCCGCCACCGCCACCACCGCCGCCCCCGGAGCTGGCAAGCGGGTCCCGCCTGAGCGACAGCAGCATCAGCAGCAGCACCAGCAGCAGCAGTAGCAGCATCAGCAGCAGTAGCAGCTCGGGGTCCGGGAGCAGCAGCAGTGACTTGAGCTCCTCTGACAGCAGCGATTCGGAACCAGAAATATTGCCTAAATTTACTGGAGTAAAACAGAATGATTTGCCTCCAAAAGAAAATGTAAAGATACAGTCTTCTGTGCAAGACATAGCCTCTGCTGAAGCTCCCCTTGCTCAGCAGAGCACAGCACCATGCAGAGCTCCAGGGAAGCACTCCCAGCAGATGCTTTGTTGCCAAGTGTCACAGAATCTGCAGGCCACGGAGAACACTGCCTCTGTGCAGACTCAGCCTCCTTCAGGTGATTGCAAGCGAGTATTGCATGCCCGCCCTGTGGTGCACACCTCTGCTGAGAGTCACACAGTGCCGGCGCCGGAATGTCATGCTCCTGTGCAGAAGGATATAAAGATTAAGAATGCAGACTCTTGGAAAAGTTTAGGGAAGCCAGTGAAAGCATCAAGTATACTGAAATCTTCAGATGAGCTTTTCAACCAGTTTAGAAAAGCTGCAATAGAAAAAGAAGTAAAGGCTCGGACACAGGAGCAAATGCGGAAACACCGGGAGCATAATGCAAAGGACCCAAAAGTATCTCAAGAAAATCAGAGGGAGCCTGGAAGTGGATTGACTCTAGAATCTTTATCAAATAAAGTGCAAGACAAGTCTCATGAAGAAGAGCAGAATGAACAGCAGCCACCATCTGAAGCTCAAGACATAAGCAAGCTCCAGCTTCTCAAAGACCGGAATTTAGCGAGGGAGAAGGAGCAAGAGCGTAGAAGAAGAGAAGCAATGGCGAGTACCATTGATATGACTCTTCAAAGCGACATTATGACAATGTTTGAAAATAATTTTGATTAAAACTCAATTTGTAAATTAACTCTCAACTTTAAATGGAAGGTAAAAATGTTTACAGTGCATGTGGTAAAGTGATTAAACACCAAAATGTCAATCACAAATTGTATTCTGACTGCCCTAAAATAATTAAATTATTTTCATTTACATTAAAAAAAGATACACCCAACAAGTGTGTTCAAGTAAAAGTAAAAGACTGTATTGTCAGCACATGGCATAGTATCATACCACAGGCATATGTGCAGTGTGGGAGATGGGGAGATGGCTCAGTGGCTAAAACACTTGCTGTGTACACTATGAGGTCCTGAGTGTAACATCCAACACAAACATTAGAACTCGGATCGAGGCAGTAGGAGCCAGTAATCCTAGAGCTGATGAGGCTGAGTTAGGAGAATTCTTTGGGTCCCCTGGCCAGATGAATTGGCTCTAGCTTGAAGCTGGTCCAGCTGAATTGGTAGGCTCCAGGTTCAGCAAGAGACCCAGTTTCAAGAAATAAGAAGGAACTTCAGAAAGGAAGACATTTAACATTGACCTTCAGCCGCTACATGCTGTATACACACAAGTATGAATACATGCTTTTAAATAAAAAACATATTCAATGTATGTCTCTGTCCTTATGGGTGTGCTCACAGTCAAGTAAGACAGATGTGTTGAAGTACTTCACAATGGGCCAGATGGTATAAAAAAGAAAATAAAAAAAATCGAGTTTCCATTAACAAACTGAGAATTCATGCCACCAGGGACCGAGGGTATATCTGGCAAGGGAATTGTGGTTGAGCTGGCCTCCAAAGAATGTCCACAGGCAGAAAGATGGATGGTGGAAAGAAGGCTCCTTTTGTGTCCTTCAAACATATTAAACACCTGTTGGGGAAAATTTAGTACAGAGGAAAGGTAAAGAAAAGGGGAAAGGGGAAGGACAGGAGACAACAGCATTGTCTTTGCTGCTTATGCTGCTTTAACCTAAAAGGGGGAGACTCTAATTTAAAAAAAAAAATCTATTCTCTGGCTGTCTCTCTTTGTCTATTTCTCCATCCTGTGTGTGTGTGTGTGTGTGTGTGGGTTCTTCCTACATGAGTCCCAGGGATGGTACTCAGGTCGTCAGGCTTGAGTAACAAGCGTATTTATATGCTGATCCATGTCACAAGGCCAAGATCCTATAATTTTACCACCATCATCATTTGAGACAGGGTCGGGGGTGGGGGATGGAGATGGACAGGAAGAAAACAGATAGAGATGAACAAAGAACAAAGACATGAGGTGAGGCTGGAAGAGAATCAGCAGAACTCTGAGGCTGACTTGATGTGGGTCATGCTTGGGGAGAGGACTCTGAACCTTCTGTTCTGGAGAGAGAAGAGAAGAGTAATAACAGCAAACAGCCCTGGAGAGTATAAAATGCTCTTAGCGGAGGATATTTCACAGCCTAGGAGAACAAACCGATCTCTAAAGAAAATTTGAATCTTTAATTTTGTTATAATCACAGGTAACATTATTTGGACTAAATGGGAGAGAATATATATATATATATATATATATATATGTATATATATATATATATATATATATTGTGTGTGTGTGTGTGTGTGTGTCTATGTCTGCCAGGTATGGTGACACACACCTTTAATCCCAGTACTTGGGAGGTAAATGCAGGTGGATCTCTGTGAATTCCAAGCCAACTTGGTCTACATAGCAAGTTCCAAGCTATCCAGGGATATAAAGCAATATATCATTTAATGTCTCAGTATATATCATAAATATAGATGTATCATATGAATATGATATGTGTGATATATAACAATTATAAAAAAGAGCACAAGAATTTGAGATAGGGAAGTGAGAGACAAGAGTTAGAGAACGGGACAAAGGTCACAATAACCACCAACCAAAGAGCATACATGGGCTGGACCCAGGCCTCCCCACACATATGTAGCAGAGGTGCAGCTTGACCTTCATGTGCATCCCGAACAATGGAGCACGGGTTATCCCAAAAACTATTGCCTGTACGTGGGATATGTTCTTCTAGCTGGACTGCCTTGTCTGGCCTCAGTGGGGGAGGAACCGCCTAGCCTGGCAGAGACTTGAGGTGCCAGGGTAAGGGATACCAAGAGGGACCCATACCTGCTCAGAGGAGAAGGGGAGGGAGGATGACAGAAAGGTTGTGGGAGGGAGTGACTGGGAGGGGGCAGTGAGCAGGATGAATAAGTAAAATAAAATGTATATGTATATATAATTTAAAAACTAAAAAAAAAATAGGTAAGTGGTCACTACTATATTTTTCATTCTATTCTGTTTTTTTTCTATTTAACTTATATGGTATAACTCAGCATATAAGTTATGCCGCTGACCACTAGGACCCAAGCAAGCACCCAGGAAGCTCACACCTTAGGAACATCGACTCTCCTGCTGCTGTCAACTACCTATAGCCTTTCATCTAGGGGTAAGGCCTGTGTACCCTTATCCTTATCCATGTCGGAAGGTTGACTGGTATAGTCTTGTGCAGGTTTTGTGCAGTCAACCATATTGTTGACACTTCAGATGCAACATCCCTGCATGGCCAGAAGATGCTATTTTGTAGGTGTCCTCCTGATCCTCTTAGGATTGTTCTATCCCCTCTTACACAGTGTGACCCTTGTGTGCAGAAGTTGTGTCATAGATGTAATGCCATTTAAAAATAGGCCATCTAGTGTCACTAATTCCCTGTGCTTTGATCAGTCATATATCTCTGCAATAATCCCTGTCAGCTGCAAAATGAAGCTTCTTTGATGAGTAGTAGTTGTAAGTATAAGCATTATAAGTTGTAAGTATGAGTAAGTATAAGTAGTAGTTGCATTTGTAAGTATAAGGGGAAAGCATCTATTTTTTATAAAGTTTTAATTTTATTTATGTATACATGTGTATGTGAGTGTGTGACATGTGTTCAGGGGTGACAACAGACAACAGAAGAAGGCATCAGATCCCTCTGAGTTGGAATTACAAGTTACAAGTTACCTGTCCTGTGCTGGAATCCCTGGGTCCTTTGGAAGAGCACAGAATGCTCTTAACCAATGAGCCATCTCTCCACCCCCAACAATAGCTATTTGAAAGGCAGCTGTATACTATACCAGGTTAGGAAAGTAGAGATAGCAGGTGCTTCTCTAGGGTCCAATTCCTCATTAGCCACAAGTTCTTGGCTAGGTTCATAGTACCAGGTCCTATTGCTAAGGCACTACAAGTCTGACTAAGCAGTATGTAAGTCCAACCAGACAGCAGCTACTTATCCCTATGATAGGGTCACTAATGGCACCACTGGGCACATCTTCCTTGCTTGGTCATTATTGTAGTCTACAGGATTTATAGCTGGGTAGGGCTGCTGACAACTTTTCCCCTTTGGTGGCCTTCTTAGCACATGTTTGACTCTATGAGAGCTAACAATTACAGAGGAGTATCAACATCATTTCTGCAAATCTTTTGAGAAAGTGGTTGGTATCTTCAGCAATAAGGTCTTATCATCATATTCTAGAAAACAACCAAGAGAAAGAGTAAGAGCCTAGATTACTTTTGGGGCCTCTTCAACTCCTCATGATCAACAACGTGAAGGGCCGGGGAATCCCTCTCTTGGCAGTGTTTTCTTTATGATAGTCTATGGCTTCTGGGAGGAGCTTATTTCTTTTTTACTTTATTTATTAATTGATTTATTGTATATCCATGTGTGTCTGTACACACACACACACACACACACACACACTCAGCATGAGTGTGGAAGTCAGAGGACAACTTGCAGGAGTTAGTTCTTGCCTTCTACCATGTGGGTTCTAAGAATTGAGATCACCAGGCTTGGGCGCAAGCACCTTTACCTTCTGAACCTGCTTGTCAGGTCATGGCCTTACTTTAGAACTCTTTATTCTGATGTTCACACCCACACGTGCACAAATAGCTGTGTACTTCGCTTGTACTGTTAAATACATGCTTTAGTGGAGTTAGAGGGTTTTTTCCCTCTCCGTTTCACTTTCCTTTTGTCTCTTCTCTCCTCCCCTCACCCCTCCACCCCTTGTGGGACTATGGGTTCACATGAACGCTTGCTAGATGGTAGACATATCCTATCACGGAGCTATCCCCAGCACTGACTTTGTGATTTATTTGGGTACAGGGTCTCACTAAGGTACCCAGGTTGTTTTGTATTTACCCTGTAACCTAGGCAGACCTGGAACTAGCAATCTTCATGCCTCCACCCTCTGAGAACCGCCCAGCAATCCCGCAGCCTGGCTGTGCTTCCGTTTTAAAGTTGGGAAGCCCCAGTTTGAGACAGAAATCTTCAAATCGCCTCCCTCCCTCGGAAACGTTCAAGCCACTATTTACAGAGTGAGGGCATCTAAAGGACAGAAGAGATTTGGGACCCTGATTAGTTTGACAATGAACGGACAAGCAGTTGCGTCAAACAATGGGTGCTAATACCTTAAGTGGACTCAGGAGCTCAGGTGGGTTTTTAGAGACAGCTTGCACATTTTTCTCTAAGTCATCTCTCTTGCGGTTCTGGGAAGAGTCAGTTTACCCACATGTGGTCTAGTCAGAGAGCAAGTCTGGGAGACAGCACACTGTTTTGCTTTCTTGCCATTTCAAACAAGCCTTTTCTACACACAGTACAATTTAAAAATGTAAATTATACATCCTCTTAGATTCCAGCTTTCCACTAGATGGCAGCACCAGCTCTTGTAATAGAGACTGCTTTGCCCTCTTAATCAACTCTGCAGATTTTTTTTAAATAAAGGAAGGTGTATTTTATTTCCGTTTGAACAGTAGAATATGATTATAAGACAGCCGATTATTCTATAACCGACTTAATCACACTAAGCTTCAAATTAAAAAGAAAAACTTTAAATTAGTCTGTGTTTATTTAAGCATCTGTATGTCCACACGTCTTAACCGAGATATAAGAGAAGGAGCCGCACTGGCTTTAGACAAAGTGTCAACTTCTCTTTTAATGTAGACCGTTTAAAAAAAGGTGGTAATTAAATGAGCTTTTCAATGAATTTTGAGAATTCATCTCAATTTGAATTTGAGAATGTTTTTATATTATACATGCGTAGAATTAGGTATGCAATTGAACTAAACTCAATTGTAATATATAAGTATATAAGCAACTACATTAATAATATAGGCATCAATAATTAATAATAACACAGACAACAATATCATGATTTAAAAAGAGCATTGATAAAACTGGTTATAACCTCAAAATGAGCTCTTCTTCTTTCTAGGCACACACAACCTGAGACTCAAGTGCGGCATGCAGCTTTTTTCTTACTGTATTAATAATACTAATTTTTAGATCCTGCATTTTTGAATCATTGTAACATACCAATATATTTTTAAAGAAGCTTATCATTAGAACACTTAACTAAACCCTTGAGTTACCTAGATGTTTTACTTTCAACCAAACACACAATTTTGTTGTATGGACCTGCAAAGAGTTAAATGGTTCAAAGTGAGTCAGGTCAAAAAGAGTTAGGGAGGAGCAGCCTGGCTCGGTGCCATATCGTCGGGCTATAAACTAAAAACTACTGCAAAGTTTCCTGCTTTATCACATTTTAAAATTTTATTTATTATTATCTAGGTGTTTGTACATGTTCTCTCTCTCTCTCTCTCTCTCTCTGTGTGTGTGTGTGAGTGATAGTATGCAAATGGAGGTCACAGGATGTTCTAGTTTGTTTTGGGTTACTGTGATAAACATCATGACCAAAGCCAATTTCAAGTAGGAGAGAAGGGTTTATTTTGGCTTACAGGTTACAGTTTATCATCAAGGGAAGCCAAGGGAGAAATCTGGAGGCAGAGTGTGAAACCTAAGACGGTGGAGGATACTACTTTCTGGCTTGTTTACTCTGGCTTCCTCAGTTACCTTTTGTTTCTACTCTTGGCACACTTGGCTAGGGATGACACCACCCACAGTGGACTAGGCCCTCCTGTGTCAACTGGTAATTAAGAAAAAGCCCCACAGGCTTTCCCATAGGCCAGTCAGATCGAGGCAATGCGTCCCAGGTAACTCTAACTTGTGTCAAGGTGACAGAACAGAGGAAAGCCTATGGCATTGGTTCACTCCTTTCTGAGCTTCTCACTGAACCCAGACTGTTATTTTTGCTGTTGTTACTGTTTACCTTAGAATTGACTTTAAAAAGTTAAAAGGTGCACTGCTAGCCGAAGAGAAAAGAAAAGAAAAGAGAAGCGAAGGGAAGGGAAGGGAAGGGAAAGGAAGGGAAGAAAAAAAGAAAAGAAAGGAAGAAAACAGGTAGTGATAAAATTGAGTGCAGCCAATCACGTGTGCAGTCCATGAATCCTTGGGTATTAGCTCCAGTTCAGGCAATAGTAGTGAGAGTGGGTGTGTGGTTCCGTCTCGAAAACTGAGAGTGTATGAGGGACAGGAGATTGGGATGAGCAGATAGGAAAAGGGAGAAATGTCCATAGGGTTGATGTCATTGTTGTGAACACGTGTATGTTGGCCCCACGACGGTATTGCCTCAGGGCACTCCTACCAGCCTTATCTGGGTGCTTTATAACCAACAAAACAAGCAAAACTTTCAAACATGCTAGCAGTTCTCAGTCTTCAGGAGCTTAGGAAGGGTCTTCTGGTGCTAGGAGAGGGAGGGGCAGTCACCTCTGTAGTGACCCACACTGGCTTGCTCTTTGCATGGAAATAAGGAATTTACATCCAGTCCCAGGGTCCCTAGCTTAGAAAGCTTTGTGCTATGTATGTATGGCAAAGCCATTTTATCTTGTTGGGAACTAAGGTGTGTCAACACTTTTCAGGGAATAATCCAGTCACATGCTACAGTCAATAAGTTTCCAGGACAATGAGATCTCTGAGTAAATTCTCCTCTCTGGTCTATTGACAGAAGACTACTTCTCTGTCTGTTTCATTGTATTGGAAACTCGGATAAAGAAAGCTAAATAAAAGTGAAGCCTTCAGGGAACAGTACACTAGATTTACTGGAACATTCCCTTGTAGAGTCACATTTTAGAAAGCATTCCAAGGCCTGTTGCCTGTGAGCTGTGAGGTTCTGGTTAGTCACGTGACTTGTCTGGGCTCCCTTTCTTGAGATCTCTTGTCACCGAGAGTTAGCTTCCTCCACACCTCTGGAGAAGGGATAGCGAATCACACTATTCATTCAGCGGAAGCCGCACTATCCCACCCAGCTCATTCTGTCTTCTCTCTCCTCTTCTGTGTTTCTTTCAGAAACTCAGGGATGTTTCCTGTACAGCAGGCAGGCACACTACCCCTGAGCTGCGCCCTGTAGCACTGTCTCGCCTCAGCTCGCTTCCTAAGCCTTAATTAAAGACCTAAGCATCTGGGCATTCTGCAAAAAACTTTCTACAACCGGAATGGTTTCTTTAGGCGGCAAGAATGGATGTTTCTCCTCTGCTGCTCCAGCTCTGATACTCTATCTCCGGCTGGATGAATAGGTTTGGTCTTCGTGCTTAAGCCCAGAGAGAAAGTGTAGTGTGGCGTCAGAGCACACAACCCTGTGGATCTACACTCAGCACACCTCTAATGGGCTCAGCCCGATGACAGCTGTGACGAATACCATGGCAATTTCCCAGATAAGATTGTATCCGAATCAGGACTACATTTCCTTCAGAGTTGCGGAGGCCATTATTATTCTTTGGAGAGGAATTCTGAGGAGGAAATAGCTGATTTAAATGCCTGCTGTCAGTGGCCAAAGAAATTGCTACAAAATACTGCTATAATGATGTGGAAAACTGCCCGCTGGTTTGAATTCCACTTTTCGTGTGTGTCTCTCTCATTCATCACCAGAGGTTTTTCTCTTTAGCTAGCCAGGCACATGAGGACTTCTGCATATGAGGAGTTAAATAGTACTCTAATGTGGGTTTTGTTTATGTGGTTTGTTGTCTATATCTGGCCAGCCATTTCTTGTGTCCTTTTAAACTCTCCCGTGGCATTCCAAGAATGGATGCATGGTGCAGAAATATCAGCACAGTTAGCCTGTATACGAAAGTATTCAACAAGTACTTGTTGAATATCTGGTACCTTTCTGAACGTAAGATAACACAACGCACTGGCAGGTTTTATGTTAACTTGACGTGAACTGGAGTCATCTGAGCCTCCATAAGATATGGCTGCAGGTGAGCCTGTAAGGCCTTTACTTAATTCGTGATGTGGGAGGGTCAAGCTCAGTGTGGGCGGGGCCGTCTCTAGGCTGCACTCCTGGGTTCTATAAGAAAGAAGGGTGAGCTATCCCTGAGGAGCAAGCCAGCGAGCCGCTTCTGCATCACTTCCTGTTCCTGTCCTGTTTGAGTTTCTGCTTTAATTGCTTCTGATGATGAACTGTTATTTGAAAGTGTAAGGAAATACCGCACTCCACCCCCACCCCCCATTACTTTTGGTTTGAGCATTTTATCACAGCAATAGAATCCCCAGACTCACAATGTGGTAGTGTTCTTGAGCTAGTTCTCTGGAATGAAGCTGCCTGAATTTTACCCCTGTCTCCAGCAGGATGACTAGTTGTATGACTTTCTTGGGGTTTTGTGAGCTCAGACAAATTACTTTTCATACCATTGTAAGGGGGCCAATACCTCAAAGGGATGAAACAAGTTAGTTTTTAATAATACCTCATAGTAAATATGTGTTGAAATACTCATTACATCTGCAAAGAAGATAGCTTTGTCATATGGAATTTATATCTGAGGTGTAAGAAAATACCTGTGCATTGGTGGCACACACCTTTAATCACAGTGCTAGGCAGACAGAGGTACGCAGATCTCTAAACGTTCAAGGCCAGCCTAGTCTACAGAGCAAATTCCAGGACAGCCAAAGCTAAGCATAGAAACATTGTATCAATAAACAACAATGACAACAACAACAAAACAAAACAAAAAATGGAACTGGAGAGATGGCTCAGTAGTTGAGAGCACATACTGCTTTTCAAGATGACCTGAGTTTGATTCCCAGCACCCACATCAGGGAGCTTAAAACTGCCTTTAACTCCAGCTCCAGAGGGATCTGACACCTCAGATCTCTCTGGGTACTTGTCCTCCCCTACATATAATCAAAAATAATAATCAATATCAAACAAGACAGTATATCCCACAGTCTCTGATTTAGATACAGTTTTATCTGGGAAATTGGCCATGGTCATCAAGCCGGGCCCATTAGATCCACAGGGTTGTGTGCTCTGATGCCACACATTCTTTCTGGGCTTAAGCAGGAAGAACAAAATCATAAGTGAGGAAATAAAAAACTTAAGTCAAAATAAATAAATGATTGACAGATTGAGCAATGTAAAAGCTTCAAGTTTTGTGGACACACACAAACCAAACCACTTGTGTGTTTGACAGAATGTTGGTATCCTGCCTGTAGGACACTTGGTGAAATGCGTATCTGTGAAAAATAGAAGATTTTAGAGTCTATGGAAAACAGTCATCAATGTTTTCTAGAATCAGAGTTGCTCCTAAAGAAGGCTCTTAGGACAGCCCTGTGTTGGGAGGGAGAGGTAACAGTGAGCAGTTAAGGCTTAGGATATTGGTGAGGTCAAGAGGAAGCTTACAATCAGCTTCCAGATGAATGGCAAGGATGAGAGAGTTATGAACATTCAGTAGGCGCAATTAAAACTTGGCCATGACAGTTTTCCTGAGGTTCTGAGCTTGTATAGATTTTCCTAAGGGGGATTAGCGAGTCAAGACAAACTGGAATAGAAATAAATTTGGAAGTTAGTTTCTGAACCCATGTGTTTATGACATTTAAGTAGGAACAGGGCAAGTTAACAGTGGGTGAGAAATGTAGGTTTAGAGCTCTACTGTAAAGCAAACCAACTTGTCTCCATGTTAAAAGAAGTAAGGGTAGGAATACAGATCAAATCACTGGAGTCTCTTTCTTGCATGGAGTCTAGCTCAAAAGACCTTAGCAGCAAAGGACTTGTGGAAAGTACTGATTCCCAAGTTGCTTTGATGTAATCACAACCCACTTGTTCTCTTTTCTCTCTATGTCTAAGGCAGGTTCACATTTGCCTACGACCAATAATCTGCAGATTGAATGGAAATGATGTGTAGGTAGACCAGTTGGCTTTACATATTCACTCCTCATTACTCTCATTTCCTGTTTCCGTGGCTGTTGGATCTCTGGGGACCAGCCTCTCCCAGTGCTTTGCTAACTAGAAGAGGTACGCTGTGGGCCAAAATCAATGTGATCTGGAGTCATCTTGTGATGTCTCAACTTTTCTCTGTAACTGAATATAATATAATATAATATAATATAATATAATATAATATAATATAATATAATATAATATAATATATGATATATATGATGTAACTTTAGAAATATAGATTTTTTCCTTTTGCAACAAAATATTTTACAGATATGATTTTGAGGGTCTTTTGTTATTATTTGTTTGTTCATTTGTGTTTAGTGGGTCATTGAGCAGGCTGTCATAGATAAAATAACTCATGCACTACTTTGTAATTGCAGACATTCAATGTTTTTGGAAAGTCATTGTACTGTCTAGTTTTGTGTGTCAACTTGACACAAGCAGGAATTATCACTAAGGAGCCTCTCTTAAGGAAATGCCTCTATGAGATCCAGCTATAAGGCATTTTCTCAATTAGTGATCGAGGTTGGGAAGGCCCATTGTGGGTGGTGCCATCCCTGGGCTGGTTGTCCTGGGCTCTATAAGAAAGCAAGCTGAGCAAGCCAGGGAAAACAAGCCAGTAAGCAGCATCCTTCCACAGCCTCTGCGTCCACTCTTGCCTCCAAGTTCCTACCCTGTGTGAGCTCCTGTCTTGACTTCCTCTGGTGATGAACAGCAGTGTGGAAGTGTAAGCTGAATCAACCCTTTCCTCCCCAACTTGTTTCTTAGTCATGATGTTTTGTGCAGGAAGAGAAATCCTGACTAAGACAGTCATGATTAGATTTTCTTGAATCTCATTAGAACGATGGAGAGATTTTTATTAAAATGTAACAAGGTATTCTCACTTTAGATTGTTAATAGATTTGCTTTTGTACATGCTGACCTCCCTGGGTTAAAATCAACATGGTACTCTTTTTCAGTTGTCGTAAGCTCTTTCACTTGATCATGAAGAAACACTACTTTTGTCCGGCGTGGTGGTTGATTTTATACATCAACTTCACTGAGTCATTGGCTGCCCAAATTAACTATCATCATGACTTCCTCTTATTTATAAATAAATGTTTTTAAGTGTAGGTATCACTTGACTAGGCTGAATTAGCATCCAGATACTTTATCAAACAGAAGTCTAGGTATTGCTTTATAGCATTTTTCTTTTGAATGAGAAGCCTATGGATAAAGCAGACTATTCTTTAAATATATGGGCCTCATCTAATCAGCTAATGGCCTGAAAAGAAAAGAATCCTTTCCCAACAATAGTAAAGTGAAGGATTTGCCTTTTGGGATGGATGATCATCAGACTGAAGACTCTGGTACCTCCTGCATCTCCCTCACCACCCTGACCTCTGTTTTTCTGAAGAATCTTGTCTAATAAAATGAATTACAGAAACACTTTCAACCTGAAGGAGGCCATGATGTAAGATATTTTAATAAGTCTAGCTGGTTAATTTAATACACTAAAAATATCTAGCCAAAATAGAATCTGGCCACATTCATCCTTGTTCTAATGTGATCTGATATCAAATGAACCAGAATTAGAGGCTTAGCAATAAGAGTTACTTTGAGCAAGGTTCCAAAACATTATGTGTATTAAGACTGACAACTCTGGTTTACTTTCTTTAGTGATCTTGTGGACTTTAAGCATTACGGTATTAGTTGATACCAATGTTACACATACTGTATTTTTCTTCCTACACTTACTTTATAGTGATTGGTTAATTAAACCCTGAAAGCTCTGGTGTTAAGAAGAGGGAGCCCATGGCTCACTGACTTCTGCAATTGAATTAGGTTTTCACAGTAACCTCATATTGTTTCAAGGAAGAAAGCAAGAAGAATGACATTTGAAATCATGGGAGGAGCAGGAGCAGGTATGAGTTAATTGCTTGCCTTGGAATTTTGCCAAAAGACAGATGTTAATAACTTTTTCCATAAAAAGCGCCAAGAATGCTCTTTAATGAAATCCACTATTGTGAATTTTGACTCCCTGTTCCATCAGAAAGTGATGCTGCCGTCAAATAGAACCCACTTGCATGTTAAATACTAACCACACACCCCGAAGCTGATTTCTAGATCTTTGCAAGCAGTGGAAATGCATGCAGAGGTGTTTTCTTGTCTTTCAAGTGAAAGATAAGGAAAAGAGTGCTAAACAGTTACTCTGGTATGTTTTTTATGGAGAACACTTTCCTGGCACCAGCCCATGTATTGGTTCTCTACCTTCTCCTACTGGTATAGAAAAGATGTGTAGGAGGAAGGAGGGAGACAGGGAGGAGGAAGAAGAGGAAGAAGAGGAGGTGGGGGAGGAAGAGAAGGAGGAGAAGGTAGAAGAGGAGGAGGAAGAGGAAGAAGAGGAGTAAGAGGAGGAAGAGGAGGAAGAGGAGGAGGAAGTTGGTGCTTCTAGTCTTGTGGATGATTTCTTTTTCCCACATGTGTCTGAGGGCCAGGCTTCCCTCTCTACTATTTTGGATTTCTTTTTCTTGGCCTTTGAAATCAGTTAGACTATCACCTTCAGACTTCTATTTCCCACCATTTTATACTAGGTATCATAAAACAATTTAAAAAAATTAAACATTCCTAGTTGGGCATGGTGGCACACCCGCTTAATACCAACACTTTGGGAGGCAGAGGCAGGCATATCTCTGAGTTTTCGGCCAGCCTGTTCTACCTATATGCTGCAATAATATTCACAATAATAATGCACTAAAATGCTTTGGATGGCTTGGGTTGACATACTGAGATACAAGTGACTAGGCAGTTTAAAGCACAGGAATTTATTTTCATAGTACTGAAGGCTGGGAAGCAAAATGTTAAGGTGGAAGCCAATCATATGCAGGCCAATTATGTTCCTGTTTGAGATCTTCTTGATTAGCTAGCAAGTAGACACTTTCTTGCTGTATACAGAAAGGGGGCATGGACAAGAATCTCTTGTATCTCTACTTGTAAGTGCACTAATGCCACTCATAAAGGTCCCACACTCATGGCCTAACTGCCTCTCAAAGGCATCATCACCATCACATTGAGGATTAATGTGTGTGAAGATGTGTAATGTGTTTTTAAGGTATCACCATATGAACTTTGGGCTAGGAGAAACACAAACATTCAATCCATAGCAACAACATAACCTCAGATTTAGTGGCAAAGATACTAATCGTGTTTTGTGTTCACAGATCCGCACATTGGTAGCAGCTTTTTTGTCTAGGCTCCCGAATCGAAGCTCTAGGTTTAACTTAAGTTTATTCTGTGTCTTGATCCTCCTGGGATTGTGACATCCATGCTTAGCCCTGTGGCTCAAGTTGGAGGGTTACCATCCACTTGAAATATGTTCTTCTCATGACAGATCACCAAAATGTAAGAAACAAGCCAAATCGATGGAGCATATTTAAAATTGCTGTTCATGAGAGATGTTATCGTTCTACGAAGCCAGTAGATCCTTTGGCCAAGTTCAATATCTAGAAGCCAGAGAAGTCTATTTTTTATACATTGGGAAGGGAAGAGAGTATTTGCTGAACATTCATCTAAATACCTTTAGGGGGGAGGCTAGAGGAGCCATGTAGCTGTGGGGAACAGGCCTGGAACAAGAGTGGGGTCAAGGTGTGTCTGGACCCTGGAAATCTCGTCCTGAGAGCTGTAGGAGTAGGTTGCTCCCAGCCGGGCCCTGGGCCTGCATATCCCAGGCTCATAGCCCTGTGACCCTGCCTTTGCCTGGCCCACCCCCTCACCTGAGGCTGTACATAGACGGTAGCCAGGTTAAACTTCCTCTCCCTTTATGAGGCCGTGTCCAGCAGCACCTGGGATTCCTCCTTATGCAAATGGGGGCATCCTCAGCTCACTGGCACAGGCCAATGATGTACACTTACCATGATAACTCCTGCTCATCCCCACAAGAGTTTAAATACCCTTTGTTCCCCTCACCCCCTAAACCAGCTATTTCAATGAAGCCCGTCTCTGTTGTCATTCTGCTCACACGTCCCCTGAGGTCTCTATCCCCTGAGTCATTCCTGCCTTGCTTCCCTGCTCAGGATCCACTGATATTGACCACAGATCGTCACCCTGTTACAGGTGGGGAAGCAGAGCCTGACAAACATACCTTGGCTACATGACACTGAATACACAGCTGAATTTTAGTCCTCAGCAGTGTTCTCATGTTACATAGAAAGGATACAAATAGCAAGCAGCTACTTTAAGGGGCTGGGGGAAGTAGAGGGTCTTGATCCATAAAGAAAACAATACAGTTTCTCAAGGACAGGAGAAGCCTTGGAAAAATTCCAGCTCTGACTATGAATTTCTATTGTGAGGGTAAAGGCGAGTGAAAGAATGGGACAAAGAAGATGAGGTGGAGAGAAGACATTAGTAATCAACACAGAGGTGGCAAGATGGATTCAAATTCAATTCATATACAGTGGGTAAGAAGAACCCAGGTATTATAGAGCAAGAGGAAGGAAAATGAAAAGTTTAAACCAATCCTGTGTTATACAATTGGTCTCTGTCTCAAAAGAGGGGTGGGGCATAGTATAGGAGAGATAGTTTATGGTATTAAGCAGTCAGTTCATAATTATGATCCCACATGTTATTATTAGCAGTCGGACATTTATTCCTTCTGTTACTCTATGTTGTGAATTATATACACATTGTGCTATAAAACAATGAACAAATTCAGCCAAAGCCAACATCTTGTTTATTAGACAATTTGGCAAACGTGAAAAACCAACATACTTGAAGAAAAAATGCACACCATAGGAAAAGGCAGCGATTAAAATGGAAACGTGCATCATAACGAACATGTTTAAGTAAGCAGTCACTGATAGCGTCTGTAATGGGGAGAAATACTATATTTTAACTAAAATTTTAATTTTCCAGCAATTTGTCCATTTTGACAGAATTGTGTGTTTTTAGAAAGAAAATACTAAAGACAAGGTGAGATTAAAACAAAAGTTACTATATCGCTAAGGGTAGGCCCTCTTATTTCTGAAAGGCTGGGTCTGATCACAACCCCTTTGACATCACTGGCCACCACTCAGCCCTGTCATGGCGGCTACACAATAGTCTGGGCTCACACCACTTAGGCAGATTTGATTGCTCCGTGTAGATACTGCCTTAGTCTTGACATTTAATCTCTCCATTCTCTAATATTACTTCCTTCCATCTGATAAAAAGCAAGTTTAAAAGCTCAGAATTCCTTAGTTCTATTGAGCTAGAAAATCGTCTCTTTTAGTGGCATTTAACTGCTGAGCTCTGATTTCCATAAATGGAATATAGTGGTATTTGCTTATCTCTAATCTGAGACCAGCTCCTTCCATAAATATGCTAGATGACCTAAAGCTATTTTTAACAACAGTGCCGATGATATCTAGGGGGGACAGCTTCTCTGCCATTTCACGCACACATTTCCACAGACTGGTCTCACAGATGGCTTGCTTAGCAGGCAAGGAGAGGGCTTAACCCAGAGCTCCCAGCTTCCTCTCTGCTCAAAAGCTCTTTCCTTCCTTATTTCCAATTCACGCCTGCGCAGTATGGCAGTAAGAACCGCTCTGCCCCCAGTCAACGTGAGCTTGAATTGAACTGTCTGTAGTTCCAGCTTCCATTTCTGTATGTGATCTGCAATAACAGAGTGCTGGGGCTTTGCTGGTATTTATGTCCCCCAGACATTTATTTCTCGTAGATATTTATTTCTCCTAGACATTTATTTCTCCCAGTTCTAGAGCCTGGAAGCTTGGGATCAGGATGATTGGCGGCACCATTGAGTTCTGGCAAGGTTCCTTACTCGGCTGCACACAGCGACTTACTCTGAGCTTCCTCATGGAGCAGGGGTGAGAAAGCTCACGGTCATTTACAAGGACACTCCTGTTTAAGAGGGCTCACTCTCAAGTTTTAATCATGTCCCAAGGCCCTCAGCTCCCAGTGTCGTAACATTGGGGTAGCGATTCAATATATAAAATTGCGGGTGTCGGGGGTGGGCACAAACATTCAGTCTATAGCATCTCAGTTTTCTGCTTGTGTGATTTAAAGATACAATGCAGATATTGACATTACTTCAGCTCTTTTCCCAGTTAGAGATTGTGTGTGTGTGTGTGTGTGTGTGACTCTAATTTCCTGATTCTGTCAATGTATACAAGTAAGTAGAAACTCAACATTCTCTTTATAGACTGGACCAGAACTGGATTTTTGAAGGCATTTTTCCTCTCTGGGTGTTTTTCCACTAGACCTCACATTAGTTTCTTTATTCTAAAAGAACAAGGGATCAGGCTACAACCCAGTTGCAAGGCAAAGCAAAACAAGGAAGAAGGGAAGAAAGGACTGGAGGATCATTGTTTAGCTTGCTTTCTTTCCTTTGTTGACGTAACCAGTATTAATAGAGTGCATGTTGTACTGTGGACACAAGTGAGTGGATGTTTTATTTGTTCTTGATGAATTTAGAAAACACATGAAGGCTAATAAGTCATTCCAAATCAATGCAGAACTGCCCCACTGAAGGTAGCACATTCTAGTTCCTAGGGACTGAAAGTTCTCTGGAGCCAATCCCTTCCCAATAAGGCTTGGAGAACCAAATTGCTTATATTTGTAGAGGTTGAAGACTAGTGCAACATCATGATTGTTTTGGTGATTACTAGTCACTTTGTCACTGAATTGGAGGCTCACACCGTAGGAAGGAATATATACCTGGTACTAACTACCCTGGTTAAAAGCCTATAACTGGGCCCAAAGAAGGAACATACTACCAATACTTTCCATAATGAACATGTTGTCAATCTGCCCTCTAACTATATATGTTCATACACAGCATCTGTGAGGCTCTCAGCCTGGGGCAATGAAGCTCCTTTGTGCAGAGGGTTACTATTTACAAGAGACTCATAGTGGTCATGGTGCTGAGAACAAGCAAGGAGTGCTCAGCCTTAGTGACATCAGAGTCACTAATAATACCCACCCCAGAAGGCCCAGGGAGTGATGTGGAAGAGAGGACATAAAGAATGAAAGAACCAGAGGATAGGGAAGTGTGTTCTGAAATGCTGTCATGCAGATATGTCACTGCTGATATGACTGAACACACAACCACTACAGATATCTTCAGTAGTCTGGACCATCAAACTTCCCCTCATGGGAGATATGTCACTGCTGATATGACTGAACACACAACCACTACAGATATCTTCAGTAGTCTGGACCATCAAACTTCCCCTCACGGGAGAGGGAGAGTCCATGAGACCCCAATCCTTCTAGAGGTGCTCATGACTGTCAATGGTTCCTGGAGGAAAGGTGACCATTTTCTTTAATGGTGTAGCCACTAGGTGGGAAGAAGAATGTGGTTCAGAGGCAAGGAAGGGAGATACTAGAGGGTAATTGGGTATGTCTGCTTATAATACATTATATCCAACACTGCTAAAAATTAAAAAAAATAGTGCAGAGGAATCAGGCAATGAAAACAGCACGTACAAAGACTCAGAATCTCGTTCATGTCCACATTACATTTTATGTCCCTCTAGCCTGTCATGCTCCTTCCTCAAAAGACTAAAGAGAAATTGAGAAGGCAAATGCTAGGACATACAGATAAACCTATAATCTAAGATGACTGAGTGTCAAACATGGAAGCATATTATACTTTCCCTCTTTCTTATTTTCTTCCAGTTTATAACCAGGGTTTGAGATTTTTATGGACACCAGAGAAAATAAGCTACTCTCACCATTACTCATGGAGATCCATCATTTATCCACAATGGACAATGATTCTCAATGAGTTACTTCATACTTCTCTAGAAAATCATACAGCACACACAGTCTAGTAGTCAGTAGGTACTCTACAATTATTACAATATGGACGCTTCCTTTGTGGCTGATATTCTTGAAGATGTGAACACTTCCCAAGCATCAGTGGGAATGGTCTCCCCACTCCTTTCACAGGAGCTATATGGCCTCTCACAATTCCCACATAGTGTTTTCACCATGCCTCCTTGGTGTTACCTGATGCTGCTGGTGACACCCATAATCCTTCCATCCACTTTCTTATTAAAAACTTAGAGAGACTTAAAGAATACAAGGCTTAGAAGAATGATCAGTGTTATCTCAACTATATCAAGTGTAAAAAGGGCACCTGTGGGCTTCCCTGGTTTCGTATTTACTACTGAAAATACTGTTTCTTTTGAGACATCGTATGATCATTTGTAAGTAAAGTACTATCAAGGTAAGTCTACTTACATTAAACTTTCACATAGGTTAGAAGGAGTAAGTAGAATATAATGACTAGCAATAATTAAGTGAGTACTAAGTGCAAGATACTATGTTAGGAGTTGTTTGGGTGTTAGGTCACGTGATCTTTATAAAATCTTAGAGTAGCATAGTTTAATATAATAACACCCATATTATGAAAGACACAACGTGTACAAGTAACTTTAATATGGTAAACACTGAACTGGACTTAGAACACATGCAAGCCAGCTTGGGGAGTTTGTGCTCATAAGCACTGCAGTTGATAATCTCTTTATCAAGAGATACTTTTTCAAATTATAGGCTATTTGAAAGAATAGTGTCTTAGAGCTTGTGGTGCTTGCGTGAAAGAATAGGATAGTGATAAAATAATATATTCATTAAAAACAAAGCAAGAAGAGTAAGTTCCAGTAGACACGGGTAAAATTACATATTAAATATTCCTAAATTCTCAGATGAAATGTTTGTCTTTGTGTGTTGTTATAACTCATATAATAACTACTAATAATACTGTAACTTTCTCTTTGAAACTAAAATGATTAAAAAGTTTCTTCCAAATTGATTTGTGCATATTCATCATCCATTGCTTTCTGGAAGTTCATTTATCTCAATTTGTCCTAGAGTTATGCAAACTGCTTACTAAACACATTAGCATTATGTTTAGGAATTATGCAAAATATTTGAGTCAAATATATTTCAATTTTTAAAATCCCCCATAAGCATATAAAATGGACACATGAACGTGAAGTGTATGTGCTACAATGTATGTTCTACAAACATTTTGAAAGACAACATGGAAGCTTCTTTCCTAAACAAACACACAGTACAATCCAGCCATCTCACTTCTTCAAATCTACCTAAAGAAGACTGGCTTCAACTTAGATCACACTTTTCTAACAGATGGCTTTTGAGTCATATTGTGTCATCAAATGAGCTATAAAACGAGTTACAGATTTTTAGATTTGGTGATTGTGGACAATTACTTGCGTTTTAAATTTTATGTTTTCTTTTTAAATTAAAAAATTTAGAAATTAAAAAGTATAACTACTCCATTTAACCTCTAAAAATGTTTTTGAGACCGAGTCTTAGGGAATCCAGACTGGTCTCAAACTCACTATGTGACCAAGGATGACTTTGAACTTCTGATTCTCCTGCCTCCTCCCCTCATCATTGGTACTGGATTTACAAGAGTGATTTTATGCCCAGTTTGTGCAGTGTGGCTGATGGAAGCCTGGCTTCATGAATGTTAGGGAAAGACTACCAACTATGCCACATCCCCAGCCCCACCATCTAACCCTTTGCTGTACAGTTTGTTGATACATGATCACAATGTTGGACAATATTTTACTTACTATAAGCTATCATCCCGACATACTTTCCATAGCCATAACTATTAAGTTACTAGTTTTTCTGACTCCTAGTTTTTGATAACTTCTAATCTGTGTGGAATTTGCCTACTGTACATGCTTCATGTAAGTGAAGTCACATGACATTTGTTATGTTGTGTTTGGTTTATTTACTTACCATAAGATTTTCAAGATTCACTTGTTCATTTTGTTTTATGCCAAGTGACAATCTGCTTAGGCAGTTTTCACCCCAAAGGTGATTACCAGCCAGCCAATCAGCTGAGAGCCTGTGATGTGTAATGTGCTGTTGACCACATGGAGGAACAAGAAGGAAAGAAAGCACAGCATAGAGCTTTCTCTGTTTCTCAGCTGCACTGTGGGAGAGAGGAGTCCTTAAAAAGGGCGGATGTGCTCTTGATCTCTGTAAACTTTTCTCTAAGCATATTGTTAAAGCTGAATTTGAGAGTAAAGAATTTCTTCTCCGGGGCTGGAGGTAACTCCTGACGGAGTATCTGACTGATATGTAGGAGGATCTGCCCTTCCATCTTTAGTAATGGCAGTAATAAGGAATAATGACAACAAAAAGATAAATTTTAGATGACGTCTTTGCAAACACTTATATTTTATTTCACGTTTCACCTATTTAGTGGTTCGAAAGGATCAGTAGAGAGACAGAGATGGGTATGTCTGTCTCTAGAATTCACATGGCTAGAGGTAGAAGCAGCTGATATTACCAGTGTAAATCTCACTGTACTGTGAATCTCACATTAGTCTGGGTTTCTCTGCATTTAGAATTGTTTGTGAGTCATTCACAGTTAAGCTTGCACCATTGTTAAGGGAAATCAAAGAGAAGAAACAAAGAGAGAAAAGGTTCATGTATCCATTCTAAGACCCTAGTCCTCCACATTTAAAAAGAAAATATACAGGAAATGTATTGACTATTGCATTAACTTACTTTTTCAATGCTGGAACTATTTCCAGGTAGGAATTTTTTGAATACCTTTGCCTCAGAGAAATGCTTATTAAAACTTCTTTTCATTTTATTTTTTTGGATATTTTATTTACATTTCAAATGTTATTCCCCTTCCCAGCCCCCCAACAAACCCTCTTTCCCATTCCCCCTCCTCTGCTTCTATAAGTGTGTTCCCCCACCCACCCACCCATGCAGGCAATTCCTCTACACTGGGGCATCGAGCCTTCATAGGACCAAGGCCCTCTCCTCCCATTGATGCTGACAAGGCTGTCCTCTGCTACATACGCGGCTGGAGTCATGGGTCTCTCCAATGTGTACTCCTTGGTTGGTGGTTTAGTCCCTGGGAGCTCTGGGGATGGGGGGTATCTGGTTGGTTGATATTATTGTCCTTCCTATGGAGTTGGAAACCCCTTCAGCTCCTTCAGTCCTTTCTCTAACTCCTCCATTGGGGACCCTGTGCTCAGTCCAATGTTTGGCTGAGAGCATCCCCTCTGAATTTGTCAGGCTCTGGCAGAGCCTCTCAGGAGACAGCTATATCAGGCTCCTATCAGCATGTACTTCTTAACATCCACAATAGTATCTGGGTTTGGTGACTGTATATTGGATGGATCCCCAGGTCGAGCAGTCTCTGGATGGCCTTTCCTTCAGTCTCTGCTCCACACTTTGTCTCCATATTTGCTCCTGTGAGTATTTTGTTCCCCTTTCTAAGAAGGATGGAAGTGCCCACACTTTGGTCTTCTTTCTTATTGAGCTTCATGTGGTCTGTGAATTGTATCGTGGGTATTCTGACAAAAGCTATAAAGTAAAGATTTAAAGGGTAAAATTTGTACTTAACATATTTGCTTGCTGTCATTTACAGTATTTTTATACTATGCACACTAGATGTTTCTTTCTTACTTTTTTATTTGAACCCTCCCCTGTACACCCCCCTACCCCGAGATGTTTCTTTTTTATTTTTTTTTATTCGAACCCTCCCCCGTACACCCCCCCTACCCCCAGCAAATCTTGTTATGTAATCCTGATTGGGCTAGAACTTGCTATATTGACTAGGCTGGCTTTGAACTCACAGAAATCTGCCTTCTGAGTGCTGGGATTCAAGGCATGTGCCACCACACCTGACTTCTAAGAACATAGTTTTTTGTATTATATTATTATAGCAGGTTATGAGTTTGGCTTCAGTTTTAAGGAAATGCGATTATAGTTATGATTTTTTCATTTACTGAAGTTCTGTGAGACTAACTTACTTTCCTGCCTGCTCTCTTTAAGCACAACTGTGGTCAAACTGAACAAGATGTCCTTTTAATGAAGCCACACTTGGAGATACACTCCCTAAGAATGAGCAGCTTAGAAATTAAGTTTTATGTACAGCAAGAGAACTTGGTTTTGTTTTGTTTTGTTTTTTTTTTTAGAGAATCTGGCCATTGCTTCTCATGTTGCTGATTTTGCATTTTTTTTCTATTCTTCTTCACAGTAATAAGTTACCAATTCAGCATCTAATAATTAGTTTCATGACACGGCCATGAATTCCTTTCCTTTACAAAGCTTCAAGTACTCATGGGAAAAGTTCAGAAGTTAAACAAAACAAAAACTACGACATTATGGCGAATCAATAGTCCTCCCCTCCAAGGTACCTCTGGCTAACATTTGTCATCTTTCTTAACAAATGTCTACATAG
This sequence comes from Grammomys surdaster, assembly GCF_004785775.1. NCBI lineage: Eukaryota > Metazoa > Chordata > Mammalia > Rodentia > Muridae > Grammomys > Grammomys surdaster. Next base: position 1,776,512 of record NW_021620932.1, read on the forward strand.
ATACACATGTGCACATGTGTACACATACATATATGAATAGTCCTTTTTTAATAAAAAGAAAAAGTCTTATTGATTTAGCTTTTCCTCCAAAGTTATATGATTGTCTACAACTAAATTGTTCCTATAACAGCTCAAATGAGTACTTTGTTTTTAAAGAAAGGATTGTTCATGTATATGTCTATAGTTAAAAACCCAAATAATATTGAAACCTGGATGACAGAATGTAAATTTCAGTATATTCTCCCTAACCACACACTTGTCCTCTGGAGAAAACTGGTAATATTTTACCAAAAATGTCTCATCTGAATATCTAATCAAGACTTAGCATTCAGTTATAAAAAACCTGGGGGATAGAGGAATCAGTTATTAACCACCAGCAACTAAATGACCCAGAAGTGGGACATTCCATGAGACACTGACAGTCACAGGAAATACAGAAGCCTGCTCTATGTGGAAATGGAAGCTCCCCCTTCGTATCCCCAGTCCTCAGAGACAACCACTGCCAGTGGAGTGACAGTCTCGCAGGCCCCTCTATACACAAACAATGTGCCCTCAAATAATAATTTTGACCATGTTCTCTGCACTGTTTTGTAACCTGCTTCTCCCTCCACCCCCCAACCCCGCGTTGGACAATAAATTTCCCCTTCTTATGTTTTAAACCCTTAATTATTATATATTATTTCTCATTATACTTAAATCATGATTTTTCTTTCACCAAGGAACATAATTTTCTTCCTATTTCTCTATATTATAAATTAGCTGCAGTGGTCATCTGACTATATTTGAAAAATTCATTGGATGGATCACAAAAATTAGAACTGCTAAGTCAAAGAGAGATTATATATTTAAAGCTATGTGACTATATTTATTTCTTCTTAGATTTAATTTATTTTCTTCATATATATTATAAATATTTCCTCTGATTATAGTTTGTTTATAAATTTGTCAGAAATGCCTTTACTAAATAAAAGCTGTAAGTACATATGCAATCATTCAACCAATCTCTCTTTCTTGTGTTGTCCTTCCTTCCTTCCTTCCTTCCTTCCTTCCTTCCTTCCTTCCTTTCTTCCTTCCTTTCTTCCTTCCTACTGCCCTCTCTGCCTCCCTCCTCTGTCTCCCATTTCTTCCCCCCCTCGCACTGTGGCTTCTAGATTTTTCTCCTGAGAGCATTTCTTTATAACTTGATTTTTTTTTAAATCATTGACTGCATATCCTGTATATTTTAGCATTTTTCTTTCCCATTTTTTTTTTTTAAAGAGAGAACTTGCTAAGAAATTGCCTTGTTTTCTCATCTTTGCCTGAAGTTTTCTGGTTTTATTTGTTAAGTTTCTGAACATATGCTCTGAATTCCTTTGTACACTGGTAGATCTTTCTGGCTCTTCCACGAGTTCTTCAGCAGATGGCTCATTTAGGTTGTTCCTTTGTATTTCCCTTTCTTGAATGTCATGGACATTCCTATGGCTTTGTTTTCAAACTCCAACTTTAGGGTGTCTCATGAGTTCTGACAGATGAACCTTTTCTTTATTATTTTTGTTGGTGGATATTAATTATACAGAACAATGGGCCTTCATGGTGACATTTGCAAACAAGCACACCTGGATCATAACCAACTCCCTTCACCCCATCTCTCCATCCCCTTCCTAGATAGTCTCCCTTTTCCTTCCAAGTTATCCCTCTTTTTATTCCCCTGGATTCTGCACATGAGAGAAAGCATGATGTTTGTTTTTGTGTTTTTAAGAGCCTGGCTTACTTGTGTTGACACAATGATCAATTCATTTTCCTGAAAATGGTGCAGTTTTGTATCTTAGGGCTGGGTAATATTTCACTGTGTACATATACAACATTTCTTTATCCATTCATCTCTCTGCAGGCATCTAATGATGCAATGAGCACAGGTTTGCAGGTTCTCCACCATGTGTGTGCTGGCTTTGGTTTCTTTGGTTGTATCCTGAGGCATGCAATTGTTGGGTCATATGGAAGTTCTATTTTTAGTCTTTTGAGAGACCTCCATACTGACTGGCATAGTGAGTGGACAACTACATTACATTCCCACCAACAGTGGGTGAGGCTTTCTTTCCATTCACATTATAGCTTGAGTTTATTTTATTTTTGTGAGAAGTGGGGTGGAGGGAATGCATGACTGTGTGTGAACTTATGTGTGGGAGTTCATGCCTAAACGTGTCTGTGTGAAGAGCAGAGGTCAAGATGAGGTGTCTTTCTCACCCTCTATTTGGAGACAGAGCTCTCATTGTACCTGATGTTCACCAGTGGGGATGATTGTCTGGCCAGTGGGTCCCAGGGATCTGTCTGTCTCTTCCCTTGCTCCCCTCCCGCAGAGCAAGGGGTTATGGATGCAGGTTTCTATGCCAAGCTTCTGTGTCAGTACTGGTACTGGAGATCTTAAGCCAAGTCTTCATACTTGAGCACCAGGCACTTTAAGAGCTAAGATAAGTCCCCAGCCCTGCCTTCCTATTCTTGGTTGCTATCTGACTGCTGTGAGATGAAATGCCAATATAGATTTGATTTGCGTTTTCCTGGCAGCTAAAGATGTCAAGCGTTTTTCTTTCTGCATACTTATTGGCTACTTGTGCTTCCTTTGAGAAGTGGCTACTTACTATGTGACTGGTTAGCTTGTGGGTGCATGCATGTGTGTGCTTGTGTGTGGGCTTTAAGTGTTTTATATACTCTGCATATTAAGCCTTGTTGGAAGAATTATTTGGAGGTGGAGGGAGAAGGGGACCTGGGAGGGAGAGAGAGAGGAGGGGAAGGAAATAAGGGGGCAGTATCAGGTACTGGAGAGGATGGGAGAGAGGTACAGAGGGTCAGGAAATCAAATAAAAATGTGTAGCAGTGTGGGGGGATGAGGAACTAGGGATAGTCACTGGAAGGTCCCAGACACCAGAGAAGAGAGAGGCACACAGGACCCAACGGGGATGACTCTAGCTGGAATGCACAGAGAAGGGGGAAAGAGAACCTGTGGAGACCATCTTCAGTAGATAGACATGGTCCCTGGTCGAGGGATGGGAGCACCCACCCATCTCAAAGTTTTTAACTCAGAAATGTTCCTGCCCAAGGGAAGAAAAGGAGCAAAAAATGGAGCAGAGACTGAAGGGAGGGCCATCTGGGGACAGCCCTACCTTGGGATACATTATGTCTGCAGACACCAAACCCAGCACTGTCACTGGTCAAGAGGCACTTGCTGACAGGAACCTAGTGTGGTGGTTCCTTAGGAAGTCTGGCCAGCAATTGACCAATGCAGATGTGGATGCTTGGAGCCAACCATCAGACTGAGCTCAGGAACCCCATGGAGGAACTGGCAAAAGGACTGGAGGAGCAGAGAGGGATTGCAATCCCAAAGGAAGAACAACATCAGCTGGCCAGATCCCTCAGTGCTCCCAGAGACTAGACCACCAACCAAGGACTGTACAGGGAGAGATCCATGGCTCCAGATACACATGTAACAGAGGATGGTCTTGCCTGACAGTAATGGGAGGGGAAGCCTTTGGTCCTGTGGAAGTTTGATGCCCAAGCATAGGAGCAGTGGGGCAGGAATGGTGAGTAGGTGGAGGAGCACCCTCATAGAGGCAAAGGGGAGGGGGGAGAGGATGGATGTGGGATGGGGGGGTTTGTGGAGGGGTAACTGGGAAGTGGGATATCATTTAAGATGTGAATGAATGGAATGATTAATTAAAAAAAGAAAAAAGAAAAAAGAAAAGAATTACTGGGAGAGATTTTAATTTCATTCTATGGGCTGTCTCATCGTCACTGTGTGTCTCCTTTGCCTTTGGCATTTGAGTTTGATTCAATCCACTTGGTCACTTTTGCTATTCTTGAATAATGTCGGAATCTTATTCACAAAGTCTATCCTTTAAAATGTTTCCCTGATGCTTTCCTCCCACAGTTTCAAAGGTGAGGTTTTACATTAAGGCCTTTATCCCACTGAGAGCAGTTGGTGGTCAGGATAAAGCTTATACATACTGATCCAGTTTCCCCAGCACAGTTTGTCAAAGAGGCCGTTTTTTAGCCAACATATTCTTTGGACTGTAGCTTGTGGGTTTTTATATGGGTTGACTACTCTAGACCATTGATCCATGAATCTGTTTTTATGGCAGTACTGTGATGGCCTTCTTCCTATGGCTCTGTAGTATAATTTGAGATCAGATATTGTGATGTCTCTAGCACTATTCTTGTTCAACATTACTTTGGATATGCAGGGTCTTTTATGCTTCCATATTAACTTATTTTTTTTCCTGTGAATAAGGTTATTGGTATTTCGATGGGAATTGAATGAATAGTTAATTTTAGAAATGCAATCATTATTACAATATTTAATTTTCCTAGACCACAAAGGCGATGACGGTCTTCCTGTTTTTGAGTGTCGTCTATTTATTTTGTTAATATTTTATAATTTTTATCATAAAGATCTTTCACTGTTTTCAGCAAGTTCATTAGTAATGAGATTCTATTTTTTTTTCTGTTGACTTTGGACCTTGATTCTTTGCTAAATCTATTATATCTCCAAGTATTCTGGTGGAGTTTCTAGGTTTTTTTTTTTCTCTGAAATTTTTTTAATTTTTATTTTTATTTTAAAATGTTAATCAAACGCTTTATAAGTTTGGTAATTCTCAATAACAAGATGCCATACAATCAGAAGTGTAACCCAATACCCAACCTAGCTATATCAACTATCTTTGACTAGCAGAGACATGTGAACATCTGCCTCCATTTCCCCCCCTCCTCTCTCTCTCTCTCTTTCTCTCTCGTCTTATCTCCTAGCTCCTCCTCCTCTCCTAGCTCCTCCTCTTCTCCTTACTCCTCCTGCCATAGCCCCTCCTATATATCATCCTTCCTGTTAAGATAAAACTTTCCTCTAAATCTATTAAACCTCCAAATATTCTGGTGGAGTTTCTAGGGTTTTTGTTTTTAATAGATCATATCATCTATGAATAAAATTACTTTTATTTCTCTTGCCTGATCTCTCTGATAGGAATAATACCTTCTCTGACTGAGTCCAGACCCAGCTGTATATGTGTTGTGGTCCGCATATCAGCTGGTGTATGCTGCCTAGTTGGTGGTCCAGTGTCTGAGAGATCCCAGGGTCCAGGTTAGTTGAGACTGCTGGTCTTCCTATGGGGTGACCCTCCTCCTCCGCTTCTTCCAGCTTTTCCTTAATTAAGCCACAGGGTCAGCAGCTTCTGTCCATTGGTTGGGTGTAAATATCTACAGCTGACTCTTTCAGCTGCTTTTGGGGCCTTTCAGGGGGCAGTCATGATAGGCCCCTGTTTGTAAGCACACTACAGCATCAGTAGTAGTGTCAGGCCTTTTCCTGACCTGGATCTCAATTTGGGCCTGTTGCTGGACCTCCTTTTCCTCAGGCTCTTCTCCATTTTTGTTCCTGTTGTTCTTTCAGACAGGAGCAGTTCTGGGTCAGTTTTTGACTATGGGATGGCAACCCCATCCTTCCACTTGACCCTGTCTTTCTGCTGGAGGTGAATTCTACAAGTTCCCTCTCCCCACTGTAGGGCATTTCATTTAAGGTCCCTCCCTTTGAGTCCTGAGAGTCTCTCACCTCCCAGGTCTCCAGTCACCCCATCTTCTACCTCCTGAGGGTGCCTGTTTCCATTCTTTCTGCTGACCCTACTACCTTCAAATGGCCCTTAATTTTAGCTGTCTCTCCCTGTATTCCCACCGTCACCCCTCTTCTCTCCTCATCCCCACTTGATCCTCCCATTTCAGTTCCTACTCCCACCCATCACTATTGATTCTATGGATATCTATCTGTCCCCTGACCCAGTCCCTTACTCTATACCTAACCTCAGTGGTTCTATGGTTTGTAACTTGGTTACTATTGACTGAACAGCTAATATCCACATATAAGCAAATGCATACCACATTTGTCTTTCTGGGTCTGGGTTGCCTAGCTCAGGGTGATTTTTTTCGTTCTAGTTCTATCCATTTACCTGTAACTTCCATAATTTCATTTTTTAAAAAATGGATGAGTTATGTTCCATTGTCTAAATGTACCACATTTTCTTTCTCCATTCATTTGTGGAGGGACAGCTAGATTATTTCAAGCTCATGGCCATTATGAATAAAGTAGAAATGAGCATGATTAAGCAACTGCCTCTGGTAGATGAAGGGCCCTTTGGGTATATGAATAAGAGTGATATCTTAGGGCTACTATTGCTGTGATGAAACACCATGGCCGAAAGCAACTTGGGGAAGAAAGGTTTTGACTTACTTTATTCACAGTTCCAAATAACAATGTCTTATTAACAGCAGTGAGGGAAGGTACTCAAGAAGGGCAGGAACCTGGAGGCAGGAGCTGATGCAGAGGCCATGAAGTAGTGTTGCCTACTAACTTACTCCTCATGGCTTGCTCAGCCTGCTTTCTTCTAGAAGCCAGAACCTCTAGCCCAGGGTGGCACCCCCATAATGGGCTCAGTCCTCCCCCAAAATCATCAATTAAAAAGTCTTACAAGTTTGCCTACAACTTGATCTTGTGAAAGCATTTGATCAGTTGAGGTCCCCTTTTCTATGATGACTCTAGCTTGTGTAAAGTTAACATAAAACTAGCTAGTACAAGTGATATAGCTGGATCTTGAGGTAGATCAATTACCATCTTCCTGAGGAACCACCACACTGATTTTCATAGTGGCTGTACAAGTTTCCACTCCCACCAGCAGTGGATGAGTGTTCCCCTTACTCCAGATCCTCATCAGCACGAGCTGTCACTTGTTTGATTCATCTTAGCTATTTTGATGGGTGTCAGATGTAATCTCAACGCAGTTTTGATTTGCATTTCCTTGATGACTAATGATTTTGAATATTTCTTTAAATGTTTTTCAGCCATTTGAGTTTCTTCATAAGAATTCTCTGTTTAGAACTGTAACTCATTTTTAGTTGGGCTATTTGTTTTCTTGATATCTAGTTTTTCGAGGTGTTTATATATTTTGGATATCATTCCCCTATATGACGTATAGTTAGTGAAGATCTTTTTCCATTCTGTAGGCTGCCACTTTTTCTAAATGACAGTCCTTTGCCTTACAGAAGCTTTTCAGATTCATGGAATACCATTTGTTAATTGTTGGTCTTAGTGCCTGAGCTGTAGGTGTTCTGTTCAGAAAATTGTCTCCTGTGCCAATGCATTCAAGGCTATTCCCCATCTTCTTTTCTATCATGTTCAGTGTATCTGATTATATGCTGAGGTCTTTGATCCATTTGAAGTTGAGTTTTGTGCAGAGTGATAAGTATGGATTTATTTGAATTATTTTACATGAAGCTGTCCAGTTTGATTAGCTCCATTTATTTAAGATTTTGTCTTTTTTCCAGTGTGTATTTAAGGCTTCTTTATCAAAAATTAATTTTTCATAGATGTGTGATTTATGTTGAGGTCTTCAATTTTATTCTATTGATTGATGTGTCTGGTTTTGTCCTAATACAGTGATTTTTAAAAAATTATTGTTATGCCAATATTGTGCTGTTTTTACTACTATAGCTATGGAGTACAATTTGAAATCAGGGATGGTGATACCTCCACCAGATTTTTTTTTCAGTATTATTTTAGCTATTCTGTTTTATTTGTTTTTGATTTTGTTTTTCCATATGAAGTTGAGTATTGGTTCAAGGTCTGTTAAGAGTAGTGTTGGCATTTTAATGGGGATTGAATTGAACCTGTAAATTGCTTTTGGTAGGATGATCAATTTTACTATGTTAATCCTACTGATCCGTGAGCTTAGAAGATCTTTCTTCCATCTTCTGATATCTTCCTCAATTCCCTTCTTCAAAGACTTGAAGTTTTTATTATGCAAGTCTTTTGGTTGCTTGGTTAGAGTTATATCAAATGTTTTATATTATTTAAAGTTATTGTGAAAGATGTTGTTTCCCTGATTTATTTATTTATTTACTTATTTATTTATTTTTGTTTGTTTGAGACAGACTTTTTCTGTGCAGCTCTGGCTGTCCTGGAACTTGCTCTGTATGTCAGGCTGGCCTTGAACTCAGAGATTTATCTGCCTCTGCCTCCAAAGTGCTGGGATTAAAGGCATGTGCCACCATTGACTGGCTGTTTTCCTGATTTCTTTCTCATTTTCTTTGTCATTTGTATATAGGGTGGAATTTTTGCTTTGTTTTATTTTTTGAATTAATCTTGCATCTAATAATTTTATCAGCTGTAGGAGTTCCCTGGTGGAATTTTAGGGAATATGTATCTATCATATTATCTGCAAATAACAATCCTTTGACTTCTTCCTTTCCAATACTTATTCCCTGATATTCTTCAGTTGTCTTATTGTTGTCTTATTGATCTAGCTAGAACTTCAAGTACTATATTGAGTAGCTATGCAAATAGTAGACAGCCTTGTCTTGTTCTTTTTTTTTTTTTTTTTAAGAGATTTAAGTCAGGCCTCTATCCCCACCTTTGCAAGATTAGAATCACCACAGCCCTTCTATACTTATTGAAGGGAGGAGATGTCAGGGGCAGCCCTGCTTATACACTGAAGGCCTAAAATCAGCGATAGGCTTAAAATCAGCAATAGGCCTGTCATACATGTATACTAACACCAAGTCTTGGGACTCTGTGGAAAAACATTGAAACAGAGGGCTATAAGCTATTGTAAACAGGCAGCTTTTGTGGAAATTTAACAGCCTGAGTAGTCATAGACCTTGTAAATAGGTAGCCTTGGCGGATAATACCAACTTAGATAAAGACAAATGAATCATAGACAGAGTCATAGTGACCTATTCCCTGAACCTTCACCCAGCCAATACCCTGTTCTGAAAGATATCTGTACTCCCCCTGAACACCCATGCTCCAATGTCATCCCCTTCCCCACATCCTTCCTTTTTGTGTTTATAACCCCTGTGTGAATAAGTAAAAATTATGATTTGATTTAAAAAAATAAATACAAATATAAAAAAAGAAAAAAAAGATTTATTTTATGTATATAAGTACACTGTTGCTGCCTTCAGACACACCAGAAGAGGGCATCAGATCACATTACAGATGGTTGTGAGCTGCCGTGTGGTTACTGGGAATTGAACTCTGTCAGTGCTCTTAACCACTGAGCTATCTCTCCAGCTCCATTTTGTTCTTGATTTTAGTGGAATTGCTTTGAGTTTCTCTCCACTTAAGTTGATGTTGGCTATAGACTTGTTGTAAACTGCCTTTATTATGTTTAGGTATCTCCCTTGAATCTCTAATATCTCTGGACTTTAATTGTGAAGGGTGTTGGATTTCGTCAAAGGCTTTTTTTTTTTTTGCAACTAATTAGAGATTTACTGATTTTTGTACATTGAATCATCTCAGAACCAAGCTCTGAGATGAAGCTTACTTGATTATGGTAGTTGATCTTTTTTGTGCATTCTTGGATTTGGTTTACAAGTATTTTATTATTTTTTCATCTATGGTCATAAGGGAAATTGGTCTACAATTCTCTTTTCTTGTTGAGAGAATTTATGTGGTTTGGGTATCAGGGTGACTGTGGCCTCATAAAATGAATTTTGGCAATGTTCTTTCTGATTCTATTTTGTGGAATAATTTTAGGAGTATTGGTGTTAGCTCTTTTATGAAAGTCTGATAGAATTCTCTATTAAAACCATCTGGCCATGGGCTTTTGGTTGAGAGACTTTTAATGATTATTTTTGTTTCACTAGGGGTTATAGGTTTATTTAAATTATTTATCTGATCTTAATTTAACTTTGCTAAGTGTTATCTATTGAGAAAATGATCCTTTATTATTATTATTAGATTTTCCAATGTGATGCAAGTTTTTAAAGAATTTCTTTAAGATTCTCTGGATTTCTTTGGTGTCTGTCTGCATTGGCTATATGTTCCTCTCTTCACTTCTTATTTTTTAATCTTGTTGATTTTCTCAAAGAGCTAGCTCTTTGTTTCTTTGGTTCTTTATGTTGTTCTTTGTTTCTATTGTATTGATTGTTTCTCACTGTCCACTTCTCTTGGGTATGATTACTTCTTTTTGTTCTAGAGCTCTCAGGTATGCTGTTAAGTTGTTGTATGAGATTTTTGCCAATTTTTTAAAAATGTAGGCTCAGTGCTATGAACTTTCCTTTGTACTGCTTTCAGTGTGTCTCATACATTTGGGTATATTATGTATTCATGTTTTATTGGGTTCTAGACAATATTTAATTTCTTTCTTTATTTCTTCTTGATTCATTCTCCAACCAGGAGGAGCTGCTCAGTTCCCATAAGTTTGTAAACTTTCTGTTGTTTCTGTTGCTGTTGATATCTGGCTCTGAAACTGTAAGCCAGCTCCAATGAAATGTTTTCCATTAGTAGAGTTGACTTTGTCATGATGTCTTTTCACAGCAATAGAACCCTAACTAAGACTATTAGTTTGTTGTTGTTGTTGTTGGTGGTGGTTGTGCTTTATTTTATTTTGCTTTGTAATGATAAGATTATTTACTTTCTGTGTTCTCATGAGTGTCATTAAACTTAACCTTAGATTGGAATTTTCCTTCTAGGACATTCTTTAGAAAAACATTGTTTAAATTTGACTTTATCATGGAATGTCTTATTTTCTCCATCTATGGTGATGGGACATTTTTCTGGATATAGTAGTTTTAGCTGGCATCTGCAGTCTTTTAGAGTCTATAGAACATCTGTCCAGCTCTTCTGGCTTTGAGAGTCTCCACTGAGAAGTCAGGTATTAATCTAAGAAGTATGACTTTCTATGTTACTTGGTCTTTTTCCCTTGCAGCTTTTAATATTCTTTTTTAAAAATACTGTATATTTAGTGTTTTGATTATTATGTGCTGAGGGGACTTTCTTTTCTGCTCCAGTCTGTTTTGTGTTCTGTATGCTTCTTGTACCTAAATAAGTATTTCCTTTCAGGTTAGGGAAATTTTCTTCTATGATATTGTTGAAAATATTTTCTGTTTTTTGACCTTGATATTTTTCTCATTCCTCTATTCTTATTGTTCTTAGATTCAGTCTTTTCATAGTGTCTCAGATTTTCTGGAATTGCTGTTTTGTCAGGATATTTTTAGATTTAACATTTTCTCTTTGACTAGGTTACCCATTTCTTCCAACGTGTTTTCTATTCCTGAGATTCCTTTTTTAAAAGATTTTACACACACACACACACACACACACACACACACACACACACACACACACTGTAGCTGTCTTCAGCCACATCAGATCCCATTACAGATGGTTGTGAGCCACCATGTGGTTTCTGGTAATTGAACTCAGGACCTCTGGAAAAGTAGTGAGTGCTGTTAACCTCTGAGTCATCTCTCTAGTCCCTATACCTGAGATTCTTTCTTACATCTCTTTTATTCTATTGATGTGGCTTGCTTCTAAAGTTCCTCTTTGAGTTCTTAAATTTTTAATTTCAAGATTCCCTCAGTTTGGGGTTTCCTTATTGATTCTATTTTCTCAATCATGTCTTGAACTGTTTTATCTAATTTATTTCGCTATCTGTTTGTGTTTTCCAGATTTCTTTAAAGGATTTATTAATTTTCTCTTTAAGGTTCTCTAACATATTCATAACATCTATTTTGATTATTATATGACAAGGGGACTTTATTTTGCACATCAAATGTACACTGTATTTCTCAGGTTCTGCTATGGTAGGGTTGTTGCTTTGATGGCTGTTATTGATTATGATTTTACCCTAGTGTCTAAGTATCTGGCTTTGGGGAGATTGTAATTCTGTGTGTTGATATCTGGTCTTTGTTGGGTGAGTGGTCTCTTCTTTGGCTTCTGCTGCCCTTTTTGGTTCTTCAGAAAGTGTGGTGGCTATGGGTTGCTTTGTATGGAATGCTTCTCAGATCCTTAAAGATGGAGTCTGAATGTGTTTCTTGATATTGGAAACTGACATTTAGTGATGGAGATGGGGTAGAAGTCAAGGGTCAGGGGACCAAATGAATCCATAGGAGAGAGGAAAGAAGGATACTCTCTCAGAATCCACTTAGTCCTGTGGGAATCGAGGCAGATAGTGAGGAGAGAACACAGCAGCTGGTTTGCTACAGAGCTGGTGGTGAGACCAGAGGCTTAGATTTGGAAAAGGGGGACTGAGGGTCTGAAGCTCACCTGCCTGCTCTGTTGACCTACTTGCTTCTCTCAGGCTTGGTGGTGAGTTCCCAGGGAATGCTTGCTGGAGTTGTCAGTTGGGATAAATGGATGAGTGGGGGGGGGGGAAGGTAGGTTAGAAGGGGAGATCTGTGTGATACACTGGAAATGGGGGCAGGGACGGAAGCAAGGTGACAGACGACTGGTGGTCTGCTGTAGAACTGGAGATTGGGGGGTTGGGTTTGGAGGAGAGGAGAGAGATCAACAGCTGCAGTTATCCTATATGTGTGCCTCATTGAAGCCTATATCTGCTTTTATAGGTCTCTAATTATGAATCAATATTGATTTTTCAATATTCTTTTTCCTTTTCCTTTTTTTTTCTTTTTGAGGCAAGGTTTCTCTGTGTAGCCCTGGCTTTCCTGGAACCCACTCTGTAGACCAGGTCAGCTTCAAACTCAGAGAGCTGCTTGCCTCTGCCTCCCAAGTGTTGGGATTAAAAGCCTGAGCCACCATACCTAGTTTCAATGTTGAGTTCTTTTTTTTTTTTTTTTTGGTTTTTCGAGACAGGGTTTCTCTGTGCATCCCTGGTTGTCCTGGAACTCACTCTGTAGACCAGGCTGGCCTCGAACTCAGAAATCCGCCTGCCTCTGCCTCCCAAGTGCTGGGATTAAAGGCGTGTGCCACCACCGCCCTGCACCAATGTTGAGTTCTATCACAGACTTTGATCAAATCTATTGAGGTGATCCTGTTTTTCACTCATCTTATTTTTATGCCAAACTACATTGATTATTTTGTATAATTAATGCCATGCTTGCAGCTTTTGAGTAAAACCAACTTGACCATGGTGTATGGTCTTTTAAAAGTTATTATTTTAATTTATATGTATGCCACATATGCTCAGGTACTCATGGGGTTCAGAAAAAGGTGTCAGGACCTCTGGAGCTAAAGTTTTAGGCATTAAGCAGTTGTAAGGCACCTAATGTTGGCTCGAGAAACCAGACTATGATCCTCTAGAAGAGTATAAAGTTTTTAACTACTGGGTCCCATGTGTGGCATTTTGATTGTGTTAGTTAATTCAGTTGGAAAATATTTCACTTTAGTTTTTTGTCATTTACTTTTTATTGTATTCTTATAAGACTTTATATTTGGGGGGTAATATTTGGTTCCTAAAATAAGTTTTAAAGTGTTTGTTCCCTTGATACTTAAGAACAATTGGTATTAATTCTTTTTTCTTTTTTTTTTTTCTTTTTTTTTTTTCCTGGTTCAATAGATGCTCAAGACTTTCTTTTTTTTTTTTTTTTTTTTTTCAAAATTAAGTGAAATTGTATAGTTGATGTATTTGGTTGAGCTTTTCTCTGTTTAGAGATATTTTTTACTATCACTTCCATCTCATTGCTTGCTGTTGTTATTATCTTTTAAAATATCCTCCCTGTTCAATCATGTGATGCCCTTAATGTCTTATTTGGAAAAGGATTTACTGTCAGATAATTTTTGGAATTTTGGATTAATGAATGTTTACATAAAAATGTAGTATTTCTTTTAAATTTTATTTTGCTTTTGCCAACAGATGAGACATAATATATATATATATATTTTGCTTTTATGGCTTCACTGAATTTTTTTCACTAATTTATGAATGAGTTTTACAAAGAATAGAAAGAAATGGAAAACTTTATTGTGTTTAGAAATATGAATATTTACATTCATGTAACTCTTATTTCTTATGTCATTTAAATTCTACATCAATTTATTGGTTGAGTTTTTTAATTGTAAGAAACACAGAAATCAAAAGAATACCTTGGATAAGTAATTGACAAAACCAAAGATAACTCATTGGGCTGACCTTCGTCAAATTGTGGGAAGGTGTATCTCTGTATTTTTAAGTATTAATTCTATACCAGCAGAGAGGTAAGTGCTGGCAGGATTTTGGTATTGCCATTTCTGTGGCTCATTGTCAAGTTTTCTGTATTGCAAATGTTTGTCTGTCCTCACCTGCCTAAAGGCAATCTAAGAGATTTCCAGGTGATGTCTCATTGCTGATTGGTTGTAATAAAGGCTTGACAACTTATCCTGGGTCAGGAAGACAAGGATGGAACTTGTGGTCAGAAGTTCAGCCATGAATAGTCATGGCAGAATCGAAAAGGGACATGGAGGGAAAAAACATAAACCAGACTGGAGCAGGGAAGTATAGAGCTAGCTAGCCACGTGGCAGGTTGTAGGCTAGAATAGTTGGGTTTAGTTTAGAGTAGTTGGGAGATTGCCCCAGCAAAAGGCCTAATCTTTAAACTATGTAGAAGTCTCCATGTCTTTCTGAACCACTGGTAGGATCCACAGAAAGTACTACAATAATAGTTCCATTATGCAAGCAAGAATACATACTGTGAAGATACAGAGTCCATGGCTGCTATGTCTCTTTGTACAGAACCCTGATAACACTTATTTGTTTAGCTTATGTTTCATATAGTAGACTCCTAATGTCTGAATACCTAGAGTTTTGCACAGTTTGCAGGAAGCTTGGCTACATCTCTTTCCCTTAGCCCAGATGGTTTGAGCCTCTCGTAGGCAGCTCTGCTGATCTGAGAGTGTGTCTCAGTGGTCTTGACTGTTTATACTTGTTTTTTTTTTTTTTTAGAATGAGTTGCCTGCTGCATCCTGCTACATCTGGTCAGTTTCAAGGACTTTCTGGAGCTTTTGAGCTCTTTTCTTCCTGAGTTTTAAGGAGCTGCTGCTGCTGGTGGTGGTAGTGATGATGATTGTTATTATTATTATTTACAAAGTGAAATATTTTGTCTCCATTTAGAACCTTCTAGGTTTTAATGAGTTCCCACCAAAGAAGGAATATTTTGTATTAAAGGAAAGTGGGAAATCGCTACAAACCACCACCTCCCCAGCCCTACCAGGGAAGTAGTAATATTCTAAGAAAAATGGCTGATCTCTCTCTCTCTCTCTCTTTTTTTTTTCTTTTTTTAAATTGCCGGGTGGTGGTGGCATACGCCTTTAATCCCAGCACTTGGGAGGCAGAGGCAGGCGGATTTCTGAGTTCGAGGCCAGCCTGGTCAACAGAGTGAGTTCCAGGGCAGCCAGGGCTATACAGAGAAACCCTGTCTCTAAAAACAAAAAAACAAACAAACAAAAAAAATCAAGGTCTTACTCTCTAGTCCTGATTAACCTGGAACTCATTATGTAGAACAGGTTGTTCTTGAATTTGCCTTGCTTCCCTTACCTCTGTGTGCTGAACGTGGAGTGATAGATAGATATACACTACCTGCTTGGCCACTTGCTTCTATTTTTTTCTGTGATTTTTTTTCTCTTTGAGAAGATGTCTAGGTGTAGGCTAGCTTTGAACTTGCATCTCAACTGTAATGACTGGCTTTGAACTCCTGATCCTTCTGTCTCTACTCCCCATGTTTTGGGATTATTGACATCGGCCATTATACCCAGCAAAAACACTTCATAACAAAAAATATAGTGGTTGTCCCCGAGCACTGAATCTCTATGGAAGTCCATCATCTTTCATGATAAACTAGAACGCAAAGCTAAATTATGAAGCTGCATTATTAAGAGTTAGCATTTATTTCAAAGTATGCATTATTTATAACTCTAAAAGTCCTACCAATCAAAATTAGAGTGGAAAATAGAAACTGATGAATTTTCAAGGAACAATGGCAGTTGAAAGCTTACTCTTCATAACTGCCATGAGAGATCAAAGTTTTAAAAATCGTTCTGCACACTTGGCTTGGAGTTGTAAGTAGGAAGGGAACCAGCAATCTAGCTAATAACACGGAACTGAGCTAGGTGGACTTTGTAATGGAAATCGCACTACAACTCAATTTGCTTTTTCTGGATAACTTCCCAGTTTTATTTTGTTTGAGAGGAAGTAACATTTTCCTAATGCAAACAAAACCATTTGGGTTTTTTTTGCTAGCAAAGATAATAATAAATACATGTTGGAGGAGTTGTTTGCTTTAGAGATCTTATGGATGGGAAACATATGGACCCTTAGAAAGGTCACTTTGTTTCCCCCTGATGCATTTGGGGACATTTTGGTAACTTTTCTACTTTCAGTAAACTTGGGAGAATTCAAATATCAACAGTGTTGTAATTTATAAAAATAATTTAGTTTTGTCCAACCACATTAAATCTTCTTGTTGAAAAACAAAACAAAACAAAAGAAAACAAACTAACCAAAAAAGAATTTCTTTCCCAAACTTTGTGTTTCCTCCAAGTAAAAATTACACTTGTCAGTTATGGAAATATCTTAATTTCTTTGAAAGTTCACTTTAAATATCCCATTTGGAAATAATTAGGGAAGTATTAGAATTAAACAAATTTTAAAAGCCTGATCACATTGAGAAACAGTAAGAGTAAAAGCTACCTGCGCCTTCAGCCAATGCTTCAGGTTAAAGTAAGAAAATCATTGGGAAAAGAATGTGAGAAACTCTATTTGGTGGGTGCAAAAAATAATATCAAAAAGTTTCAAGCTGCAATAAAAAGGACCTCCTTCCTGACTGTTTCTTTTCTTTGTGGGTGCTGTAAATAACAAGTTAGCTAGTCCTCCTTCTGTGTTTTTCTATCCCTCTCTCCCATCCTCTGATCTTTGAAGTGTGTCAGTCTTTCATTCCGCTGTTCAACAGCCTGACATTCTAAAGCTTTGTTCAGACAGTTTAATTTAATCACTGCCACTGGTTCAACAAGATGATAAAATCCCATGTGCTGTACAACCTCCAACATCCAGCTCGCTGTTATCTGATACCGTTTGAAGCTTCTCTCATGAATGCAGGCTGATAGCACAAGAACTCCAAACATGTCATAAACAATATATTAATGTCCCAGTTGGAATTCCATTAGAATAAGAAGTAGATGAAGTTTAGGGCATTCAAGGGGGCCGAGGTAATAAAGTGTAATTCGGACTAATCTTCTCAAAGAACGTCCTATGTTTGAAGCTGACAGTCTCCTATCACACGCAAAAGTAATTGCTTGTTGACTGCATTGCAGACTTTTGAATCATGGTCTTTGTACTTCACGCACTTTCCAGGTGCCTCAGCTTGGAGACAATCTGCCTCTTTGTTTGAATGGAAAGACATCTAAATGATAAATAATAAAACAAGCAGTGAGTCCTTTAATGAATATTACTCATCTAGATTGGAATTTCTGGAAACCTGAGGCAGAAGTTAAAGGTGAAACACAATGGAGCATTTATTATTTGAAGTGTCCGTTCTGATGACAATGTCTTTAAGTTTTACTAATTTAAAAAAAGTGAAAAGTTCAACAAATATTTTAGGAATAGAAGTTTGCTCAATATATAAAATTTAAAACTAGTTGGGGAAAGATGAAATTGTTCTTTTGTAATTTAGTATCTTTGAAGTATTTAGGTTCTTTAGCATTAAAAAGTCTTTGACTTGTGAGAGGATTATAGACATGATTAAGTTAAATGTTGCTTACTGAAGAAAATGTTAAGGAATGAAAACCTTTGCTAATGATCACCACCTAATAAATACGACTATGAAACATTTAGACAGTACTTCCTACGCCAGGGTACTGTTTTGGGAGTTTTGGTAATTTGGATTCTTTAAATCTGAAAAGAATTCACTTAATTACAGAGGACACAAAAACAGATTAAGTAATTTGCTCAGTGTCCTTTAACTGTTGGTAGAAATGGATTTAGATCTGGGCAATTGATTGGGTCTTTGTTCAAAGGGATTCCATTTTCTATTGTCCTCGGGAAGGATCAGGTGTGCGATGATATAAAACATTTTATTTTGGTGAACACTGCAAGGTAGGGGCGTCTAGACTATGTGAGAGTGATCTGGTGTAGTCATAAGCATTTTATTGGTGTCTTGAGGCTTGCTGACATTCATTCATTCATTCATTCATTCATTCATTCATTCATTCATTCATTAATTCACAAAGGATAGAGGGGCCTCTTAGGGCTTATTCTACCTTCAGCACCTGTCCTTTATGCTCCGAGTGTTCCAGTGATAACCAGCGCCTCGTATTTGCAATTAATGTGGTTCCTTTTATAAAAACTTCATCCTAACGAGCTTTTCCTTCACCAAAGAGAAGAGTAAATTTTTATGATGAAACAGTAACTTCATGTAGGGTTATATCAATGGAAGGAACAAAATTTCTATCCTCTTAACGCTTACATGTTGGTGGCCAAAGATGGCTAGCTATGAACATTACTGATAAGTAGATAAATGGTGAGAGGAAAGGGTAGGGCAAAGAGGACAGAGGATGATGCAAAGGGCCTGTGTTGGGAAAAGGCAAGATGAAGCTTCATGTGGGGTGTTTGAAGAAACAGGTGGTGCTTGAATGGGACCTAAAGACAATGAAGGAATTCCTCCACCCCTCCCACCCCCAAGTCAAGAACAATCCCAAGTTCGGTTCTTGGAGAAAATGGAGAATTGCAGTTGCCATGTGCAGCCCTGGGAAGTCTACTGGAGG
The DNA here is from genome assembly GCF_004785775.1 of Grammomys surdaster. Classification (NCBI taxonomy): domain Eukaryota; kingdom Metazoa; phylum Chordata; class Mammalia; order Rodentia; family Muridae; genus Grammomys; species Grammomys surdaster. The sequence goes on from NW_021620932.1 coordinate 1,794,993, forward strand.
AGTGAGCTTCAGAGAAGAACAAGGTGTCTATTCTGGGTCTGAACATTTTGAAGTGTTCTCTCAAAATTGTATTTGGTAAACTCTGTAGTCATTCTTCCTCCTCTCCCTTCTTTCTCAGCCCTCGTTTCCCTCCCTTCACATTTGGTCAGTTCCCTTCCCCCTCCGCCTTCTTTCTCTTTGTCTCGCTCATTTCTTTTGAGACTATGGTCTTGCCATGTATGTAGCTTAGGCTGGTCTTGAACTCACTATGTAGCAGTCGGTCCTCTGATCAGCCTGAGTCCTCTGGGTGCTGAGATTACAAACCTGTGTCAGCACACTAGCCTCTTTTCTTAGTTAAGAACATTTGCTAGACATCACTTTCTGTCCTTTGTACTGTCTTTCCTTCTGAATCTGATAGCCTTCTATGTGAAGCTCTGTAAGTCTATTTCATTACTACGCCTAGAGGACTGCCCTGCCTTTCTCCCATTTTACATCTATCCATGGCCATTAGGACTAGTCCTTGACTATCATAAAGAACTCTAGTATTTACGGAATAAATAAGAGACAGATCTCTGAGTGCACCTGATAATCTATGAGGATCATAACACTTTACAGAAAGCCAGAGTTATCAGCTTCTAAAGCTCTGTACTACAGATTGTTGCCTTACAGTTCCAAGATGTTTGGGTTAATTGCTATGAACTTGTGTTGAAGAACATTCCAGTAGAAAGCATGTGGCAGAAAAAAGATCTGTTTGTCACATGGAGTCTGAGAAACAGAGAAATGTAGAGGAACAGAGTCCAGGGACAAGGTACACTTTTCAAAATCACTCTCTCAATGACACCCAACCTCCAACAAGGCTTCGTCTGTTTATAGGTCCCCAGGAATAAAGTCATCAATGGGTTGCTAATGTCCTCACACCAGTCACCCAATAAATAGCACAACCTGTTGCGAACCAAGCTTTCATTCCATAATCTTTCTGAAATGAAGCACCTCATACCCATAAAAACTTCTGTAAAGACATTTTTATCAGTGTGTGATTGACATAAGAACAAACTATGTATGTTTAATGTACACTTCTTGAAAAGTTCTGGTCCTGGAAGTCACCACCACTGACTGCATCAGTCATGCCCAGATATTTGCATGTTCTCTTTCTGAATCTTGCCTTCTTTCTTCCCCCTCAGACTTTCATCCTGTACCCATCTTGACCCACCAAGCTACCACTGATCTGTCACTGAAGATGAGGCTGCATTTTCTACAGGTACATAAATAGAGTGAATATCTTGTCCTATTTCTTTTCTGTTTTTTTTCTCCCTAAGTATTATTACTTTTGAAGCTTATTTGTGTGACGGACACTGCATGGTTATAAATGTCATGAATGTCCTGTTTGACTGTCCATCAACTGCTGAACAGTATTTGTAAAGCTACTGTGGACTCTCATGGACAATGGACAAGGTTTTTTGTAGACACAGGCTTTTCTTTCTTTTGGATTGATATGAAGAAATGCAACGGCTGGGGCAGGTATGGTAGCACTTGCCTTTAGTCTCATCACGTGGGAGGCAGAGGCAGAGGCAGGCAGATTTCTGTGAGTTCAAGGCCAGTCTGGTCTACACAGTGAGTTCTAGGATAGCCAGTGTTACATAGTGAGACAAAAACAAAACAAAACAAGGAGGGGAAGGAGGAAGAGAAGAAAATAAATAAATAAATAAATAAATAAATAAATAAATAAATAAATGCAACAGCTGGCTTATATGGCAGGGATCTAACTTGTTAAGAAACTGCCTATTCAGGAAGCCTAGCGGAGTGGTAAGGATACCATTACATACCCAAAACTTTGGACCCCAAATTTATCCTGTCTACAAGAAATGCAGGGATGGGGATGGAGCAGAGACTGAGAGAATGGGCAGCCAATAACTGGCCCAACTTGGGACCCATCCCATGGGCAAATACCAATCTTTGACACTATTAATGTCTCTTATGTCTATTAATGTCTGTTATGGTTACAGGCAGGAGCCGAACATGGCTGTCCTCTGAGGCTCCCTCCACTCGGCAGTTGATTCAGACAGATACAGACACCCACAGCCAAACAGTAGATGGAGCTTGGGGTCTCTTATGGAAGAATAGAAAGGAGGATTGTGAACCCCGAAGGGGATAGAAACTCCACAGGACAATCAACAGAGTCAACCAGCCTGGACTCTTAGGGCTCTCAGAAACTGAACCACCAACCAAAGAACATACACAGGCCGGACCTAGGCCTCCCTGCACATCTGTAGCAAATGTGCAGCTTAGTTTTCATACTGATCATGAAAAACTGGATCGGGAGCATGAAAAACTGCATTGGGAGCTATTCCAAAAGCTGTTGCCTGTACGTGGGATATGTTCTTCTAGCTGGGTTGCCTTGTCTGGCCTCAGTGGTGAGCAGATGTAAAGTGAATAAGTAAAAATAAATAAATAAAATAAATGAAAAGAAACAGTTTTCTGAAGTGACTAAACCATTTTCCACCTCTGTCATCAGTGTCAGAAAGGCCCATTTATTCCTCGTGCTTGTTGACAGTTGGTATGACTATGTGTTTATTTATTCATTTGGTTCTTTGAAACAATGTTTTATGTAGCTCAGGCTACTCTCAAACTGATTTTCCTATCTTTATCTCCCAAGTCCTGGGAGTACAGGTAAGCCCCCATGCCGAGCCCTGGCCGGTCATTTACATTTCACTCTAGTACATACCAGCGGTAGCTCCCTGTGGCCTCAGCTTTTGATTGCTTCATGACGAATAATAGTTGATGTCTTTTCATATGCTTACTTGTGATGAATGTGGTGTTTGAAGATTGTTTAAAATTCTGTTTAAAAATAAATACGTCCTTATTGTTTTAAGACTTATCTCTCAGACACAAGCCCTTTATCAATTGTGTGCTTTCCAAATATTTTCTTCACGTCTATGGTTTGTCTTTTCTGTCACTTAGCAGTGCCTTTCAAAGAATAAATGATTTTAATTTTGATGAACTCCAACTTGTCGTATTTTTCTTTCATTGTCCATGATTTTAGTGTCAAATATAGTCTGATGAAGTCGCAGAGGTTCTTCCGAGTGTTTTTTTTGTTTTGTTTTGTTTTGTTTTTTGAGATAAGGTTTCACTCTATATCTCTGGCTGTTCTGGTATTGACTATGTAGAGCAGGCTGGCCTTGAATCCAGAGAAATTCACTTGCCTCTGCCTTCTGAAAGCTGGGGTTAAAGTCATGCACAACTATGCCTGGCTAACGTCACAACGACTTTGTTTTACTTGATTTAGGATGTTATAAAATATCTGGCTTTCCCATTTAGATCTACGGTCTATTTAAAATTAGATGTTTCATTTGACGATAAAAAGGTTTACTACTATGAATAACTAACTAGCTTAGATATTCCTCTAGAAATGCTCAAAAAAGCAAGATGAGGCTGGACCTTGTTGGGTTTTTTTGTTTTTTTTTTAAATTTTGATTGTGACACTGGCAAACAATTCTAAAATTTCATCTCTGTTTAGGTCATGGCCCAACCCCCACAGTGGTCACATAGCATTTTCCCAGGATGTGTGCCTCTGAGGGAGGAGTTCTTACTGCCCAAGGAAGTCCTGGGTTGTAAGTGCTAGCTAGGGCTTAGGCATCGCCCCTTAAGTTAATGTTTCTACAGTGGCCTACCTGGGTTACTAGTATGGCAAGAGTTAACCTGAGAGTAAATACAGAATTTGAATGAAGAATAGGGGGAAAAGGCACTTAAGACAATCAGGTTGAGTTTTCATTAGATTCTTGTTGTGTTTCTTTCTATAATACAGCTACTGTAAATCTCACCAAGCAAAGATCAAGGTCTTAATTCACTGGTTTCTCATAAAGAGTGAACAGCAAAACTGGCCCAGAAGGAACGTGGTTCTTACTCGCTGTGTATTTTTCCAGGAATCTAAGACTTTCCATAGCTATCTTACGGCTCGCTCATTTTTTCCTCCTTATTAACATCCTTTGAGTGCAGGAAAGCTGGGTTAGTGTTGCTCACTTCAGCAGTTTTGAGTACATACAATTAGTTGTATTACATGTAAAGTCATTATAACAGTAATGTTTTGCACATTTTAAGTTTCACTGAACTTTATTTGCAACACTCTTACTCTATTATATCTCTGGGAACAAGACAAAGAACCAATACATGTAGCTCCGGTCCTCTGGAATTCATAACATAATTCAACGACTATAAAAACACTTTTCTGGAAAGAATTCCAAGAGATTGATTGTTTCACTTTCTCTAGTAAGAAAGTGACCAAGAAGAAAAATCAATCACAATCTTTTTACAAATATGCCTACTATGCACCAAGTGGCTGCTTCCTCTTTTAACAAAATTTATTCATCCATTAGAGTCATAGACAAGTGAACAAAAATGAATTGTCATTTGCGTTATTTTATTAGTGTCATATGAAGTTATGGCATGTTATTGACTTCCTTAAGAATATTTGACTTACAGAGGCAGTTTAACATGTGCAAATCGAGATCAATATTGAATATGCATTAATTCTTAAAAAAATGCTGCTAGGCATTTTTTCTCTAAATCCCTTGTTGATATTTATTGTTGTATTTAAAAAATTATCATTGTGCCCAAAGATAGTTTAGTTGAGCTTGAATTACAAACAACTGGTTGTTACTTGCGTTGGTGTCCTGCATCCTAGATATATTTAGTGACTATTTAATTCATTTGTTCACTTTTAACCAAAAGGAGTCTGAAAATCTTTATTTTTTGCTGACGATCTATTTTAACATATTCATTTTCTTTTCCTTATGGGTCTCTGTTAATTAGAGAGTTATTAGGTTATTACTTTTTACCTCCAGTGGATTTGTGAGCTCCCTATGTAGCCAAGGTTACATTCTAAAAACCCAGTCAGTTGTGTGATATTAGACAGTCATTGCTAGCATATAGGCTATTTAACTCATTTGCAGAGGATTGTACATTAAGCAGAGAGATCTGGAAACTCCCAAGTCATACTTTGGGTTTAATGGTTCTATTCAACCTAATGTTCAATTAATTAATTTGATCCTATGTCACAGACACCAAGTGCTCTCCTGACAGTAGGTGCTCATGCTATTGTTTTGCTGATAACGATGGAAAGAGAGAAAGTGTTAATGTAAGCTAATGTACCATACTCACCCGTTAAAGTTCCTCTGTGCCTCATCTCTCTGGCTCTAGCCACCCTTGACTCTTTAAAGGATTGTATGTCATCTTCTCACATGTGTGGCTATGTGCACCTAGAGGAGAAATCCCTTTTTAATCTTTGATCCATTTCCTTACCAACATAAAGTTGCTAAACCTTATTTAAGATCCTACCAGAGGTCTCACTGTGAACATTTCCTGCCCTCCTTCACTTCCTTCCTCTCTCCATCTCTTTCTCCTTACTCAATCCTTCCTTCCTTTATTCCCTTTCTCCCTTGTTCCTCTTCCCTCCCTCCCTCCCTCCCTCCCTCCCTCCCTCCCTCCCTCCCTCCCCTCTCCCCTCTCCCCTCTCCAAGATTTATTTATTTTATGTGAGTACACTGTAGCTGTCTTCAGACAC
>NW_021620932.1:1800928-1821194 GCF_004785775.1 Grammomys surdaster
TCCTCTCTCTCTCTCTCTCTCTCTCTCTCTCTCTCTCTCTCTCTCCCTCCCCTCCTCTCTCTCTGGATATTGAACCTTAAGTACATTCCATCTTCCACAGCCTCTGCCTGAACCTCATAAACATAATTCATTTACTAGGCTATTAAGTTGTTAATCCTGATATTTGCAAGAGAAAAACCATTCCACAATTTTGAGTCAAATTTGAAGAAGCTTTAACTAAGCACTGACCAGTATATACTCTGGTCAGGTCAACTCTCTAAAATTCAATGGAGTAGTGCCGAGTCACATATTATAGGGACTTTTAAAGGACAAAACTATATGACCACTGTATTTTCCATTTGACATTGTTGTTTTCCAAGAACTACATCTCCCAGCATTCCAGGAAGTTACCTGGTCTTTGAGCAGCTAAGGCTTACAGGTTGACTTTGGCTCTTAAAAAGTTCTCCAAGGGCAGTGATCACTTGATAGATATCCTAACATGTGTCATTAACAGTATGACATTAATAGTTGCTCAAAACATTTATGATGGAAAAAGTTTATTTTTTAAAGTAGTCTATATCAATTTTCTTATATTTATATAATTTACCTACGTCAGTACCTTTGTTTTCCTTTAGGGACATGGAACGAAGACCATAAGAGAGTTTGGACAGTGGGCCCTACCAAGAAATATTATGTTTTGCCTTCATTTTGCTGAGGGAAAATGTTGGACCTCACCCACTTGTGACCCATATCCTATCTGCTCTCAGAAGTCTCGGACTTTGTCTCACTTTCTGTGTCATGTATGTTAGTCCAAAGTAGGCCACCACTATGACAGTGCTACTGACAATGTACTAAAAGACAGCCTAGGCCCAATCCAAGAGGGGCTCTGGCCTGGTAAACAGAAGGACTGTTGTTGGGCAAACAGAAACCTTAGCTCAGCGTTCCTCAGGAATCTTAGGATTAACAGGACCAAGGACTTCCTCTCCCACCTATGTTCAACAAGGCCATACTCCCCTAACTACACAGCTGGAGCCATGGGTCCCTCCCTATGTGCTCCCAGGCTGGTGGTTTAGACCCTGGGAGCTCTGGTTGGTTGGTATTTTTGTTCTCCCCATGGGGCCACAAATCCCTTCAGCTCCTTCAGTCTTCTCTCTAACTCCTCCATTGGGAACCCCATGATCAGTTAAATGGTTAGCTGTGAGCATCCACCTCTGTATATGTCAGGCTCTTATAGACCTCTAAGGAGACAGCCATATCAGGCTCCTGTCAGCATGCACTTCCTGGCATCCACATCAGTGTCTGCCTTTGGTGATTGCACATGGGATGGATACCCAGGTGGAGCAGTCTCTGGACAGCCCCTCCTTCAGTTTCTGTCCCACACTTTGTCTCCATATTTGCTCCTTCTAAGAAGGACTGAAGCACCCACACTTTGGTCTTCCTTGTTCATGAACTTCATGTAGTCTGTGAGTTGTATCTTGGGTATTGCAAACTTTTGGGCTAATATCCACTTATCAGTGAGTACATATCATGTGTATTCTTTTGTGATTGGGTTACCTCACTCAGGGTGATATTTTCTAGTTCTATCCATTTGCCTAAGAATTTCTTCAATTCATTGTTTTTAATAGCTGAGTAGTACTCCATTGTGTAAATGTACCACATTTTCTGTATTCATGCCTCTGTTGAAGGACATCTGGGTTCTTTCCAGCTTCTGACTATTATAAATAAGGCTGCTATGAGCATAGTGGAGCATATGTCCTTGTTATATGTTGGAGCATCTTCTGGGTATATGCCCAGGAGTGGTATAGCTGGGTCCTCAGGTAATGCTACCTCCAATTTTCTGAGGAACCGCCAGACTGATTTCCATAGTGGTTGTATCAGCTTGCAATCTCACCAACAATGGAGGAGTGTTCCTCTTTCTCCACATCCTCACTAGCATATGCTATCATCTGTGTTTGTATGTGTGAGTTCAAACTGGACCCAGTGTCTCACAGTTTCTTCCTGGTGACTGTGGATCCAGATGTAGAACTTTCAGCCACCTCTCCAGCAACATGTCTGCCTGAATGTCTACTGTCTTAGGGTTTCTTTGGCTGTGAAGTGACACCATGACCAAGACAACTCTTATAAAAACAACATTTAACTGGATCTGGCTTACAGGTTCAGAAGTTCAGTCCATCATCGTCAAGAATGGGAGAATGGAGGCTTCCAGGCAGGAATAGCACAGGAGGATCTGAGAGTTCTGCATCTTGATCTGACTGCAGCCAGGAGAAAACTGACTCTTCTGCACTTGGCAGAGCTTCAAAGCCCACCCTCAAAGTGGCATACTTCCTCCAACAAGGTCACACCTCCTAACAGTAGAGGGCCAAGCATATTCAAACCACCACACCCGCCATGCTTCCCACCATGATGATAATGAACTAAACATTTGAACTCTAAGAGAACCCCAGTTAAATATTATCCTTTATAAGAATTGCTGTGGTCATGATGTTTCCTCACAGTAATAGAAAACTTAACTAAGGCACATTATTTCTCTCTTCATTGTAACTCTCCCTGATGATTTTATAGAATTTTATAGAATTCAGTACAATATTCCTATTTCTTGTGTTTATTCAGTATGTTTTCTCTATCTGTGATTTTTTTTAAAGATTCTTCTTTGCTAATTTATTACTACTTACATTTTATTAACCACCTACTCTCAATTGGACATCTATCCAGACGTTATAGTTTCAAACCTCCCCCTCTTCCTAAGTGTGTTAGCAACATGTACAGCAGGTTACTGCCTGACCATCGGCAGCTCCACTGGATAGGCCTTGCTCTGCAGTGTCAAGCTGTCTACATGGCAAACCCATCCTTTACTTTTGGTAGTACTATACTGTCATGCTTTGTTTTTTCCATTTTTTGTTTGTTTATGAAATTGAAAATAATTTGTTTCATACTATATATTCTAATTACAGTTTCATCTCCTTTATTTTCTCCTACATCTTCCCCACTTCCCAATCCACCCAACTCTCTACAACTTTTATTGTGTCTCTCTTTAGAAAACAAATAGGCAAAAACAAATCATCTAGAACTTTTTTTTAAAAGTCACAAGAAATTCACACATACAAACACAGACACAGACACAGACACAGACACAGACACACACACACACACACACACACACACACACACACACACCACATACACACACTATAAAAACACAAGATTGGAAACCATATTATACAAGTAAAAGGCTGGTAAGATAGAAAATGCCCAAACAAAGCAATGGGAAATCAAACATCCAGAAAAATAACACTAAATTCACTTTGTGCTAGTCATCTACTGCAGGGAATGGGACCTATGCTTAAATGTGTTTAAAATATCCAATGAGACTCCATTGGAGGACACTGTTTTGGTTTTTTTTTTTTTTTTTTTTTTTTTTTTTTTGTGAGCAGTGACCAATTGTTGATAGCTTCTTGCTTAGGGATGGGAGCTCATGTCTGCTTTCCCCCTCTTAACACTGGAACCCTGCCTGGTATGAGCCTGTGTAGACCCTGTTTCTACCATTACAATATATGTGGGTTTGTATTTGTGCCAGTCCTGTTGTATCTGCTTCCTTGATGTCATCCATCCCCTCTGGCTCTTACAACCTCTCTGCCTCTTCTTCCCCAGAGTTTCCTGAGTCTTGAGAGGAGGGATTGGATGAAGATACCAATCTGAGACTGAGTGCTCCAAGTCTTAGTGCTTCAAGTGCTCCAAGACTAAGTGCTTCACATTCTTCACGTTGTCCAGCAGTGGGCACCTATTGCTTCCCATCTATTGCAGGAGTAAGAGGATGACTAAACGAGACTCTGGTCTGTGGATGTAGTGGAATGTTGTGAGGAGTGATTTTACTGCTACCATCCTTTAGAAGAGCAATATTATTATTATTTTTTTTGTAGAATTTTTTTTTTATTGGATGATTTATTTACATTTCCTATGTTGTCCCCTTACCCCATCCCCCACCACCCCCTCGGAACCCCCAATCCCCTCGCCCCTCCTCCTTCTTCTCTGTGGATGTAACCTCTATCTGCCCCCCCCACTCCCACCTCCCCACCCTCAAAATTCCCACCCCCTGGGGCATCCAGCCTTCATGAGGTCAAGGTTCTCTTCTTCCACCTATGCCCAGCAGGGCCCTCCACTTTTACATATTCAGCTGAAGCCCTGGATCCCCCCCTAAGTGCTCCCAGGCTGGTGGTTTAGACCCTGGGAGCTGTGGTTGGTTGGTATTGTTGCTCTCCTCATGGTGCCGTAAATCCTTTCAGCTCCTTCAGTCTTCACTCTAACTCCTCTATTGAGAACCCCATGATCAGTTCAATGGCTAGTTGTGAGCATCTGCCTCTGAATATGTCTGACTCTTGAAGGCCTCTGAGGAGATATCCATATCAGGCTCTTATCAGCATGCACTTCCTGTCTTCCACATCAGCATCTACCTTTGGTGATTGCACATGGGATAGATACTCAGGTGGAGCAATATTATTAATTTTATGTTAGTCCCGTGGCTTATCAAGTCTCAGGCTCTTGGCCATTTGAGCAGTGTCAGGCATGCACTCCATTTTATTGAGTGGGCCTTTTATCCAATCAGACAGTGGTTGGTTATTCCCACAATTCTTTGCCACTGTTGTACCAGTGTACCATGCAGTCAGGTCACTATTGTAGATTAAAGGATATGTAGCTTTTTCCTTAAGTAGCCTTCAGAGTACATTCCATTATCATGAATAGTAGTCAGTAGGGGTAAAGGCTCTAGTTAGGCACTGGCTTTCCTGCTCCATGTTCAATGAGATCTGTGGGCATTGTCTTTAGATGGAAACTTACCATCAGTTTGTGGAAAGTAGCCAATAGTCTTGGCCATCTCTTAACCGTGTAGGGGTTTCCATGTGGCCCCTTTGGCCAATAACTCTATTACATGTAACTTATCCCTGGCACTTGAGGTTTCATTTAGTGGTGAGAAATGTCTATTTGGGGGCTTTGTATCCTCTAATATCTGTTGACTCCACTTAGATTTCCTTTATATATGCATGTATATATTTTAAGAAGCTTCTATTATATTAGGTTTCTGTATGTTTTCTATTTTGGGTAAAACCACTAGTAGTCCAGAAAGAACAGAGATCAAAACCTTGACTGCTGCTTCAAACACACAATTTCTTATAAGTCTTAGAGCTTTGACTTCTATACTGTCTTCAGAATGGGTCCCTGTGTCTCTGTTCCCTTTAAGTCCCTATCATCTCTCAATTTGATGTGTCACAGTAGACTCTTAATTTCTGGCCTCTGGATTCTTTTAGACACCTTGCCAAAAAGCATCTTCCCTAAAGGTTCGTTACTATATAACTCCTAAAGAATTCCATTTACTTCCTCACCTTGCTATCACAAGACCCTGTGTGAAGAGTCTCAGAGAATATCCCTCCTGATCCACCTACCAGCCCATCAGTTCTTTGAGTCTGCCCTGTGTCTACCTGACACCCTTTTGCCCTTGTCAAGATTTACATTTAACTTTGTATCAGTTGCTGAAATTTCCATCCTAGGTCAAGTTCCCACTCAAATTCTACTTATTTTACAGAGCAAAAATGTTATCTTTTACTTCTAGCTCCACTTAGTGACTTTCTGAATCTTTCTCTTTTATGGCATGTACCTTTTCTATTGCATGCTTCTTATTAATTTTCCCTGATAGATTACAAGGTCTTCAAAGTATTATTAGAGACAATATCTATATATAAGTATACGATTATAATAACATTAACCAATTGACAAAATAATGATGTTAACTTTATGATCTTTTCAACCTATATATGAGTTCAAAGACATCAAAATGTAAATACTGGTTCTTCCGGTCTGTGCCTGCGGCAGTCTTAGGGTGTCAGCTCTGCACGCAATCCCCTAAAACCCAGGAGCTCTAACATGCCCAGGAGTGTAGGTGAGTAGGCCATGACACTACCCCCCAAAATAAAACAGGAAGTAAGTGGGACCTGCAGGGATCCAGGAACTCCCTCAAGGCCAGTGGTACAGGACCCTTCCAGTCTGCACCTGTGCCTGGAGCAGTCCTAAGGCATCAGCTCTGCACCCAATCTCCCAAAACCCAGAGGAGGCTGGACTCCCAGGAGCTCTAACACGCCCAGGAACATAGGATAATAGGATCACAGGATCTCAGGAGCTTGTGCACACCAGGATTTCAGGATCCCAGAAGCAGCCTGACTCCCAGTAGTTATCACAACCAAGATCTCAGGATCATAGGATCACAGAGACAGCTGGATTCAGAGGAGTTCTGACACAACCAAGATAACAGGACAGACATTCTCCAGTCAGAGATAGTGAGTGAAGGTAGCACTAGAAATAACCAACGGCAGGCACAAGAACATAAGCAACAGAAACCAAGGTTACTTGGCATCATCAGAACCTAGTTCTCCTGCCTGAATACCCCATGACACCAGAAAAGCAAGATTCAGATTTACAATCACTTCTCATGATGGTGATAGAAATCTTTAAGAAGGACATAAAAAACTCCCTCAAAGAAATACAGGAGAACACAGGTAAACAGGTAGAAGCTCTTAAAGAGAAAACACAAAAATCCCTTAAAGAATTATAAGAAAACACAACCAAACAGGTGAAGGAATTGAACAAAATGATTCATCACATAAAAATGGAAGTAGAAACAATAAAGAAATCACAAAGACAGACTACCCAGGAGTTAAAAAACCTAGGAAAGAGATCAGGAGTCATGGATGCAAGCATCACCAGCAGGATACAAGAGATAGAAGAGAGAATCTCAGATGCAGAAGATACCATAGCAAACATCGACACAACTGTCAAAGAAAATACAAAATGCAAAAAGCTCCTAACACAAAACATCCAGGAAATCTAGGACACAATGAGAAGACCAAACCTAAGAATAATAGGTGTACGAGAAAGCTAAGATTTCCAATTTAAAGGGCCAGTAAATATCTTCAACAAAATTATAGAAGAAAACTTCCCTAACCTATAGAACGAGATGCCCATGAACATTCAAGAAGCCTACAGAACTGCAAATAGACTAGACCAAAAAGAAACACCTCCTGTCACATAATAATCAAAACACCAAATGCACGAAACAAAGAAAGAATATTAAAAGCAGTAAGGGAAAAAGGTCAAGTAATATATAAAGGCAGACCTATCAGAATTATACCAGACTTGTCACCAGAAACTCTTAAAAAACAGAAGATCCTGAACAGATGTCACATAGACCCTAAGAGAACACAAATGCCAGCCCAGGCTACTATACTCAGCAAAACTCTCAATTACCATAGATGGAGAAACCAAGATATTCCATGACAAAACCAAATTTACACAATATCTTTCCACAAATTCAGCCCTACAAAGGATAATAGAGGAAAACCACCAACACAAGGAGGGAGCCCTAGAAAAAGCAAGAAAGTAATCTTCTTCCAACAAACCCAAAAGAAGATAACCACACAAACATAACTCTACCTCTAATAACAAAAATAACAGGAAGCAACAATCACTGTTCCTTAATATCTCTTAACATCAATGGACTCAATTCCCCAATAAAAAGACATAGACTAACAGACTGGATACATAAACAGGATCCAACATTTTACTGCATACAGGAAATGCACCTTACTAACAAAGACAAACACTACCCCAGAATAAAAGGCTAGAAAACAATTTTCCAAGCAAATGGTCCCAAGAAACAAGCTGGAGTAGCCATTCTAATATCTAATAAAGTCAACTTTCAACCAGAAGTTATCAAGAAAGATAAGAATGGACACTTCATAGTCTCCAAAGGAAAAATCAACTAAGATGAATTCTTAATTCTAAACATCTATTCACCAAATGCAAGAGCACCCATTTTCATAAAAGAAACTTTACTAAAGCTCAAAGCACACATTGCACCTCACACAATAATAGTGGGAGACTTCAACACCCCACTCTCAGCAATGGACAGATCATGGAAACAGAAGCTAAACAGAGACACAGTGAAACTAAGAGAAGTTATGAACCAAATGGATTTAGCAGATATTTACAGAACATTTCATCCCAAAACAAAAGAATATGCCTTCTTCTCAGCACCTCATGGTACCTTCTCTAAAATTGACCATATAATTGGTTACAAAACAGACTTCGACAGATACAAGAAAACTGAAATATAAATATTGAGGCAGGATATAAACAGGAAATACATTATAAATATACCTTTTTACATATAATATGGTAGGAAATAGCTCACTAAGTGGACTGCACTTCATTAAGGCAGTATCAGAGTATACAAAATGTCATGTGTGATTCTCTAATGTCCTCATAAGTACATTTAGCTTATATACAGTATCTTTTTGACACTTTTACTGTTTTTAAAAATGTAGTTAGATGATTAGCTTTAACTGTCAATTTGACACAATCTAGAATCAACTGAGAAGAGTCTCAGTGGGAGATTGTCCACAATGGGTTGGCTTGTGGGTGTATCTGTGGACCTTGTCTTAAATTAGTTGATGTGCGAAGTTCAAGTTCACTGTGAGAGGCACTATTCCCTAGGCAGAAATGAATCCAGAATATATAGGAACTTCAAAGTTATTTTAGAGTACCTTAAAGTGGGATGACTTAGAGTTTGAAAACAAGTTTAGTCCCTTGTTTTCACTAGCTGCATGACTTTAAGTAAATTGCTTAATCTCAAAACTTTTCAGCTCCCTCATCTATAAAGGGAATAATAATTACATCTATTCTGTGGAGTTTGGGTGAGAAATACATAAACAAGTTATTGTGAGATACAAAATGAGATTTTACTATATAATTAGTGTTACCATGTAATCATTATTTTTGTTGTTATTAATTTTATCATGTAACTATTGAATGTTTTTAGGGAACTGTGAAAGAAATGGTTTGATTGGAGATGTTATATTCTAAGCTTTTAGGCTTTAAATAAAAAGTTTATCAGCAAATGTCATTGTTGTTCTTTGGGATTTAAATTCTCTGATATATATATACATATATACATATATGTATATATATATGAATATATATATTCATATAAGAGTGAAATACAAATGTGCATGCTCATTCATATATGAGTGAAATAATAAACCAATAAATATAATATTGATTATTATCGTATAATTCACAATTTGAATCTCTCAGAAATTTGTTAAAAATTGGTGAGGTGATTATTATTTCACAATTTAGAAGACCAACTTTTTAATATATATTTTTATTTATTTTTTTAAATCAAATCATAATTTTTACTTATTCACACAGGGGTTATAAACACAAAAAGGCAGGACGTGGGGAAGGGGATGACACCGGAGAGTGGGTGTTCAGGGAGAGTACAGATATCTTTCAGAACATGAAGACCAACTTTTTAATAACAATAAACTGTGATTAATAAAAGCCATGCTATTCACTCATTCACTCATTAAAACACATTTGTTGTATGTCAGAACCTTAGGTAGAGACTAACAGTAATGGTAACACTCAGTAGCTCTCTGCCGTTACAGAAGAAAGTGCAGTGATGGTTAGTGAATGGGGTAAGTCATGTCACAAATAACTGTGTGTGGGAACCTGTGAGGGAGGCATTTATTCAATGAAGGGATTGAGACAAGGACCTGACATAATAAAGTACATGCAAAAGTGACCTGGACAAGTTAAAAAGGGGTCCTTCCAATGAGAGAGTAATGGGTTAAGTACGCCTAATACAACTGGGTTATCGGGTATAGAAGAGAAAAGGTAGGTAAGGGAGCTAGAGGGGACAGTAGTATTCTGGGCCAAAGTGATTACATGAAGAAGTGAGGAATCAAATTGTTCAAAAGTTTTAAGTTCTTATTCTAATACTTAATAGCTGCCTAAAACCTTCTGACTCTTCACCTGAAGACTTTGCTTTACAATGTATAAAATGGGTGTATTCTTGGGGTAGGGGCATTTAACAGTTTGTGTGTGTGTGTGTGTGTGTGTGTGTGTGTGTGTGAGAGAGAGAGAGAGAGAGAGAGAGAGAGAGAGAATTAAATGGAATAATCTATATAGAATATGTTTAAGTGCCTGATAAGAAAATAAAGCCCTCAGTAGTAACAGTCATTGCCATTGCTATAATAGAGGGTGAGTGGCGGTGGTTTTGGTTCACTCCATCAGGTTTATGCCAGGAAGTTCCTTATCCCAAGGGTTTGCCAAGTTGAGAAAGAGAAGTGGACTGTCAAGTCAGAGTTAATGGCAGACACAAAGGAATAGGTGAGCAATTTGTGGTGTCCAGGTAATGATGAGGTTTCTATGGTAAATACTCAGGAAGGTATTAGAGGAAATGACCCTGCATCATAAATCCTGCGAAGCTTCCAAGTAGGTGATCGGAACGGTTGGACTCCAGACACAGGAGGAGAATCTCCTTGACGTTTGGTGAGACTGATACTGAGGGTAGGAGAAGTTGGAAAGGGGTACCATTAAAATGCTATATTACTAACATAGTGCTATCATAGCAACTTCATAGTTGAGCTTAGAACAGGAAGGCAAGGGGCACATGTGCACTGACGTAAGGCTGTCAGTCAGTGCTTAAGAGGGAGAAACTGAGAATGGTGCTAAGGCTTATCTGCGGTGTCACCAAGACAAGCTAGATTGTGCTGTGGTAGCAGAGGAACAGTAGAGACATTTGTGAATTGACATCACAAGTGTGGAGAAACCTTGCTGCTCAGGTCAAAGTCTGACCTTACAGGAAAGCCCCAAGCTCGGTGCCAAATGGCGGACTTTCTTTGTCGGCAGGGTTTCTCCTTCTCTGACCTTGTCTGGGGAGCTCAGAAACTCCCATGCCCTCTACCTGTGGATATCAAGTAGCCTTGGTGAGATTACAGGTTCAGCTTCCTTTCTACTAATAAGATCTCTTACAGCAAGTACTGGTGATTCCTGAAATGCCTCCCTGTGCTAGTGAGACCTTAGCCTTCAGCCAATGAGCTTTGCCCACCCTGGATATCCCTACCCTCATTCCACAAACTATATGACCCTTGATTCACCCCAAATAAAGTTGATCTGTCTCCCCAACACTGACCTCAGAATGTCTTCATTTCCGTTTCTACTTACAGGCTGTCCTAAACCCTGCTTTTCAACTCTGCTGGCCAGAGAGAAGGGAGACCCATACTGTTGCTGTAATTGTTTAAAAATCAGCCCCTGGTCAAGCCGACTATCTAACCTGTGGTGGCTTTGCCTAGCTCAGCTGCCATGTTCTGTGGCCAGAGGCCATATGCACGCTGCAGCTAGAAACGGCCAGCCAGAAACACCAGCCCTGCCACCCACAAGGTGTTAGCGTGGGAGATGGGTCTGCGCATCTTCCATGCTGTCTCTGCAAGGCTGAATATTGCCCAGAGCATCCCGCCATCCACGCGGGCCAGGTAGAAAAATGAGTCTCTAATGCTTAAAGATTAATCAAAGGCTTTATATGTTTGGTAATGCTCAATAACAATATGCCCATACAATTAGAGTTGTTTCCCAATTAGCTAACCTAAATATAAGTTGTTACCCGACTGCTCTCCATACCTGTGTGGTTCTCCATCCTCCTACATTTCTGCCCTCTCTAGCTCCTCCTCTTCCTCTCTTTACTCCTCCCACCTTAGCTCCTCCTACACCATACAGTGGGTTATGCGATGCACATGATGCAAATTCCAAAGCATGTTCAGTGTCTCTCCTATACAGCTCTTCTCTATGCAGTGTCGGAAGGAACCACATCTCTTCTGGCTGGTGGCTCCACCATTCCAGCTGTAGCTGCAGATGGCCGTAGGATATGGAGATCACCCAACTCCTTATACTACCTGTAGTATGGGCAGTCCATGTGTCTTAGGCTTGTTCTACTCCACTTAATTAAAAAAAAATAAACACAGAGTAAATAGTAGACAGATAAATATTCTCACAAAGAAGAAAAATGTAACAAGTACCAAAAGATTAAAGTATGATTTTAAAAATAATATCAAAAAAAGAAAGAAAAAAAAGAAAATATTAGCTGTTGAGAAGTCGCTTTTTAAATATAGGTTTTAAAGTTTCTTAGCTTATTTTTTTCTTCTTTCTAAATGAGGGATGTTTGATGATTGTAAAAATGTCTTTAGTATTTCTATAGCTAGTAATGGCGCTTTTCTACCCACTGACTTGTTGAGATTTCTCTCTATAAATTTCAAAGTCTTCTTCCTCTGGGAAGATTGCTCATGGTTTCTTGAGTGTCAGGGAGGATTTTTGCTTGTTAGCTCTCAGCTTTAGAGGACTTAGTACTCTGAATTTTGTATTGCTCATCTCTTGGGTAATAGATAGAGAAGTAATATTCAAAGATCATATAGTATAGAAATCATTTGGCAATTGAGTAAAAGTGTATTAATTTAGAATACATAAGAGAACAGCAAATCTGTCTTAATGAATAGCTGTAACACAGAAGCTTCCAGCTGAAATGCAGTTTTAATGTCTCACAGACAGTGCTTATAATAAACTAAACCACAAACAGATGATATATAAAATCATGTAAGTTAATGAAAATATGTCTTTAATGTACTATATACTATTGCATCAAAATATATCTTTCAATAACTTCTGAAATACATTAAAAGAACCATAACGTTTATGCACTTTTAGTTTAAAATAGCTACTGCTAACATGTACAGACAAAGAAACTAATTCATTATTTTTGCTAGATTAGAATCACATGATTCTTATTAGAAGGTCACAAATGACAAGGAAATAGGCTTACACTATTGGACCAGCTTTTTGGCTACACAAAAGATAGTAAGTTGTGATTCATTTTGAGAAATACCCCTTTTCATATTAAAATGACTTTAAAATATGAAAAAGTATTACTTATTAAAATGGACAGATAAGCTGAGACTACAGGCTACAGCACAGGCAACTCATTTCACCATTCTGGAGTATACTGCTGGTGATTAGTGTTGGAGAGGTCCATGGATTACTAGCTGTACGTGTAAAGCTTGGATAGTTACTATTTCTCAGTCTCTATTTCCTTAACACTGCACACACATTGCATATGACTGTAGCTGTGAAAGCTCTCTTGGTGAGCATCAGAACAAATATTGCTGTCTAGAGTCTACCAGGTATATCATTTTAAAGCAGTATCCAATTTTTATTCTTCCCTGTGAACTATAGGGGCTTGGTTTCCTCTCTAAGTCTTTGTTTTCCTGTGTAAACATCATAGCATAGTGTCAGCAGGTGGACATTGAGCACAGTGTATAGCTTAGATTTTCTACTTCTGCAGCTAGACCATCACCAGAAAGCAAGCTAGGGGGGAAAGGGTTGATTTGGCTTCAATTTCCACATAGTCCATCATAGGAGGAAGTCAGGACAGAAACTCAAGTAGTACCAGAATCTGGAGGCAGGAGCTGATGCAAAGACCATGGGAAAGTGCTGTCAACTGGCTTGCTTCCTCTGGCTTGCTCAGCCTATTCTTTACAGAACCCAGGACTTCCAGCCCAGGAATGGCACCACTCATAATGGGCTGGGTCCTCCCCTATTAATCACTAATTGAGAAAATGCCCTACAGCTGGGGCATCTCATGGGGGCATTTCCTCAGCTGAGGTCTCTTTCTCTGTGATGATTCCAGCTGTGTCAAGCTGACATCCAAATCCAGCCAGTAGAGTGTAATTCTTCTAGGGTATTAAACAGGGAGAAAACATTCTATACATTGCAAGTGCTATGAACTGTTAAGACCAGTCCCATGAAACTGAAAGCTTCTGTTACTTTAACTGACAAAAAAAGAACAAAGAAAAAAAGCAACTTCATTTGGCTTAATCTAATACTTCAACAAAAATCATGAATTTGTTGTCTTCTGCACAGGATTCAGGTCAGCATGATAACTTGAAATCCCCAAAGGTAGAGTCAAAGTGAATTTCTATCCATTATTTTAATGGGACAGACAGCAATGCTGCCTCTGTAGTTCACCAAGGCAGCATCCAAATTACAGCCGTAAATGCTGTACAGCATTAAGGAAACAAGGATGGAAGCGTAGCAATCTTTCACACTTCATATTTGCTCCTGCTAACCCACTGACCTCCCTCACATTAATACTGAGTTTAGGTAGGAGGGACTCTGTCAGGCAGGCTCACTCCTCTGTTCCACAAAAGCAAGGGAGTGTTAATCAGCTGTGGGCGGGGTGGGTCTCAGGGCAAGCCTCGATGGCCAGTCAGAGCTCATCTAGAAAGAAAGCCCAGGCAGTTCCAGCCGGATTCCTTTTAATGTCACAGTTCATTTGCAGAGCCATAACTGGAATCAAGAATTAAAAAGCCTTGTATAAAAGTCAGTAACATTAAACCTTTAAGACTCATGTTTCATGTGTCATAAAAAGTCTATGAAAGGATTTTATATTCTGTACAGTGTTTTAGCACTTTCAATCACTTTTTTTTTCCAACATAACTTTTGTGAACACTTTTATAGCCTCTAAATGAAAAACTAAACTATGTGTCATTCAAAAAAAAAAACGTTTTATGGATCACAGAATTTAATAAAAGTTCTGCACCATAACAAGCGCCTGATAAACCTTTATTAAAATTCATTAAAAATATTGAAAAATATTTTAACAGAAATTAGACCTCACGTTTGGTAAACAGACAAATCAGTCTTCAAAGAAGTGTACTTGTTTATCACATATGCAGATTCTGTCGAGGTGAAGAAAGGGAATTCAGGAATAAATCTGCGGCTCAACACTAGGAAAGTATTTCTTGGTGTTTGATGAGACTAATCCGCTTAATTTCTTCTGGTTTGCAAAAAAATCTTTAGTAATTATGAAATACATAGTAGAGTTTCATGTAAATGTAAAAAAGTATAGAAAATATTTTTGAAAATATATAATATGTGAATTCGTGTTTCCTTATATTATAACTCACTAGAGTAACTGTCCTACTGCAGTTCTTAGGGTCTGCAAAGCAGGGAAGGATTTTTCTAATGCGATTAGGAATTCAGTCTCCTAACTATATTTTATTTATACATTTATAGAGTAAGATATATTTACAGGTTGCAAAACATTGATAAATCAAGGATAGATAAAGTAAGCACATATGTTTAAACACACCCCTACATTGATTTAATTTCAGGCATGTAGATATTAGCAAATATACACATATAAGAGAAAATTTTGTAGTTTTTGGGTGTGGGTTATTTGTTATTTTTGTAATTGCAATGTTTTCAAGGTGTGTGCATGAGTGTTCTATAGATCCAAAAGCCTCTAAGTGGTAGATAATCTTAGATTTCATCTGTACTAGTTCCACAAATATCCATGGATTTCTGTCTCAGCTTCTGCCAATACAGCAAACAAGCACTTCAGAACACAGCTCTCTGCTGTGGATCTGTTTATGGGGCCCTTCGTTCTAGACAGAAACATGTTTAGTTAAAATTCCTATGACTAAACCCTTACTCAATGAAAGAATTGGAATGGCTTGGCTAAGATTTTAGTTAGTTGATGGTAGATGAATCATCACATTTTGTAGATGTGAGATAATTATTCTTGGGCTCTGGACAAGACTAAAGACTTCTGTTAATAACAGGTATTCATAATTTCTTTGTTTTATTAAATGCAATCTAGCTTACATTAATAGTTCTTCCAATGGTTTTTAGTACACTCTCATAGCATCTTTTTAATAGCAATGGGGCATATGTCAGGGAAGAAAAGACCTAGAAAAGAGAGGAAAATAGAGTGATTCATCTAGTTTATTTGTTTAAGAAGATGAAATAAGTTTTCAACGGATTATTTGTGGAGAAAAAACTCAAAGTTCACAATGATTTCAGGTAGCATAAACCTAACCTATTTCTGCAGTATGTGCAAAGCAACTGTGCTAATGTCTGTTGTCTTGACAGCAGCCATAATTTATGCTTGTAATTATACTTTTTTTTCAGCTGTAAACTCATATTGTTTCCTTACAGCCATGAAGTCACTGTGCAGCAATGTCATTGTCACAAACTGATGGGACATAATGAGGACATGATTGGAAAAAAATCCTGGGCAGAGAATCATAGTATATTTAAAGGAGATCAGGAGAAAGTCTGAACAACAATATATAGACATATAAAGATAAAATACATGCACAATTAAAAGTTTATTCATACTATGTTATTTTCTGCTATTATTTTTTTCTGTTCAGATTGTGAGTCCAAGGCTAGGCCTTGAGCTACCAACAAAGGTGGCTCTATCTCATTTTAAAACACCTCTAGAAAAGGAGATTGCATGAGCTTTCTTGGTAAAGCATTGCGTATCAGTGAGATTTTTTTCTACTCACGCTGCATTTTCTCTTTTCCTGCTTTTTTTTTTCTTGAGTTGCTCAGCTACTTCTGCAACCTATTTTAAAAAGAGTTTATTTCATTCTTTTTTTTTTAAATGTGCATAGGAGTTTTGCCTGGATGTATTTGTCTGTGTACCCTGTGAGTACAGAGTTCACAGAAGCCAGAGGAAGATAACAGACATAGTTACAGATGGTTGTTAGTGGCCATATAGGTGCTGGAAACTGAACCTGGGTCCTCTGGAAGAACAGCCAGTGCTTTTAACTACTGAGCCATCACTCCAGCCCCATGCCATCCACTCTGTATTGCTCTGAATCTCTATAATTCCACCCTGTGGTGGTTTGCATAGGTTAGACCTCCATAGTCTCATGCTTGGCCCATAAGGATTGGCGGTATTAGGAAGTATGGCCTTATTGGAGTAGGTATGTCCTTGTTGGAGGAAATGTGTCACAGGGACCTGGCTTTAGAATCTTATAAGCTCAAGTCTGGCCAGTGTGTCACAGTCTCTCCTTGCTGCCTGCAGATCAAGTTGTAGAATTCTCAGCTGCCTCTCCAGCACCATGTCTGCCTGTACACTGCCATGTTCCCCACCATGACAATGGTGCACTATAAGTCTCTGAAACTGTAAGCCAGCCCCTGTTAAATGTTGTCCTTCATAAGAGATGCAACAGTCATGGTTTCACTTCACAGCAATAAAATCCTAAGACACACTCCAACTTGTTTTTCACACTATAGGAAAGATCTTTCTCCTCCTTTTCTTCCCCCTCTTCTTCCTCCTCCTCCTCCTCCTCCTAATTTTAAAATTTTTTAAAATATTTATTCTTTTTTTTAAATGTATGTGTGCTCTGTCTACATCTACACCTGCATGCCAGAAGAGGGCATCAGATTCCTTACAGACGGTTTTGAGCCACCATGTGGTTACTGGGATTTGAACTCAGGACCCCCGGAAGAGTAGCCAATGTTCTTAACTGCTTAGCCATCTCATCAGACAGGAGACAGGGAAAGGTCTTTGTAAAATGTAACCCACACAATTTTTCTGTTGCTTAAAAGTTTCCAAAAGTTTCATCCCACCTTCAGAAAAAGATTGGATAACTCTACCTGACACACATTTTCTTATAATCTGGCTACTACATGTCTATGTTTTCTGGAAAATTCATTTTAACTCCTTTTATTTTTTTCATTATATAAATAATAACAGCTGTCCTATGCTACCATGTGACAGACATTACAGGCATTATGCTAAGGAATTTTACAATTTTCTGACTTTACTATGTTTGTTAATCCTGCCCCCCCAAAAAGAGGTAGTGTTAATTTCTAGTATCATTTTTCTTAGAGAGATGCCTTATCTTTCTCTGCTAAGAACCAGGAAGAAAGCACTGAGCAAAACAAAAACAACAACAAAAACCCTGTAGCGCTGGAACTTGCATTTTTCTTTTGTTCCCAAACAGATCTAGTTATTGATCTGCATGGGTTTTTTTGAGTGGAAGGATACAAAATAAGACCCAAGCCAAGCCAAGCCAAGCCAAGCCAAGCCAAGCCAAGCCAAGCCAAGCCAAGCCAAGCCAAACCAAAAAACAAACCAAACCAAACCAAACCAAACCAAACCAAACCAAACCAAACCAAACCAAACCAAACCAACCAAACCAAACCAAACCAAATCAAGCACAACTTATATTTTTGGTTGCGAACCTAGCTTTCAATGGTTGAATCAGGGTGAAGTGTAGCTCTCTTCAACTGATGGCTTCTGGCTGGGGTGCAGGTTGGAAAGAACTCAGTTTTCTTTAAGGGGCTGGCCACTGAGAGTTTGACTATGCTCTAGGGAGAATATGTGCAACACGAACTGTACTCTTTTTAAAAAAAATTCTTCTTTTGCGGGGTGGGGTGGTTATAAGGGTGGAGGGGGGAGTGGACCTTGGAGGACTGGGAAGTGTGTGAGGAGGGTGGACGATTCCAAATAATCACTAAGAATAATATACTGGAAAAAATGAAAGCCAGTGATTCAGGAACCGCACAGGGCGGTTGCAGGGCGTGGAAGAAAGGGTCCTTGGAATTCATTTAACCAGTTTCAAAAACACTTAATCTTTTTGAATGGCGATGGCGTATGCCTTTAATACCAGCACTTGGGAGGCAGGGGTAGGCAGATCTCTGTGAATTCAAGATCAAACTGGTCTACAGAGCAAGTTCGAGGACAGCCAGGGCTACTCACTGAAACCCTGTTTCCAAAAACAAAAACCAACCAACCGAACGAACAAACAAACAAACAAACAAACAAACAAATCAGCAACAAAGAAGAGAAAAGAAAAAGCAAAAGACTCAATCTGAGAAGGCTTATGAAGTTAGACAACTGTGATTCTCACTTGAACTTCACCTCCATGTATACTCCATCCTCGAGCTGCGTGTGATTGAATGTAGTTGCCCAGATGCCAGCAGAGTTCTCTCTGGGTGCTCACCGTGCCTTTACTCTACACTATGCTTCTGGTCATCATTACAGGCACCACAGAGTACCGTGTTACTAGTTTCCTCTGCATATGAAACTGACCCTAAATCCTTGTTAAACCATATACAAACTGTTGTGAAGATTCTCTGTCTGCCAGTTTCCTAATGTCCTGTTACCTACCGTCTGGCGCCCATGGCCATAACTTGAATATTTATTCGCCATTCATTTATGGTCCGCCTGCCACCGCTGCCTGGACGCAATGAGTATTCTTCTCTGGGTGTACCCAAGCAGAAAACCCTACAGGTCTAAAGGTGGGCCGGTGGGCGGGAGGTTCTTATCTCACCACAAAAGGAGCTGTTCTATCTCCACTTTGGTTGTGAGCCTAGCCTTTAACGGCTGAGCCATCTTGAACACGAGGCCTTTGCAGGGCTGGTGCCACAGAGGGGAACAAAATCCCTTTGACAATGCTTTAGCTTTTAAAAATTGTTCTTCAAGTTTTTAACTGCTCAGTGGTGGCACATGCCTTTAATCCCAGCACTTGGGAGGCAGAAGCAGACAGATTTCTGTGAGTTTGAGGCCAGGGTAATCTACAGAGTTCTAGCACAGCCAGGGCTACAAAGAGAAATCCTGTCTGGAAAATCGAAATCGAACCAAACCAACCAACCAATCAAATAACAACAACAATGATGAATCAAACCAAACCAAAACAACAAATAAAAAAATAAAAATACACCATCCAAAGCAACAACAACAACAACAACAAAAATTAAAAATTGTTCTTGATTTTTAAAAACATACTCCTCAGCGAATTCAGCTTACTTGACACTTGCCGTCCTAATGCCTCAGGCTCCGGAGAGACTTGGATTATATTTCTGTACCAGCACAACCACTTATGAAGATAAGTCCTCCAGCTTCATCCTGTAGTACAGGATCAGGGATCAGACGTCGAGCCCTTCATGGCCTTTGTAATGCTCCCTTACCATCACCTCCCTTGGCCACGCCCCTCCTTGTCTCTAAGGAATCCTTCCACTGTTCCCCAGGCTGCCTGTTTATCCATTGATCACCGATGCTCGGATGTGTTCAAATGCCTGTGTTGAGCTACTGCAGTAGCCCAACGGTCACCGCAGCCCTCCTGTCCTCTTTACCTTGTTTCCCACTAGATTGTGAACTCACTCTCCTGGGCTCCACACGCTCCTGTGTCTATCTGCCTAAGTGTCTTCCTCATCTCTGTATCCCCCTCATGATAGTAAATTTTATTAGTTGGAAACTCGGCTTGGCCAAGCTGTTTGGTCAACACCGGTCCAAGAGCTGCTCTGAAGACATTTTTAGATGTGCTGAACATTTAAAACAGCGGACTTTGAGTCTACGAATTAAATGCAAGACTGTACTGCATCATGTGGTGCCTGTTTCAATCATTTGTAAGCCTTAAGCAAAACCACCAAGCTTCCTTGAGAATGAGAGGCTTTTGAGCCTAAAGCACTCTTTCCTGGGTCTACAACCTGAAGGTCTACATTGCAGGACCCAGTGCTGGCAGTCTCCACAACTGTGTGAGTCAACTACTAGTTTATCCAACTGAACACACACACACACACACACACACACACACACACACACACACACACA
>NW_021620932.1:1821204-1916413 GCF_004785775.1 Grammomys surdaster
ACACACACACACACACACACACACACACACACACACACACACACACACACCTTATTGTTTCCCTCTTCCTTTGGAGAACCCAATGCATACATCAGACTCTTTCCTTTTTTTTTCTTTTTTCTTTATGAGTACACTTCAGCTGTCTTCAGACATACCAGAATAGGGCATCCAATCTCATTACGGATGGTTGTGAGCCACCATGTGGCTGCTGGGATTTGAACTCAGGACCTCTGGTAGAGCAGTCAGTGCTCTTAACCAGTGAGCCATCTCTCCAGCCCCTATCAGACTCTTTTCATCTCATCCATCTTTCCTCTCTCCTATTTTCCTCTAGCTACTTTCTAGCCCTACAGAAGTCGTCACACTAGCAATTTCCCCGGAGAAAACAAGTTCCCCTCCCATAGACGGAGAACATTCTTTCTGTAAGAAGATAGCCTAAGAACTAGTTGTAAGGAGTCATTTGACTCTTCCCTTAGAGGATCCCAGAGGACATGGATTTGGATAGTCTTCAGTGTGGGAGTGTTTGAGCTGCTCTGGCTTCTGTTTGTGCTTCCATTTCCTTGTGGGTGAAAGGGGAGAGGAATCCTTTATAGCTGAGAACTGTGAGAACTGGGTGGGCTTTTGGTTTAAAGGCTTGTAGAACACTGGCTAAAATGTAATAGGTGCTAAAATAAATGTTTGTGACACTACTAATCTTATAGCTTCCATTCTAAGCTATTTATCCATAGCTGAAGACTAAACTAAATCTGGCAATAACCATTCCTCTTACAGGGCATTCTTCAACCACTAGAAAAAGTGAAATGTACATTTGCCTTGCTATCATATATTATATCTATCATGTATTTTTATCTTCAGTAGAATTGAAAAATACAAGGGAGAAAGTAAAGTATCTGTAACACAAGTCAACTATCTACAAACATTTTCTGTGATGGGCTAGAAGTTGATCTTTGACTTTGTAAGCCATTCGGTCTCTGTTGCCATCAAACTCAGGGAGATGGCGAAGCAGCTACACAAACGGATGTGAGTGTAGCTCAATAAAACTTTGAGCAAGGTTTTAACTGACACATAGTACTCGCTCATATTTCTGTGACACAGTGAGATGTTTGATACATGTGCATGTTATAGAACAGCTAAATTAGAACAGTAAGCACAGCCACCACCTGAGTCTTCATTACTTCTTTGTCATGAAAATAGAAAATCTATTTTCTAGTTATGCTAACTACTTTCAGTAGAGCACCAGATTGTGTTTCTCCTAAGTGTAATTTTGTGCTCGAATATCTTTATCAATTGACTTCTACCACACACCCTTTACAGTCTCTGGTAACTATGACTTGATTCTTAGCGTCTATATTATCAGCCTATTTTAGATTTAACAAATGAGTTCAGTCATGTATCACTTCATTTTCCATTTGGAGCTTTCTTTCATTTTTTTTCACTTTACATGATAAGAAACACATAATTTCATTTATTTTTTTTCATTTTTGATACATGCTATATGTGTATGCATATATGCTTTTTGCATGTGTTTGGGAGAAAGTGTTTGTCTATGTACTGTATGTGTATATGCATGTACATGTGTGTACACACATGTGTGTGTGTGTATATACGCACAATTGTGTATGCATGTTTATGTGCATGTGTGTACGCATTTTTGTGTGTGTTTGTGTGTGTATGCATGTGTGTGTGTGTTTGATATCAGGATTCATCTTCATCAGTCTTCTACCTTATTCACTGAGGCAGGGTCTCCCAATCAATCCCAGAACTTGTGTATATGGCAATTCCCTCTAGCCAGCTTGTTCTGTGAGGCCCTGACTCTTTTTTTGAAGCTAGAAATGCAAGGGAATCATCATGTCTATGCAGCATTTATCTGTGTTTCTGGGGATCTGACCTTAAGTTCTCATCCTGGCAGTGCAAGTACTTGAGCCACTGAGCCACTTCCCAGTCTGGCTTCATGGCTGGTCCTCCTCCATGGGCCTATGCCACATTTAATCTGTTGGAGGGAATTTAAGCCCACCCCATATTTTGGTAAATGTGAACACTGGTATACTGAATAGAGAATGCATTTATCTCTTTGACATACTGATTTTACCTCTTTTTTAGTGGAGGTGTTGCTGGAGCATATGATACTTCTATCTTTTTGTCGGTGGTTCTTCAAACTGTTGTTCACGAAGGCTGGGCTAACTTACGTGTCTGTCAACAGTGTGCAAGGTTATTTCTTGTCCACCCCTCGTCTGGACTCGCTCTCACTGTTCTTTTATATGAGAAGCATTTTAACTGGAGCAAGGAGGTTGGTGATGTCGTTTTATACTACATTTCTCTCATGACAGATTAGTGATGCTGACCATGTTTTTCACATATGTGTTGATCAGCCACATGCCTTCTTGATGATAGCTATTGCTAATATATATTTTACCTTTTCTTGATAAATAGTTTTTGTATTTCTATTTGATCCCACAGTGTATTAGCTTCTTTTCTGTTGCTCATTAAAATACTCACACAAAATCAACTAACTTCAGAGCTGAAGGGTTTATTTAGGCTTTGTTTAATGAGAGAACAAATGGGTAATACTACACAGTAGTTTCCAAAGAAGCAAAGAACTCTACACTGGAGGGGCTTGTGTTCCCCTTTCTTATAGTCCCATGATGATACAGTCCATCATGAAAAAGAATGCAAGCAGGAGCCAGCAACAGCACCCCCTACAGGCAGGAAGTAAAAGAACAGCCAATGGACCAGCCTATGAGGCCTCAAAGCCGGTCCCCAATGAAGTACCTCCTGCAGCAAGCCTCCATCACTTAATGGTTTCATAACCTTCCCAGACAGGAACACCATCTGGGGATCAAGTTCTCAAACACACAAGTCTTAGAGGGACATTTCATATTCTAATCCCACCATCTAGGAAAGAGAAAGACTCAATATGAATTTTTTCAGAGAATGGCTGGAGCTGGGCAAGGATGGGAAAAGGCAGGCCACACTCATGGTCTGTCACCGTGGGCCGAGAGCCTTCTTCCCAGAGGGAGGTACAAATTAAGCACTAAATAAATCTTTTTGTTTTTGAACGAAAGAATGAATGAGTCACATTACCACAGAACTTTCATATTACACAAGTAGTTTCCAAACACGTGAAATAATCTACACTGGAGGGGCATGTGTTCCTGTTCTTACTGTACTCCAAGATATTGTGTACTTTGGTTTGAAACATGTTTTCTGGATTCTTTCTATTTCTTTCCTTTGGTTACTATACATTGTGTTTCTCTGTCCTGTGGCCATTCTGAACAAGTTAAGTAAAACACTCAAATGAACATTGTCTACCTCCTGACTTCCTTAGGTTTGTCGAGTGAGTTCTGGGTTGATTGGATTGGTTGGGTTCAAGAACACAGGTGTTTAGCTTCCTTGGGGGGGGAGACACTGACACAAACACACTGCCGCCAGTTTAAGAAGTCTATTTCAGGTTTGGCTATAGAGGTTAGGAATATTCTGGGATCAAAGGATTTTGGAAAATGTCCAGAACCATCAAACATGGAAACTGTGCTTATTTTAATTGTCTTGCACACAGGGTGCCTCCTATTGACCTGGGCAATAACCCTACAGATGTGCTAGTAACTCAAAAATGTGGGAAACCCAAAAACTGGTGTTTAAGTGATCACTGCCTTTGCTAAGCATGCTCGGATTTAAAACTTGAATATTATTTAAATGAACAATTATGCGATTATTTCCTCAAATACGACTTAAATTCTCAATAGAAAATGCATTGCCAAACAAAGAAATGACATATATAATATAGCTACTATGTACAGTGGTATTTTAAAGACAGACTTTCATTAGTATTAAAAACAATAGAGATACCTCCACCAGCCCCTGGGCCACACTGTAAAGTCTAAAGACTAACATCCATTTCACTTGTGTCTGAAGTTAACACAACACCCCGTTAGAGGATAGGGACGCACTGGTAGGTACTAATGAGAGCTAATATTAATGTGGGTTTTATTTTTTTAAAAATCCCTATAGTCTGTTTTATTTGTAGGTAAATCTCTTTCCCTTCTGTTGGTAATAGGCACTTCTTATAATAGGGACTTGTAATTGAAGCTTGCAAAGAGCATTGTAAAAGAAATAAATATCTTTTTTAATAGCAACTATCAAATTTCTACAACTCAGATGGCTGTGTGTGTGTATTTTCTTTAATATCCTGCTTACTCATTCAAGCTGAGATGAATTATCATTCCCATTGAATTTTTTTTCCTAAAGAGAATCAAATCTCTTTGCCTATAAATTCAACATTATCTCTTAACTAACTAAAGTCATTTTATCCTATATCCTAGAATATTAATTATTTTTATCTTCTTTACAGAAACGTATTGGGGGGATGATTTTAGTAAGCACCTGCTTGTCTTTCTTTGTTTAAACACAAAAATATCATGTAGAAAGCTATTTCTAATCTGACTTACTTTTCAAGTGCCCTGTACATATGCCAGTTTTCCCTGCATGTTTTGACAAATGACACATTTCCTTTGGTGCTTCCGTGTGGGTAACAGTGTGTGAGGATGTGGTGCTGGAAAAATTTATTACAGTTATTTTGTAGTTGATATTAAAAAATGTGATGTATTATACCAGGTGTCTGACCTTTAAAGATCTTAGGACCTAATTCATTACAACATAAAATTTACATATTATTCAACTTTGCTGCAGAGCTCTTATGAACAAGTCATGGTGTGTGTGTGTGTGTGTGTATGTGTGTACAGAGAAGAAAAAGGCTAAGCCTAGGCAAGGAATAAGGTCTAGTCTCCGAGTCTGCATGTGTGGTGGGCTTCTGTGGCTTCGAGTAGAGGAGTGGTGTAATTGTTTAAGTAAAGAAAACTCAGGACTGTGAACATGTCCTGGATTCATGAGGTACCCCCTTTCAGAGATTTTCATTACCCTCAGTAGAGGGTACTGAAAAGCACATCTAAGAGAGAAAGAATAACCATGAGGTCCCACAGAATAGCTTTAAGAAACTGAACCTGATATAGCCAACAAAACAATATACAATGATTTTCCATATCTAATTTAAACATCTAAGATAAGAAGTTAAAATGAAAACTTGTTATGAAATAAAAACCCCAGGTTAAACAAATAAATGTATTTGAAATTGTGCATATATATCAGGTTTTTTTTTTTAAGGAATGAAATTTTAAATCATATCACAGCAAATTAAATCTGAACACTAAGACTAGGTGGAAATTGGATTATGCTACTTGAATTCTTTTTATTATTTTTAATATTTCCTTTTCAATAAATACTGGAATATCACTTTATCACAATATGCTCTTATACTATTTGTGTTTCCAATCAAGTATCTATTAAGTTGAAAGTCCAACTTTTAATAAATGCATGTACAATATCCTATAGGATAGCAATAGGAGTGCTCATTTGTAAACTTTGGTCCCTATGGTTCCTATTGATTGATTGATAATGCTATCTTTCCCGGAGGAAGCTCCAGTATTATGGCAGAAAAATACTTCAAATCTTTCTTTCTATAGAGACTATAAAATAATTTGCGTTAATATAGATGGGCTATTCATGTCCATAGACGCCAAACACTGCTTAAAGATTCAGTTTGCTATCACAGATAATGTTTCCGTATTCTGCAGTTTAATTAGTAAGGAGGAAGTCTTTCATCTCAAATGCTGATTTTTCGAAATTACTTTGCTGGAAGGTATAGAAATATGGTTAAGATTTCCTTTCTGGATATGTGCTAATTTTTAGTGAGAGGGTGGAGGCCATAGAAACAAGACAAAATGTAAAAAGCCATAATTATCCTCTGAGTGAGTCGTTTTTGGCAAATCTGAGCCAATCACGGGTCTTAAATGGCAAGGTGAGAAGTGGTGTGTGTTCGCAGTAGAGGGAGCTGTCTTCTAGTTCTAGCGCTAGCGAAAATAGAAGGTCACTCAGTCTATTGATAAATCACACTGCCGTGATTCCTAACTGACAGCTCAAACTAACATCAAGCTGGATGAGGGAGAACAAAAGGCCATCAAGCGGCCATTTTCTTGACACTTTTATTCAATCACCGGCAGATTGCTTACGACAGCAATAGCAGCTGTTTTGTCTTCATCTTTCCACATTTGATAAAAGGTGTCAACTCAAATTTTTGTAAATAATTCACTTACCCCTACTGCACACACCAGCACTGTTCAGCATATGTATTTTGTGGGAGCAGATCACCGAGGCAGGTCAGAGCTCAGTGTATCAGCTGAAGGTCACCTGTGATCTTAAAAGACGCCCGATAAAGCTTTAGCGTCCTTCAAGGTCAGAGATAAGACAAAGCCTAGATATATGTGACGGAAACAAAAGGTTAGACAGTAAGGACAGCATATATGGAAATGTCTCCTTCCACATAAGACTCATTTTCTTTGTTTACGAAATCTCAAACTCCTAGCTCCTTGGTCAGTTATCAGTGTAGGGTATTTGTAAACCCAAGGGAGAGATTAAAAATCTAAATTGTTCCTTCAAAAGTTTGAAGAAAGCATTATTTGTAGCCTGCTATTCATCACGACTGCACGGAGGCCAGAGCTACAATCCATTTCTATGTCCTTTTTAAAAGAATCATAAAAAGAGTGTCAAAAATTAATACAGTTAGAGAGAATTTCATTTATCTAGTTCATTTAAAATTCTACCCTGAAATGCATTTAGGCTTGAGAGCTGAGGGGAAAAAATAGAGAAAGAAGGTGTTTTATATCATAAGAGGTTCGTTTGCTTTAAGGGCTTAGAGAAACTAATAGAGAAATCCTTGAATTATTGCAATAAGATACTCTATCTGCTGTTGGCAAGCAGCTAAAAGCACGGAGATTAAAAATGATACATCCTTCAATGCTAGCTTGTTTTTTAGGTTACATTATAACCTAAAATAAATCTAATCTCCCAGAATAAATCTAAACAACAAATCGTCACTATTTGGTTTATATTTCCTAATAGGAAAAGTCCATGTGTTTTTGAGCTTCTGTCTGAGCGCCGCCGCAGGGGGATTTATTACCTGTAATTGATGTGCTCGGGCTCAAAGAGCATCTTTCTTACATTTTCTCCCATTCTTTCTACGTCAGAAGTAGGAGGCAATAACTCTTGCAATTTCATTGGAAGAGGTGTGGGAGGGTAAAATGACCCAGGATAAAGTACTGCTACTGTTATACAGGGCATTAAACACAGTTTCGAACCTAAATTAGTTACTCCAATCCCTGGCTAGAAATTAATTCCCACAAGGAAAATTGATACCTTCACAACTTAAATCTTTATAAATAGGCAGTAAACAGGGATTTAAGATAAAGTTTTAATCTTCTGTATTTCAAAGCACTGTGTGTTACCTTCTTGTGTTCTTTCCTGGTTGGTCTATATTTGCTCCTTCTGACTTAGCACATGTCGTATACTGTGGCTTGTCTTCTTATTACATTTCTTCCCTTCTTAGCTAGGTTGCAGGATCATGTGAGTAGGGTGTACGTCTTATCAATTTCATAACTGTTATGTTCTGATAAAACATGTGAAGCACTTACATTCATTATCCATTTTTTTTCAGATGGTTACGTCAGAAACGCTGTGCAGCAGAGGAGGAATGCGAGCCGAGGGCTCATGAGGTAAGTGCACATGCGCAGGCCGAGTCCATACATGGGACTGTGCCGTGGAACGCAGTGCTTTTCTCTATTCCTTGTGTACCTTGAAGTTAGGCCTCACACAGATGGAGGCCAAGGCTGGCAGAGAGCAAGTATCCAATATATTGTTTATAAAAGAATACAAGACGAGGACATGTGCTTTTAGCTGAGACACATGAAGAAGCCAGTCATACATCTTCTGTTTCTTTAATGACAACAATTTGCAAAGTAGATCGATCAGAATAAATATGTGTCTGGTCAAGAAAAAACAGCCATAGCATTTGCTCTTGAGAAGCTTTCGTTTCGAGCAGGGTGTGTGTGTGTGTGTGTGTGGTGTGTGTGGTGTTTTTATGACAAAGGGTCATTTTCTCAGTTGGAAGACGAGGAGAGCAGTTACAGCTTCATCTCCTCGGGCTGTTGCGCAGGAGGGAAGAGACCGTGGGGAAGGGTTTCATAAACTGAGACATGGCACGTTGTCCTGGGCTTCATTGTCAAGGGAGTGGATGGTCCTGCGAGCTATGGGATTACAGAAGTGAGAGGATTGTGGGAAATCCTAAGCAGAGTGGTAGGAAAAATTTAAAGCAGGAAGACATAAGCTCAAAGCCAGAGCTAAGGAAAAGGATAACAAAGCAAGCAAAGTTTGAAAACAAGACCAATCTAGAGTTAGGTGAAGCGCTGGGAATAGCTGAGTACAAGCATGCTTACGGAAGGGAGCAAAGGCTTAATGGCTCGGGAAGGTTACGGCTAGACAGGGTTGCCTGGGACTCTTAGTACCTTGCGATGGAGCCAGACCACAAATGCAAAAATACCTTGGAGAATGATGGCTGCTTTCCTGTTAGCCAAATGCTCCCCATGGAGCTCACAGAAAGCTTTAAGGGAGCTAAGCAAATTCTTACAGGAATGTACACGAAGGACAGTTTAATGGTTGTTAGGGAAAGGATTCTCCAAATATTCTACACCAACCACCAGAATGAGAATACCACTTGGCTCTACCTGTCTCAAAGTCTAAGTGACCTATTTACATTAATTCAATGAATCTGTCTATCGGATGAGGTAACTGAGAGAGAACCATTAAATAATGCATCCTGACGCACGGCAGAGGGAAGTTGGAGGAAACGCGTTCAACCGCTATTTATTCGGCCTCAGCCTGCTTGGAGAGCTCAACTGCTAACTCTACGTTATGTTAAGGTCCCTAGGAATCCTTAAATCCAAAGGCACATATGAGTGTCGTGACGGCCTATGTTCACTTTGTGAAAGCATCTGTGGTTTGTGTACTTCATCTCCATATGCTACACTAAAGTAAGGAGTCCATTTACAAAAGGAAGTGCTATCTGCGCTATAGAAGAGGCGATGAGGAACATACGTGAACGGCGAATCTAATTATCTTCAGTTATTCTGAATGGGTGTAATTTATTTTTCCATTTTTATTATCTGCATTTTATCTTCAAAAATTGGTTGGTGTGCTTGCATGAATGTATGTTTTGTGTACGTGCATGTATTCATGCGTGTGTGTGTGTGTGTGTGTGTGTGTGTGTGTGCGCGCATTTGTATGGGCACACGCATGCTGAGGCCGGTGGTTGATGTTGGGTCTCTTCCTCTACCCATCTAATTATTTGAGACAAGGTTTTTCTCTGAACCTGGATCACCAATTGGCTGTAGAACTCTGTGGACCTATCTGTTTCTTCCCTGCAGTACTGAGATTATAGATACATGCCACCACATCTGGCTTTTAATTGAGAAATGGAGATATCATATCAAGTTCCATACTTACGTGACAGGCACCTCACTCACTGACTGAGATGTCCCAAGCCTATTGTTTACCTTTATTTTCTGTTTTTGTTTTTCGTTTTTTATTTTTTTTGTCAAATATCCTGTTGAATTTTTATCCTAAGGAGGAATATTGGTTATCTTATGGAAAAAAAATTGTTGAAGAAAAGGTAAAAGGAGAGAGTTGAGGAATAGATAAAGAATTCTAGAATGGATGCTCTAATTTAGCATAATGAAACAATCAGAAGTCAGAAGCCATAATTTTGGGAAAAATGCTAAATTGATAGAAAAAATATACACGCTTTCTATCATTCAAAGACTAATATATACCAAAGTTAATCAGCCTGTGCACTCCAGGGTGTGTTATAGTGAATCTGAAATGTACAGTCACAACATTTTTATTTTATTTTTATTACTTTTATTATTATTATTTTACAGTCCAGTCATTACCCCCTCCAGGTCAGCCCTCCCACAGTTCCACTTCTCATTCTCCTCCCCCACTGTCTCCAAGAGGATTCCTCCCCTCCACCCCCACCCCAGCATACATTAGGTAGTCTGAGCACCTCATCCCGCCCCACCCTCCAAAACAGCAGAGGACAGCCTGGTCCTAGAGAGAGTTTGCTTTATACCTGGTGATGCTGTGGAACCATGAGCAGGTGGCCCTGGCTGGTGGAAGCAGGCCTGAGGCTCTTTGAAAATTATTCCTGGTCCTGCATCCTGCTTTGCCCTCTACTCCACACTGGCACATGATGTGAGTAGCCTCCTCCACCAGCTCTCAGTGCCAGGAATGAACATCTATGTCCCCACTTCCCTGTCACGGTGGAGCGAAGCCCTGTGAGACCAGGAGCCCAGATAAACCCTTCCTCCCTTACTTAAGGTACTGTTGAGGTATTTTAGTCAGTGTTGAAAAGTAAGTCATATAAAGTGACGTCTCAAGTTTTAGATTCATCACTAGATGTTTTTTTGTAAACCAAGCTGAGTAACTCTTCGGGCCATGCTTGTGAGGCTATGAAGTTTAACAGAAAACTACAGTTTTTAATCTGTATAATTCTGTTGTTGTGTTTGTATTACCTACTGTTTGTGCAACACTTCATTTTTTGCTCTGTCAGATAAAAAGGCCTCATTTTGCTGGCCATTTTACAACGACAAATGACATTATCTGTCAAGCAATTAGAATGACAAAAATGTAAAAGCAGTACTTAAAAATGTTAATTTTTTTGTCTCTAAAATTAGGAGAGATAAAGCCAGACACAAAAGATTCTGATGAGCGTCACAAGAAAAAACAAACAAACAATAAATTCTATAGTTTTAAAACAGACAAACCTAGAATTTCCTGGCATGTGACCTTGGCCAAATTACTTGAACTCACTGTTCTTGTGTGAACCAAGCCATAAAATGGCATTAAAAAGATGTCCTCTGAAAAATGCACACATTATATCTGACGTGAGGTGCTCTGGGTAAATAAATTATGTCTTTCCTGGTCCAGGCTGGAACAAAAAGGTGAACACTGTTCTTTGCAAAAGATGCTTTCAAGGGTCATCCTGTTTCTCTCCCATAATTTTTCTTCTCTACCCATGTGGCCATTTCATATTTTATTGCTGAGTTCTTAGTAGATTGTGAAGCTAGCTATAATAATAATAATAAACACCAATATTTTTCTCCCAGCAGATAAGGGCACTGAAGGGCAGAACAAATTTTCTGGGTAGTAAGTTCTATGGTATTTTTCTGTGCTAGGAAACTAACAACCCTCAGGTATGGCAAGGCCATTGTCTCCCAGTTTTGTATGTACAGTAGGACCTGGTTGTTGTTTTGCCATTATGTAGGGAAGTATGGATTCCGAGGAAATGAAAGGCAAATTCATGAAAAGACAAACTTATGGGCTAAGTGTTAACTTCTAGAAAATTCTACAGTGTGTGTAAAAACACATTTTCTTCTTCTTTTTTTTTTCAGTTATATAATAGCAGCTAGCTTTTAGGGACCCTTAGAGATCATTAGGGACA
This sequence comes from Grammomys surdaster, assembly GCF_004785775.1. Lineage (NCBI taxonomy): Eukaryota > Metazoa > Chordata > Mammalia > Rodentia > Muridae > Grammomys > Grammomys surdaster. Next base: position 1,832,582 of record NW_021620932.1, read on the forward strand.
GAGAACTTAGTGTGAGACAAATATATAACATTTAAGTGAGATGAATGAGCTTCAAAAGATATTAAAATGTCCTTTTTTTGAATAACCTTCTCTCACCCTTTCTGATACTCTTCCCTCTCTGCTTGGTTTTCTGTTCAACTTTGGCTCTTGTATGGATGACATGTTATTAGTTATTTTGTGTACTAATTCTCTTCCTCTGGAATGTAAGGACCAGAAGGATAAAATTCTTCCCTGTTCCTGAGTATATGACTTATTGTAGGTGCCAAAGGAAGATATAACTTTGCAAAGATATTGAAATACAGAAATATGATAATAAACAATGTTTGATTTATACTGTAGGACCAGGAGCTTGAAGATGACCTCAAAGAAGGGTTTAGATGTCTAGTTATACAAAGACAAAAAGATATAGTAGTGAACGGACTTCCCCAGTCTTAAGTTTTGCCTCTTCTGTATGGGATGTCCCGAAGTTCAAGTTTCTTGCAGATAATGTAAATACATGATCTTTTCTTTTCTTCTTAAAAATTTTCTTGGTTTTATTTTATGTACATTGGTGCTTTGTCTGCATTTATGTCTGTGTGAGGATGTTAGACCCTCTGGAACTGGAGTTACAGAGCATTTGCAGCTGCCATTGAGGTGCTGAGAATTGAACCCGGGTCCACTGGAAGAGCAGCCAGTGTGTCTTAACCACTGAACCATCTCTTCAATCCCTTTGATCTTTTGATGATAGGTGACATCAGAGTTAAGTTTGCTACCAAAAATTGTAGAAGATGACAGTTTAAAACTGGAAAGAAGAGGGGTGATGTGGTGGCTGTGGGAACGGGGGGAGCAGGCCTTGAAGGGTGTGAATCTGTGGGATGATGAAATCGATGTGACCTGGCAGGTGGAGACCGGATCCCAGGTGAGGAAGAAAGAAACAGAGGCAAAGTGAGGGGATCATTTCTCTCTCATGGTCGTTGATTTCTGTGTCAACAGGCAGCTTGCCAGCTTGGACAATCGAGTAAAACAAATCAAGCCCTCAGTTTGAATGTGCTTTCACTAGCAAAGAGGAACAATTAGTCAGAAAATGGCTGTACAGGTCCTTTAAAATCTCATCACCAGAACGTTCAAGCCAGGCAAACTGGCACTTCTAAAAATGGCAAAACATCTCACATTCTACTAAGGTAGATAACTGACCAGTACATTGATTGAATAGCCTAATGGCTCTTAAACCATCGTGGACATCCAAATCACTTGAACAGCTTTTCATCCAGTGGGTCTGGGCTCCAACCAAGAATGTATCTTTCTAACAAGTTCCCAGGAGAAGCTGGTGCTGGCCTTGCTTCTGTCCTCTGAGATCCATTGTGTGGGCTGTTCTGTACCCTGGCTCCCTGGCCACGGGAGGAAAGGAGGAAAAGGCAACTATAAGCTGACTTCCTGAGAGCCCACTCGGGTTCCTTTGGGTTTAAGGTTAAAATTGCTTTTGAGTTTGGAGAACAGTATTAAACTTACTGTTGATACAGCTACTCTCTGTTTTTTGGAGAAAGGAAGAAAAACTGTTCGTCTTCAATATGAGTCTCAGATCTAGAACTTTTGTTCAGTTCTAACAAGCCAAATGGTCTTAGACCAGTCACCTAATTTCGAATTCCTTTCTTCATCTTTAAAGTGAGAAATTGCTTTAGATGACTCTTACTATTTTTTCCTGATCTGATACTTATTGTGTCTGGTTGTACCTCAGAGGAAGAATTTATATTACAGTGCCAAAATCCCCAGTTCACCCTTATAACAACTGGGTTGTGTTTGGAAGTTCTGCTTCACTGGAGATCATGGAATGCCTTAGTGACCAAGTGTTCTTTAAGTAGAATTCAGAGTCCCCAACAGTATTAAATAAATATCCTATGGTCAGCAATATCCCTTCCTTTCACTTCTGCTTTTCCCCTTAGTTGTTAGCAACAATTCTTCAACAACATTTGTTTGCTTTCTGTTAAAATTAGAAAAGGAGCCACTTTTTTTTTCTTCGTGAAATGTAGTAAGGATTTAGCCTCTCGATACACAATTCAACTCTTTGCTCCTGTTGTTTGTGTGTTTTGCCACCAGATAGCAGAATTACTCTTGTTATAATATTTGTATAACATAGATGGTCTCATTAGAAGCTCTTAGAGACATACAGGAGGGGAAGTCTGTCCAACCTCGGCATCTGAGCATAATTGGTTATGGAGAAAAAAGGACTATATGTGACTTCACTTGAAAATGCTTACCAAAATGTGTTTGGTTCTTCCCTTCCCCCCAGGAGGCTTGAGTGGGGCCTTATCTTGAAAACAAATTACACAAATATGTTTGGTTGCTCTTGTATCTAGTCAAACAGAGATTTCATTTTCAAATATGTGCCCAGGAAGGAGTCCATCAGCTTCAGGTGAACTCAATCCTACAGACTGGTAGCTCAGTTCAGGTCCCTGGAGAAGGGGTTGTTGCCTGGGCAAGGCCATGAAAGAAACAGTTGTTTTCAAGTTACTCACGGATGTCATAATGCGTACAAGGAAAGTTCTGTGGCATTTGAATCTACCACTGAAAACTCCGTTGTTGCTTTTCTTGAAGACTTGTCTCTCGGTTACTGTCTGGCTTAGCTCTGCTTTAGCCACTGATTTTCTATGGAGTTTGAGCAATACTTTCGTTAACTTAGTGGACTCCTGACTCTTTTGTAAGATTTGCAATTTCCTTTTTATTCTTTATTATAAAACTACGTTAGCTTGAAATATGAGACTTGGCACTGAGTATTAAATTAAGTAGTAATGGGAAAGGTTTCCCCCCCAAAAATCTTTATGTTACATTTTATTTGTTTATTTATTTGAAAGTAGATCTCCTTTTTAAAAAAATACAGCGTATCCCTATCATGATTTCCTGTCCCTCATCTCCTCCCGGATCCACCCTGCCTCTCCATCCATCCAACTCCAGGCTTTCTTTCTCTTTTCTATGTTGTTGCATTTTAATAAGCAACCTCAAATCCACACCTGTGTGTGAATATTCACATGAGAGTATGTTCAAAGAAATACACAGGCGTTCCATGCTTTTTCTTTTCGAGCTTAAAAGCACTTTCAAATTTGATTTTGGTTTCATTGGTAGCACACACAAAGGCTACATCGATCAGTTTTAACTGCAGGTTTGTTCTATGAGAAGCCACCTCCAACCTCTGGCTTAAAGTGACAGTCAGGCATTCTCACGGACATACAGGCTGTAGACCTGTCTTGAATCTGTCCACTTGTGCTCAGTTGCTGGAGGAGGGAGAGTTGAATGCGATTTTGTAAATGAAAGTTCACTGGGAATATTTTTGGAATATGACGTCTCCTCCCCACCCCCAAACTCTCAGTGTTGTCTGGCTTTCATTACTGGTTTTGCTCCATCATAACTGTGCTAACTTGGACAATTTACTTAATCTTTCAATGCATTTATTTCTTCACCTTTCAAGTGGGGATAAAAATAGCACCCAGTTCACTGGTTTTCATGAGACTGGAATGAGATCATTAACAGATAATTTCCTGGCACAGATAGACTGCTTACTAAATATTAGATTTTCTGTTTATTCAGAAAAAAAAACCACCTCTCTGATTGTGATGGAGAGGAATGTGTTGGGGATAGGAGGAAGGGAAAATTATGAACTTGGAAAAAGAAGTAAGGCTTGAATCTATCTCTAGTTCTCTGGTCATATAAATTGAAGACTCTGGCAAAACCAATATTTCAACATATACAATAGCTATGTAGACAGTACCATCCATTCTGGAGTAGACTTTGCAATAGAACTCAACAATTCTTGACAGATTGAATCTGTATATTAACTTTAGAAGATATCTCTTGATGATTGTCTCTGTTTTATAGGTGGGGAAACCCAGGCATAGGAAGGTCGTGTAACATACTCAAGATCAGCCTGCTGGGTCAGAACTAGGATTCAAGTGCTGGGCATCTGTAACCTTCAACCTTCAGCCTCAGTGATTTCCCATCACATGGAGTAGTGGGATGAAGGCCAGGTCATGGGGTTATGACACCTTCAATTAGTAGTATGATTCACATGATCTGAGTTTTAGAATTTACCTTTAGTCATCCTTTCTGAACCTGGAGGTTCGGGATGGTCTTCTGTCTTTTTGGTTTTGTGTTTGCTCCTATTTTCCAGCTCACTCCCAAGTGGAAAAGAGACCCCAGGGGATACAGACTGCTAGAGAATCTTTTTGTCAAGATGTGGCAATCCATCCTCTGGCTTGCTGACTCCTCATTCTCCTTAATGCAAGGAAGAGAATCATGATCACTCCATCAGCTTTCTTTTGCTCTCTAGTAATAGGGCTTTTTATTGCTAACTTAAGGAATAGGGGATGAGTGAAAACAAGCTAGGTTTTTATGTCTAACTCTATGCTACATAGAGAAACCACACCATGCTAATAAATCTTTCATACTAAAAATGCATGTGCACAAGGCAAAGGACAGTGTTTGTAAATCTCATTGAATTAAGTTTAACTTTGGTGCCTTTTGGCAAATGTAGTTCAGGGATGAGGACTGTGTAGCGCTGATCTGATACTCTTGTGGGTGAGAATTACAAGTATAGGCAATTTCACATGTTAGCTCTAAGATTCTGGCTTACAAAATGCTCAGTTGAAGCTATGAAATGTTTCAGAGCTCAGGTTTAGAAAGCTGCAGTCATCATGGATAAGCTGGTCCACATATGTGCTGTACTGGTGCTCTGTATTTGGAATTAGGTATTTTTTATTTGGTGTTGCTTGTATCTCAGCTGAGCCAGCTCTCTTTGATCCAAACAAGATAGGGTGGATTTTATTAAAAATTTAACACGTATCTCATAGCAATATTTACTTTAATGTGGTAAATAAAGAAATTCTTTTTTTCTGAATGAGATATGTTGGTAAGATAAACTCAATGTTGTAAGATAAATATTAACTTTATAATGAAAACTACAGAATGTCTTATCTGGTACACTGCATCTGTATTTCTCTGAGGAGATGAGAAGGCATCGGTGCTTCTTGCTGTACCTTGCAAGAGAGGTGATAATTTAGATTTTAATCCTTAATTATCTGTCCGAGCTCACTTTCGTGTGACATATCACCCTGTGTATTCTTCTACTTCTAATTTTAAAAAGATCGAATATGTTAGCTCAGGCAAGAGACGAGCTGGTTTGAGAGTTGCAAAAGTACAAGTAGGCACTTTTACCTGCAGGAGTCTTGGAAGACTTGCTAACTTTAGTAGGCAAAATTCATTAGTCTCAAAAGAGACTTCGGAAGTTTTAAAGTCAAAATGTCTTCTGGGAACTCAGGTGGACATAACGTAGAATCCAATTACACAGTGTTGGAGTAGAGTTCAAAGGACACATCTGATAGTTTTGATAAAGTTACCACTCTGGAAAGAACCAAGATATACTACTTTTTCACTGTGGTGATTGTCCACGTCCGGGTACCTTCAGACAGTGGCACCAGTTATGAATCCTGTAAGTGACCTATTAATAACAGCAATATGAATGAAGTGTGCTGCCTAGAAAATGAGGTTGCCTGGCTCACATAAAATACCATTTTCTTTTCATAATTTACGGGATGTGTTGTCCAAGGAGATGAAGTATTTCATGTTGGTCAGTTTGGGCCCCGCCAAAGCTTAATACAATGTAGAATATTTGTAATGGGTGACTGACAAAACAGTGTCTCCTGTCGCTCAGCCCTTTTGTGATCACAAACATCAAGGCCACAGACACAATTTCTCACTGGCTTTATCTCTTTGGTAGTTACAAATACTATTGGGGACCTAAATAAAGCAGGCAAACAACCTCGTTTTTATTGGGTGCCATCAAGTTGTGAAAAAATTGGAATTCAAAGCTGTGGTCCTTGCTTTCAAGGGGCTGATAGTCTTGGAAGCAAAAGATGAATTCTTTGTGCAAATGATGTTAATCAACCAGTTCTCTCAACTTTTGCATATTTACTGTATGCAAGAAATCATCCTCAGAGGTAAATCAGTTTCCCATTTTCCTCAAGGTTCACATGTGTTGAATTATTAGCAGGATACTGAGAGTGCAGTTCACATGGGACGTGCTTCAAGAGCTTAGAGTTCCTGCAGCGTGTACTGGAAGATAGAAAAGATTCTGTCTTAAAAGAAAAATGTATATATTTTCAAAACGTATGCATCTCAAGTTATATTTTTCAGTTCACAAGTATTTTTGAAGAGCATAAATCATGTGGTGCACTTTTAAAATTATTTGTATAAAATGGACATTGCAATGGTCTATCTGAAGCTGGATGTAGTCGTATACACCTGTAATCCTGGCACTCAGGAAACAGAGGGACCACTGGAAGTTTAAAGCTAGTCTGGTTTACGTCATGAGTTCTAGGCCAAAAGAGGATATGTAGTGAGACTCTGACTCAAAACAATAACAACTAAACAGCATAAAAAACAACACAACTACCCCGTGACCACAAACAAAAACCATGCACGCAAGCAAGCAAGCAAGCAAGCAAGCAAGCAAGCAAATTCAATTGATCTGGTATCCTGTATTCACTTGGTCTTGGCCTTCTTTGACACATAACCATATCTCTTTGCCCAAGCTGCTTGCATCTCGTTTTTCGGGAAGACCGATACGGGTAAATCTCTTTTAGCCTTCTATATTTCTATTTTTGTTTGCCTATGAGAGTTTTAGTTGACTGTACTCTTGGTCCCAGACTAACAGGTACATTTCCTGCTCATTGATTTTTACCTGTAGATAGGTTTTAGGTTGGTATAGAAAGAAAAGTGAGTTAGGATTACAGGTGAGGCTACTGAAAGGTGATATTGAGTGTGACTTTGACTGGCCACACATCCATGGTGATACAGAGAGCCACCTTTTTGCAAGTCATTCTTTATTGTGGCCATCTGTGGTTTGTGTTTCTATCTTCCGTAACATACCTTGAGCTCCTCTGGAAATGGGGGACAGGGATGTCATTGTCATCTTGTAGGTTAAAAAAACTATTGATTACCAGTGGTTGCAAATGCACCAAATTGAATGTGGTGCTTTATTTGAAATGGAGATAAGTTGAATTTTTTTTACATCTCTTTCTCTCCCTAGTGGTATGACCTTGGTGGTAAGTTTCTTAATATGTATGGGGCTCTTTTTCCATACTTAACAATGCAATGAAAGTATATCTCCTCATAGAGCTGCATCGAGTGTTACATTGTTGGTAATTAATGCATGTGCATCGCGCTTGGCATATAGTGAAAATACCTATAATGTTTCTTATATATTTGTTTGGTTTCTCTGCCTAGCACCACCCCTAGATATTCAATAAACATTGAATACAAAACACTCAAGATGGACGTATAATTATGGTAAAAAATGTCCAACAAATGTGAACTGCATGAATGAGTGGTTCTTGTCTTGGATCAAATGGCTCAGAGTACCACCTGGGAATTACTCATCTTAGAGTTAGCTCTGAGAATTTTAGCCAGTGGGGGCTCTGCTTCAAACAAGGATACACATGAAAAGCAAATCAAATGTGAATTTGAAGGAGACGCAAAATACATTGTTTCTTATTCGGCTTGCTCTTTGATTTTCATTAGGCATTCTGCCTGATTCTTATTAGGAATGCCCTGATTTCCTTTAGGTCCTGGCCATTTGGGGTCAGTGCTCAGATGCTATCTAATGATGTCATTATTTGACTTTATTACTTACATGATGTAGGTAATGATTCAGGGTTTATTCCAGAAAAGAATCCTAAGCACCTAATGCTGATTGGTTTAATGATACAAAAACTAATTTGGAAAGAATGGAAGGTTTCCTGGGGCACAGCTGATGATGTGAATGTGAAAAAGCTTCATTTCCCACACTTAAAGAATGGAAACAGTGTGCAATTACGCGTTCTTTCGATGAAGTGTTTCCTTTGAAATGGAAGAACCTGGAAACCAGCCATCTGAGAAAGGTGGAGAAAATGGAAATAACCATGCCAAGGTTACTACTCCATTTTCTGTTTCCTTTATTATTGGTATATTTATTCTTGGCTGTAAACACTTGCTTTCACATTTTTTTCCTCCTTAATATGAAAATCCAATGGAGAGGCTGATGAAGTTGGCCATGTCTGTGGAGTTAAAATGAACTTTGTAATTTTGTTTATCAGCTTGTGGTCAATGGTGTAGATTCCGTACGCTGTGAATGTAGATATGAGTATGACTTCCATGTGCTGGCTTCACTCATGCAGAAGGCAGGTTCAATTCTACTGTCTGCCATCACCTACCTCCTACCAGCTAAGAATTAGTTAAATAAGCCACTGGGGGTTCCTCAAGTCGGCTTTTCTTGATAGCCATGTATCTTATCCAAGCTCTTTAAGGGAGATTTGTTCTTGGATTTGATCCTTGTGATACAGAAAGAGGCACGAGAGAACGGCCATTGCTTGCTCTTGATGCTTTTCATCTGTTTGAGATAGAGTAGGGGCACATAGAATGACCCCAGTTGTTGGCCGTAAACAACACTTCTAGCAGTAGCTTCACTGATGTCAGCTTAACTAGCCTTGATTAAAGGAGTAAATTACCCACTTTTATGTTCTGATTTTCTGAATCTGCACCCACAGCACTGATGCTGCATGTTATTTGGTAAACAGGCAAAAGATGGAAGCATGACATTTACTCTTATCATTTGCTTCAATAATAAGAATAACCATTTCTTCTTAACTACTTAACCACAGAGCTTTATTTCTAACCAAATCCTGAATTTTTTCTTTTACCCCCATAGACATTTTCCCATCAAGGCTTTGTCATTTCCATACCTGAAAAAGGGTGATCATAAATAAAACAGTTAAATGAGGCCATGCGTTCAGTTTCTTTCCCTTATTCTTGGCAACTTTCTATATATGCTCACAACTGACATTCACCAGGATGCAAAATGAAAGAGTCATCAAACTTTATCAGTTTTCTTCCAATTGGTCAGAGCCTGACATTTTCTATTTCTGATCATCAAATGCAGCTCTTTTCCAGAATTCCATGTATGTTTTTAAGTGTATGTGTTTTAAGTATGACAGTTGTAGACAAAAGTATGTGTGAGGGAGGAAAATAAAGGAAGAATGTCAAAGGATATGAGATCAGTCTTCAGTTACGGTATTGATTTGTTGGGAAGGGTTGGTGTGATGGTTTGAATATGCTTGGCCCAGGGAGTGGCACTATTGGGAGGTGTGGCTTTGTTGGAGTAGGTGTGGCCTTCTGAAGGAGGTGTGTCACAGTAGAGATAAGGTTTTGAGGGTAATATATATGCTCAAGCTCTCCCCAGTGTGAGATACAGGAGTCTTCTCCTGACTGCTTTGGATCAATACATAGACTTCTTAGTTCCTTCTCCTGTGTAGACACTACCATGCTTCCTGCCGTGATGATACTAGATTAAACCTCTGAAACTTTAAGCCAGCTGCAATTAAATGTTGTCCTTTATAAGAGTTGTATTGGTCATGGTATCTCTTCACATGGTATCTTTCCACAGCAGTGGAAAGCCTAACTAAGATAGTTGTGCCAGCTCTGACCACTTATAGTCTTCATATAAAATGAGAGTTCATTTTAAATTTATATAAAATGGAGCACCCAGGGTTGTTTACATAGATCTTGGGTAGATGTCTCATCTATAAAATGGCATACATAAAGTGCCTATTTCATACAGTATAATCCTAAGACAAATTTAAGTTATATGTATGTCTATGTATTTACGTGTAACACATTTTAAATATACATTAAATATTTATTTGTAAAAAGTTAAATATGCATAAAATAAGTGTATATATTTTTGACTTTATGGATGTCTGTGCACCACATGTGTACCTAGCATCCAAGGAGACCAGAAGAGGGCATCAGATTCCTAGACCTAGAGTTACAGTTGGTTGTGAATGGCCATGTGAATTCTGGGAACTGAACTTTGATCCCCAGCATGGACAATAAGTCTTCCTAACTACTGAGCCATCTCTCCACACTCCATATGCATTTTTAAAGTTTGGTGTGTGTACAAGTAAAAGCTCAAAACTCATTGCCATAAAAGTCTGAAATGGAGCTAATTGGATGCTTTTCTTGATTCACTCTTTGCTCTGAACTAATATTGGCCGTTGGACCAATGTAGAGCTTGCTTTGTATATTCAAAGACCTAGGTTTGATTCTTAACCTTGAAATAAAAATAAAGACAAAATTGTTCTTCAAGGGAGGGGTAGGTGGTGAAAATAATTCTCTGAAGGTTTGTGAGAGGGGTTCCGAGAGTCCTTGTCTCCTGGTGTATGATCAACAAAACCGGGGAATGGGAGAAATGGTCTTTCCCAGAGAGGAGCCCCGAATCAGATATATAATACCATGTGGTAATTCCTGAGGTCATTTGTATACAAGCAATGATGTTCCTGGGCAAGAACATCAGGTGAATGTTGACTGATCTCAGGCAGGGAGTGAGTGAATAGAGAACAGAAGAGAACAGAATCTCTGAGACAGGTATCAGTGAGATAGCTTGTTTACTTGTGGGGGCAGGGAATAAAGGCTATTCTTTTAAACCTTTAGAGGTAAGTAGAGACTATTGTGGTGAGTATATATCACTAGCCATGGCTGGCCAGGGTGCTGGGAAAGCCTCCTGCATAAGGAGGAGTTCCAGGTGCTGCTGGACATGAAAGGAAGGAATGGCAAAAGAGGAAAGGAAGTTTAACCTGGCTAATGGGCTACATGGGTTACATGACCTCCAGTGGGGAAATTATAATTACATTATAACTTTGAAAATAAAATAAACTGTTATTTTAAAGACATTTCTCACTAGGCAACAGGGTCTCCAGCACCGTCAATTATCCTGGGACTTGTAATAAGCTGAAATAGTCCTCACGAATATGGAAGGCAGAGGGGACAGCTTTATACCCACAAGCAACAACGAACAGCTATGACATGGTTGACTTTGGGTTATTCCTTAGAACCCAGCTAACTATGCATACACCCTTGCTAGTCACTGAGTTAGTCCTCATAGTGGCATGCTTCACTCTTACAAATATAAGTCTTTAGCCTTTTTCATAATCAGTTTATTTCTGGCTGGAATATATACATTAACAGAGAAAGTTGTCATATATTCCTTAAACATATGTTTGTTTATATAGATGCCTTTTCTTATTGTTGTCATATCTGTCACAATATTATAGTAATAGAAGGGTAACTTAGATATATCTCAAGGGGGATTCGTTTGTTTATCTAATTGGAAACTCAAGCACTGCCACATTTAGAGATTAAAAGAAAATGTCTTTTTTAAAAATTTTCTACTTTTCTATATCCCTTGTCCAAGTATCCATCTTCTCTCTTGTTTAATTAAACATAGCCCAGGTAACCTACATAGCCCATTAGCCAGGTTAAACTTCCTTTCCCCTTTTGCCATTCCTTCCTTTCATGTCCAGCAGCACCTGGAATTCCTCCTTAATAAAGTTCCACTTAGGTTTTTGCCTGTGGAGTGAATTCATTGTTGTAATTTTCCAGCTCCTTGGCTAGGAGATATAGAAACCGTTCACAGTACAGAGGTTCACCAGACTAATGTCATGTGACTTCCTTTACCTATTCAAGGTCTTTAATACAGTCACTATTCAACTCCCAAACAAGAGTGGATCTTGCTTTAACGAAATAGGCTAAAGAGCTGCTAAGTTGGTATTCTAAAAGGAAGGCTGGCTCTATTCCTAAAATCTTCTGCACAAGGGCCAATACATGCTTATAGGTAAAAACAACTAATGCCTGCTACTAATTTCTTTCCTGGAGTTGGGAGTTCACCGAAATTAAAAAACAAAGTGCTTTCAGTTGTTCAGTAAAATGTCTAGAACAAAACCATTTTCTAGCTTGAAAAGTCCTAGAGATGATTATATTTGACAATAATTATAAACATGAAAATATATTTATGACTTGATAAGTAAAAAAAAAAAACGGAGTGAGAATTACAGAGCTGCTTCCTCTGGAGAGGAAGTTTAAAATGTAGTATTGATATTTTAGATTAAAAAGTTTGTCCCTAATTTAAAATGCTCATGGCCAATTTTTTATGTATATCTAGTTTATCCATATGATTTTTAAAGGTGAGAGGAAGCTGTGCAAGAGACTGGAGACTGGTTTCTTAGGATAGGCACATGTGTTGGGCCAATACAGGCTTGTAGGTAAAAACAGCTAATGACTGCTACTGGTTTCTTTCTTGGAACTGAGAGTTCAACAAGAGAAAAGACAAAATGCTTTCAGTTGCTCAGTTGAATATTTAGTCGGGTCATGTAGCTTTGAGAGAGCCCCATGTTTGTCGTCACTCTGTTAAATAGGCTAAATGCCCTACTCTGTCTTGCTGAATGCTGGTTCTGTATTTTACTGACTTAAGACCTTATAAGATATCACATTTTATTAATCTTTGTATGTATGAGTCTTTCATATATTCTAGCCTTGATAGCCATCTTTCTGATTCTGTTTTCTTCTATGATGGGAGAAATAAGTTACCCAATCTTCGTCTCCAACCCTTACTCCACAGTTGCAAGCAGTGTATGGGCTAGTTATTTTTTTATTTTCGTTTATTAAGGGCTGTGCTGGATAGTTTTATGACACAAGCTAGAGTTATCTGAAAGGAGGAAACTTCAATTAAGAAAATCCCTCCATAAGATCCAGCTCTAGGGCATTTCTTAATTAGTGACTGATTGGGGAGAGCTCAGCTCATTGTGAGTGGTGCCATCTTTGAGCTGATGGTCCTTGGATCTTTGAAAAACATGACTGAACAAGCCATGGGGAACAGCAAGGCAGCAACAAGCATTTCTCCATGGCCTCTGCATCAGCTCCTGCCTCCAGGTTCCTGTCCTGCTTGAGTTCCTGTCCTGATTTCCTTTGACTATGAACAGTGATACAAAACTATAAGCGAAATAAACCACTTTCCTCTACAACTTGTGTTTGGTCATTGTGTTTTGTCATAGCAAAGGAAATTCTAACCAAGAGGGGTACTCAGGGGTGAGTTAACAACTGGTAATCAGAGTGGCTTTTTAGCAGTGGCAGCTGGTTCCCAGAGACATCTGCACACTCTGTCATCCTGTTTGTTATGCTAGGAAGACACCCTAAGAGGATTTTGATTTTCTCTTTCTTTGACTGGTTATTTTTATTTATTTTTATTATTTTCCATTAAAAGAAAACAAGATGTAAACACTGATAGCACCTGACTGTAATCCCAGAACTCTGGAGTCTACAGGACGAGGATCCCTGGTTAAGGCAAGCCTGGGGTCCCTAGTAAAGCACAGTTTTGGAAAACAAAATACAAAAACAAATGACAATAACAACCAAAACAAGAGGCTAAATCAAGTGGTCTTGTAGAAATGTTGTTCTTACATTTAAAAATTAAGATAGGCTATTTTTAAAAGCGAATTTTGTGGTGTATCTTCTTCCTTCCTTCCTTCCTTCCTTCCTTCCTTCCTTCCTTCCTTCCTTCCTTCCTTCCTTCCTTCCTTCCCCCCTCTCTTTCTCTCTCTCTCTCTCTCTCTCTCTCTCTCTCTTTCTTTCTTTCTTTCTTTCTTTCTTTCTTTCTTTCTTTCTTTCTCTCTTTTTTTCTCTCTCTTCCCTTTCTTTCTTTCTTTCTTTCTTTCTTTCTTTCTTTCTTTCTTTCTTTCTTTCTTTCTTTCTTTCTTTCCTTTACCTTGTCTTTGGTAGAGAGGGAAGGCTGCATTCACAGAAAGATTTGTCTAATTATTTTTAGATGACGGCAATCTTGTGTTAAATCTTATTTTACAGTCTTAGTTTACAGTTGGTAGTGCTTATGGAATCTTCTATAACCTGTCTGATAAATATTCTCTGCTGACTAAATAAGTCAATTCAAGTCGAATTAAAGTATAGAGGCAGGCTTATCAGGGCTGCTCTCAGCCAGGTTCACTGGTCCCAAGGAACAAGGCTTGAAGGTGGCCATGCAGAGGGGGACAGAGCGGAGGGGGAAGAGAAAGAAAGAGAGAGAGGGGGAAAGCATGCACATGCACATGCGTAGCAAGAAAGAGGGAGAGGGAGAAAGGGGGTGGGGAGGGGGAAGGGGAGAAAGAAAGGGAAAGAGCAAGAGAGCAGAATGTCTGGATTATATAGAGAAGAGTTTCTGCAGGAGGGGAAGCCAGCCCTGGACTGGAAAGTTCAGTACAGAGTGTAGGAACTGAGGGTTGCTGGGAGAATTTGGGGACCAGGTCCACTTTGGTACGTTAAATAGTGACACCTCAGTCACTTGTCCCAGGTCTGAGTCCCAACACTACTCCCCAAATTTATCTTTGTTTGAGTATAGGGATGTGGAGGCATTTGGTAGGTATTTTAAATTTGGGGCAACCACTGCCCCAGTATTTGAGTTTAGATTTTTAATTTATCAATCAGAGTTTCTGTTTTTCTGAGCTCTAAATGGAACTGATTATGTCAATTTTTTAAGGTTTTTGAGAATTTTGAATGAAAATTATTTGATTGACCTTAGAAATTGCTCAAGACTGACCTATAAACCTGGTGATTTCATGGCCTATTTAGCTGTAAGATCTATACGCCTGGCACCATTAGTGATGGTTGCCTAACCAGTATCTCATAAGAGATGGAAGAAGAGGAGTCACATAAAATTGAGGAGTATAAGAGGTCTATTTCAACACTCTACCACATGAAAACTATATATAGTTCAATTCATTTTGAATGGCATGGTTGTAGGCTAAGGCAACCTTCAGAAGTGGGCAGCTCTTTGAAAGTTGGAAGGAGCAGAGAGATGCTTGTCATAATGAAAGCGCTTGCAATGTAGCATTAGGTGTAAACAGTGGATGTTGGAGGAGAGCCTCTGTTAAGATTCATTATACACTCACACCCATACACCTCTGTCAACTTTCTCACCTCAGCTGCAGCAAGGTGAAAGGTATTTTAGGGACCATTTATATGCATTCAGATTGAAGTAGTCGTAGGCCAAAGTGAAGCTTTTATAATTGCCCTGCACAGATTCATCGGATTGAAGTAGAACAGAAATAGCAATGAATTATAATTAGTACCTATATTGTCTGGCGTGTGTGTGAGGGGGAGTACTTTAATGTTGAGCAACTGAAGACAGAAAGACTGAGATGCTCCAAGGTTATTGGGTCAACATCTAGATGGAAGTTAACTGACCAGACTGAGATAAATAAAGGAGCTATACCAGATCAAAAAGCAAGATAAGGACAGGAAAAACAGAATCAGATCCAAGGACAGAGATAAAACCTTATCCTTTGCTGCTTGGTCTTTCATTAGTTTCTTAAGAAGAAAGGCTGGCCATGGACTTTAAATCCACCCTGTAATAATGGTTGGGTTAACTGATAAACAGACATTTGAAATAAACTGTTAACCCTTTGTAGATTTTGTTGTAAATCTCTTAATAGTTTTTTTTTTTCTTGAAAAGAGAGTGGATTCCACAGATAAGATCACATTTACAGTTAATATCTTGGTATATGCTCAATCTATACTTTTCTCTTTAAAAGATTTCTTAATTCATTGATGAGTTTCAATGAGTCCAAGTCAAGAATTAGAACAAGGAGTAAAGCCATATGAACTGTCACTAGAAGCAAGCTAATAATTTTAGTTGCAGGGATACGCCTGGGCACAGACTTAGAGCCATACAATAGGATAAAAGATGGGTATCAGACATTAATGTGGACCACAAGGGCTCCTACATGATGCAAATCTAGAGGATCCCTTACTTACTAGTTAGTTCTCTTTTTTTTTTTCCTTCTTGAGGAAAGAATTCGACAATGAGAAAGAATGATGAATCCAGGACTTGGTCTCTTTCTCTTAAGACTTTTTTCTAGCCCCTGTTTAGCAAAAGCTTTTTTAGGTCACATCTCCTTGGATTCATGCAACAATCCTAAAAAATAGATCAAGTGAGAAGCATTCATTCCATATGACAGATGAAATAACTCAGCCACATGAGGGTTTCCTGGTTTGCCTCAGGTTGCAAGTTGGCTTGTAGCTCGGGTCTTCCATTCCCTGGCACACTTAGTTTCCATGAAGGCATTTTGTTTGTGTGTGTTATTTGACATTGAACTACTCTTTCTGTTATTTCATGCTATTAATGTCTATTAGAAGGAAAATTGGAATCTGGGCAGTGGAGCAGTATAGGATTAGAAATCAAACAATATATGTCTAATTAATTCAATGAATACTTGATTAATATTTGGCAGTTGCATTTTCATTACAATATAATTAATTAGAATTTCTAGATAAACAACTTCACGCAGTAGCCGTGAGAATTAAATGTGATAATGTATGTGAAAGTATCTAGCTCGGTGACTGGCAGTTAGCAGGGACTCAATTAGTCGACTATGAATCTTATCAAGACTAATTTTTATGAAGATTTTTTTTTGAGGTGAAACTTTACTCTTTAGTAGAGCATGAAAAACAAAGAGGCATCCTATAATGTGATCCCTCACCAGTTAATCCCCAACTCCTGAGAAGTACAGTTCAGGATCTCAGTCTAGAATTTTCCCTTTCATGCTTCACTGGCATCTTAATCCACAACTTCAAGAAATAAGTTCAATTACTCTCATTTCCTTTTGCCTCCTTTCTTCCTTGTATAACAATGCCTGTATGTCTCTCTGATCCATGTTTACCATGCCTTCCACTCCTTTCAAATACCATTTTTTGAATTTTCAAATTTTCAAATTTTCCTATGAAATGCCCTATTCTGGCTACTTTCTCTTCCTTTATATGACTGTCACTGGTCCAGTAGGCTTTTATTGACAACAAGTAGGCACATTACCAATGAAATAACCGTTGAATCTTTTTTCTTGTGAACTAAAGTTTCTGAAGAGAGGGTACATTCAATCCACTACAAAGACTTATTGACTGATAAGAACTTCGGTGATTATGCAGTAAAGTGGAAATTTCTGATTTCTTTGGAGAGGCAGTCACGTTATGATGATGTTTTGCTGGGGCACACAGATGAAAGGATGTTTTACTAAAGCAGACACAGGCAAAAAAATGTTTTGCTATAGCAAACACATGAAAGGATGCATGATGTTTAGAGGGAATATAAAAATGACCTCACAGACAGTGGTAGCTGGAGCATTGGTTTGTCTTGCTCTGCCTTGCTAGTCTTCGCTGAGGACACACATTGCATTGCTGAACTTTGCTTGTGGTGATGTCATAGAGAGAAACTCACCAAAGAACTTCTCCCAAGATCCCTGCAGCTTCTTACTGCTTCTGTGGACTCCAGCGGGTTGGCGAGCCTTGTGGGTTCTTCCTCATGGTCTTCTGGATTCCTCAGGTGCATATGCACACACACACGAGCACACACACGCACTAGCACACCCACACCATATTTACCTCTTTTGTCTTCTCTACTGTAGACATATTTAAGAGACTCTGGAGGTTGGAGCTGTATCTCAGCAGCTAGCAAGACTAGCTGCTTTCTCATAGGAGTTGGGCTTGTTTTCTAGGTCCCACATGGCAGCTTACAACCTTTTGTAACTCCAGTTCCAGGGCATCCAATACCTTTTTATGGCCTTTGCAGTACCTTTGCAGGTACTGCGTGTACAGATATACATGCAGGTAATACAACCATACAGAGAAAATAAACGTCATCAAAGAAAGACGCTCTGTCTCTGTGTTTTGAACATTGTCTAAACCTATCCTTAAAATATAAAAATAAATTCATAGTTATTTATTGAACTTTGAGATTAAACCAGTTTAGTTCTGTGTATATTTGTCTTTGGGTGTGTATAGGTGATTGTAGATAACTATAGAGGTCAGAAGAGGTCACTGGATCCCCTGGAGCTGGAGTTGTGGGCAGATGTGAGCTGCTGGATATGACTGAGGAGGACTGAACTGGGGTCCTATGCAAGAGCAGAAGGTCCTCTTCACCTGAGCAGTCTCTCAAGTACCTAACTGGTCTTTACTTATGAGCTTTATTTTGGAGTATTACCAGTGAACTTGGACACAAGTGGCTGCAGGTGGTGGCACACATGAGAACATCAGCTAAGACTTGCTTCTTGTTTAATAAAAAAATTGCTCTGCATGATTGCGTATGATTTTAAATTCTGGCTTTACATTGCTGTCTTCGTTTTTTATACCTCTCCAGTTACTTTTAATCCACATGCATTCCGTACAGCATCCCAGCATTCACAATAGTGTATTTTTGTGATGTAATGGTTGGTTAGATGTTACCAACCATGAAGAAAATTTTTTGGGGGAAATGGGGGACCCACTGGATTAGGGATACAGAAGGGCAAAAATTTAAACAACTGTGCTTGAATTTAAATAGAACCCCCTACCCCCAAAACCAAAGCATCAACATCCACATTCAGAAAAGGAGGAGCAGGTACAATTCTTCCAGAGCTGAGAGTCAAGTCTTTATAAACTGTGCGGCAACCTTACCATGATGTGGTTTGGCTGAGATTTCTTGTCATTGGTCCTTTTCATGAATATTTATTTAAATCCCCATGGAAATCATTGTTCATCTGAAAGGGAGTTAACAATCCTTAACAGCCTCTTCTCCTTTGATTGATGTTTTTGTCACTTTCCTTGAAGTAAATAGATTCCATTAGCAAACCAAATATGCTCTCTGTCCTTTTACCTCTGCAGATGCTTAACTGACCACTCACTTAAGATTTAAATATCCCACCTAGGGTTTCCTTGTCAGTCCAGGGTCAATCTTTACTAGCAAAAGAAACAAGGAGCTTTAACTATTTAGCTGGTACATGGTTTCTAAACAGAGCCCAAATGGTTTCCTTTGTAATAAAATGTGTTCCACCTTCCACGGAGATAAGTTTATTTGCTGTGCCCTCAAATAGTGTGAAACATCAGGGTAGCTGACTATATCTGTGTATATTGAGTAAAAAGAAAAAAATGGGAAGGGGAGAGTTGGGAAGTAGTGACTATTTAAGAACTTCTTTCTCTCTCTCTCTCTCTTTCTTTCTTTCTTTCTTTCTTTCTTTCTTTCTTTCTTTCTTTCTTTCTTTCTCTCTCTCTCTCTCTCTCTCTTTCTTTCTTTCTTTCTTTCTTTCTTTCTTTCTTTCTTTCTTTCTTTCTTTCTCAAAGGAAGAAAGTCATTATTGAAACTGATCAAACACAGATTGAAATCAGTAAGTCTACTTCATGCATCAGTAAGTCACCTTCTATGTAAAGCATTATAATAATGACTCGGAGCTCTTCTGGGTTCTTTTGGGCTTTGAACTTACTCAAATGGTGCCCAAGACTGATAGTGGGTATCACTATCACTTTAGCTACCAGTTAACTGTGGATTCTGGTGTAGGGACAGTAACCAAGAGATTAATTTACATACTAACTTTTACCAACTCAAAGCTAAGAAAGGCATCAGCAAAACCTGTACCAACAAATTTCCTACTCTGTGGTACCTCACCTACCTGATCTCTCAAACAATGTGTTTGTTAAATGCCTCAATGTATGACTTTCTTTTGCTCTATGACTATACAGTGTTCATGCCTTCCATTCCACATTAGAACAGGTCCTTCAGGGTACCTTGAATCCATGTTCCCAGGCCATGAGCACTCAAGAAAAGGGCTCTGAGCAAGCACACTCTTCCTTTTGGAGTCAGAGCTCTATTTGCATGGGTGGCAGGCAGTAAGACACACACATGCACATGTCCAGGTTGTTAAATGAATAAAAGGAAATATCCAGATCCAAACTCAGTCTTGAAATTTGTGTGAGTTTTTGGATACCTCAAGCCAATAACTAGAAGCAAAACTAGGAGCTTGCCCAGAAGATAGCAATTGCAGTGACTAAGGATGAAGGCGAGTCGTCTAGGGTTGGCTAACCTAATATCTGTCGTTTACTCTACAGCTCCTCCTAAGTCTTAACACCCAGTAAATTTGGACTACATAATTAAGCTATGTGCAGTAGGCTGAGCTTAGCAGTTTATTTCCTCTTATAATTTTTTTTTTGGGTGCAGATAATTGGCCAGAGGCTTTATATTTTCATTCCAAACAGAGTCTCCCAGTGCTTGATGTCCTTTATGCCCTCAACAGGTACTTTGTTAACTAGAAATCTATATTTATTTTACAAGGAACATATTTACATTTGAATTGATTACAGAAAATCCTTGAGGTCTTTACTTGTACATCGGCTAATTTGAAAGATCTCTTTTAAATGAGCGTAACTGGTCGCCAGGTTAAAAATAATATCTATCTCTGTCACTCTCTGGTCCTATTTCCTTTGCTTCAGTTTAGAGCCTTTTCATTTCCTGTGAGATGAATTCAAGAGCTACTACCATATTTGTCTCAGTATTTTCTCCTCCACCTTGGTATCACAGACCATGTATTCATCCATATTCTTTAACATCCTCCCCTAGCTCAAAAGTATTCAGTAGCGTCGGTGGCTTTTCATGTGTGTGCACTTTCAATAGTGAGCAGAGATATGTAAGGCATTAATGAGAGTCAATATTTTGCTGAAGAAGTCTCAGTGCTTCAACTTTACAGTAATGACCAAAAAAGCTGTGGATTTTTTTCAAACTATTCAGTGGATGATAATTACATGTGGATGATATACAAATCTCTTCAAGTGTTTCTGGATGTGTCCTGGACTATTTGTCTTAATGGCATATCTACCTGCTTCCTGTGCTAACAGCTTGGCTGAGACCACCGCCTCCTCTCATGGTGTGAACAAAGTTCATGCTCCTTTATCCTGAATCTTTGTCATTCTCTGTGGTCTTACTCTTATGCCTCTTCCTCTATAAAACTTATTTGGAGTCCTTTAAAAGAGATGGTTCATTCAGTTCTCCAAACTGAGTCTTGTAGCAGGGATATCACTCAAACTGCTCAAATTTAACTTTGAACAGCCCTTGTGAAAGTTGCAATTTCCCTGAGGGAAAAATCTGTCTTTCAGCATCCACACTCCTGAATGTACAACTTTGGACATAGTAGGTCTTCAGCCCATGTTTATAGAGTGAGCGAAAGGTAGCCTGCTCTGCATCTTCACACTAGAGCTTCTAGAGGCTTTAAGTTATAAGTTCAGGATAGAATGTAAATCTTTTACCCAAGTTATTTCCTGATGAAGTTCAAGCAGTGCAAGAACATAGAGTTCTTCTCTTTACATATCATCTGTGGCACTCTAACAACCTGGAAAAATTTTAATCTTTAATTGTTCTCACCACCAGGTACATCACATACTATAGTCCATTAAATTACTTAATTATTAATTATTTTATAACATCTACTTCTGTTACATGGGCTGCAGAAAAGCAGAAACTCGTTTAATCTAATGTTTTATCTTTATAGTTCTCAACAGTATGTGACATCCAAGAGGTGCTCAGCATGTATTTATTGGACAACTAAGTGAATTTGTATCATATCATTTGTGTTCTTTTAAAAGAGCTACTTTTTGGGAGGGGGGTTCACGTAAAATTTGAAACCATGAAGTTTGAAAAATTTGAAAACTCAAAGCATTTAATAATAATTTGTACCAATCAGAAAGCCTTCATCAGTTCTTTAAATCTTTATTATAACTAGAATATGTTTTTGACTACAGATGCTAGCTTTAGGGCAGCCTCACAGCAAATGAAAGACAGAGATTTTATGCAGAATCCCATGCTTATTATAGAAAATGCTATAAATGTGAAATACAACTGAGCTCCCCAAATGATCCTTGGACTTTGGGGACGACGATGAACCTGTTTTGATACAGCTGTCGGCATATCTCTGTGCTTCATTTGTTGTTCTGTTCTCTCCAGAGACAGTCTTTGCAAAACCTATTCTAGTTCATGTTAGCATTGCAATATCCTGCCAACCTGTGGCAGAATTCCTAAACATATTTTAGGGGCAGAGTTTGTGCAATTTAAGGAGGAAAATAAAATACATAGATGTCTTGAATTGTTTGAACCTTTGATCTTAGATATCTTGCTGAGTGTAGTTCACCTTGTCTAATACACTGTGTTTACCACCCATAGGGTACATAAGGATCCCATTAAAGGATTCTGAATGTGAGTATGTTGTATTTGTGGGGTATGTGTGTGTGTGGTGGAGGGCATGGGTATATATATGTTTGTGTACCTGTGGAACCTAGAGGTTGAAATTGAATATCAGTCTCAATTGCTTTTCACCTTGGTTTTTCCATGACAGAATCTCTCACTAAACTTGGAACTCATGATTCATTAGGCTAGCTGGCCAACAAGCTTCAAGGATCTTCTTCTTTCCTTTTCCCCAAGCATTGGGATTCCAGGAATGTATGACCATATCCAACTTTTACATGGATGACGGGGATCCAATTAAGGTCATCATACTTGCCAGACAAACCCTTTCCTGGCTGAGTCACTTCCTCAGCCCTCTAGTACTTTATTGTTTAATCAACTTGGTACTTCTCCTTCCTACCATCTCTCTTTCAGAGATCTGAATTTCTAAGGATGTTATTATCAATTCATTTTACATTGCATTTGTAATCAGAGTAACTAAGAATGACACAGAAATCTTAGCTAGTATATGAGTGAGTATTATCATAATTTTAAGTTTAAAAATCTCAAAGACTGTAGGTCTGTAGTTGGCTCTCTTATCAACGGCAGAAAACACATATTTTCCTTTGAGGAAGTCACTTGTTGTTACATGTGTGTTTCACAAAGACTTCATTTTGTCTTCTTTTCATCACTGACTGATAGTTTATAACTTCCAAATGGCAAACTGAATAAATGGCAGTATTTTGTCAAGACTTCTAACATGCCCATTTTTTTTTAATGGCTAAAACCTAAACGGGTATCTAATTCAGAATAAGAGACTTCTTTTTGAAATCGAAGGAATCATTGATTTTTATACTTGAAAGGTTTATTCAATTAAGAATTACCAAATGCATGATGCACACTTCTCGGATAATTCTCAGCGATAGTTCTAACCTGAGCATGCAAATTTATAGGAACAGTAATGCCGAGAGTGGAGATAAACTTGCTACTTCTCATTGAGAACAGGCTGGAATGGATCTTGAATTTTGACAGAAACCACAACAAGTCTGAGAATTCTGCTACAGGTTCTTGATGTGATCTTGGTAAGTCACTAGCTTCATTTGTCTTAGTGTTCTCATCTGTAAAACTGTGGTCATTACACTTGACACTTCCTTTCCTAAATGGGGATGCTATGAGGATGAATAAGGTAATGTGTTGCGGGAAAATGCTTTGGGCTCCTTAGGAGAAAGGTGTTACATAAACACAGAGTATTAGCTCATGTGAAAAATAGCTGCTATGCCTTACATCTGGCTACTAAGCAATATGACCGGCTTGTCTACTTTTTCCTCAATGTGGAAATTTTCTAACATTAAAAGAAATTAGGTTCATGTATTGATTGGAAAATACTTTATCACTTCACTTATGCCTATTATTGTATCACTAATACACTGTAAAACACTTAATAGCTAGTAAATACACTATCAATCTTTTGTATTTTTTACACTGGGAACTTTGGAGTCAGCCATCTTCAACATTTTGGTTTTTGTCTTTTTTTTTTCTTTGACACACTCACCACCTTCCTCTTCTTGTTAGAAACATTTTTATATCCCTTTTCTTTTTCTTTATATCTCTAAGAACTCTGTGAAGGTATAATAAATAAGAGATAGGACTGGAGTCACATCATAGTGCTGTCGATGTAGTAGCACAGCCCAGGTCAGCCTGGGCTTATAGAGTAAGACTTTGAATCAGCCAATCAATCAGTCAGTCAATCAATCAATCAATCAATCAATCAAAGAAACAAGAAACAAAACCAAAACAAAACAAAATAAAAAACTAAACTAAATTGGAAAGTTCATAGTTGGGCTGGGGAAAGATAGCTTGGCAAGTAGGAGTCCTCGCTATTCAACCATGAGGACCTGAGTTCAAATACCCAGCTCCCACATAAAAAGCCGTGCTTGGCTATGCATGTCTGTAACTTATAAGCACAATCAGTGACAGGGGGATCTGCAGCTTGTTGGCCACCAGCTTAGCTCCAGGTTCAGCGAGAAATCCTATCTCAAGGATATGAGTCAGGGAGTTACCTCTGATGTCAAGCTCTGGCCTCATGTGTTCGTTTACATACATATTTGCCCCCATCTGCACCACACACACACATACATATGCAGAACATACACTCTCTCACACACGAACCATAATGTTGGCGTTCAATCACAGTTCCTTTGTAACTTGGGTATGTGATTTAAGTACCCCGTACTTCAATTTGCCCATCTATAAAACATGTGTACTATTGATGTTTATGCGAGCAGGTTGAGAAGAAAAAGAAGTAAGCGAGTGCATGCCAAGCTACTCATCCATGCCAGGTGCCTGGTCTACAGAGTGAGTTCCAGGACAGCCAGGACTACACAGAGAAGCCCTGTCTTGAAAAAACCAAAAAAAAAAAAAAACCAACCAACCAAACAAACAAACAAAAAAAAAGAAAAATGGTTGAGATGCAGAATTACCAAGTGGGGAAACACGGAATCAAATTCGGTTCTACTGTCACACGGTATGTTCAAGGGATAAGCTGCTTACACACACACTCTCTCTCTCTCTCTCTGTCTCTCTCTCTCTCTCTCTCTCTGTCTCTCTCTCTCTCTTTGAGACAGGGTTTCTCTGTGTAGCCCTGGCTGTCCTGGAACTCACTATGTAGGCCAGGCTGGCCTCGAACTCAGAAATCCACTTGCCTCTGCCTTCCAAGTGCTGGGATTAAAGGCATGTGCCACTACTGCCTGGCAAGATATCCTATTTTTTATTTTGAATTAAATATTTCCCCAGGCTCCAAAACAATCACTATCCATCTCTTAATCATAAGTTTGAAATTGCACTTCACATTTCTCATGAGCTGCCTGAGTCTATCCAGGCTATCTGTCTTTATTGCCAGAGGCACACAGACGGACACACAGTTCCGTTCAGGTTAATATCCCTGCCATTTTTCACCAATGTTTCATTAATGTCCACTCCTTTCCTTCCTTTCTCGTCAAAATATCTGTGCTATTCTGTTTCTGACTATACCCTTTCCTTCTCCGTGCAGCTCTTCCTACGGATTCCCTCTTTCTTCAGTGTGGAACCACCTTAAGAATAAGAGCACATTAGCACATCATACAGACCATTGGTAAGTAACTGTATTTGAGTATGTAGTTGTTGTGTTTATATTTTTATGTACAGATTTTAGGTTTGTGCTTTAAATTTCTTCTTGGATCAGGGTGAGTTAGTATCCACCTTGCAGTGAGGCGCCCAGAGATCTTCCTTTCCCTGCCATGGGTGCTGTAAATTAGTCTGGAATGGGTGTTGTATGCACAGAGTTCTCTGACAAGCTTTTGAAATTATCCTTTGTTGATTTAATAGTTCCATAGCATACGGCTCCTCTGGCTTCCTGGTTACTCTCCCAGGCCCCAAAATTTTAAACGAATTGCTTACTACTGCAAGTTTTGAGCTGAGCTCATATCATATGTAAATACGTTATTTTAGGGGGCCTTAGAGAGAAGTTCTAGGCAAACAGCAATAACTACTCATATAATCAGAGAATCTGAAGGATAAAAAAGGTCTAAAAATGTCATCTGTGTGAAATCACAGTATCCATTTCTAATTCCAGAGAATGAGCTGATATTTCAGTATCTTTAGGAAATACCGATTTTTGTGTATCATTCATTTCTGCTTTGCACACATTGTGTCATATAATTATAACATAGCTTCAAGGCAGTAAAATTTCTGATATGTGGGTACCAATAGGATATGTGATACGTAAGGCTGAATTTGAAATTAAAATTATTTTCACAGTGTCTAATATTCTTTGCCTCAACTATCTCATCTCTAAAATCTAACACAATCTGTTCTATTTATTAATGCATTCCTTCTCCCATCCTTTCTTTCTCTCTCAGACAGAGTGATTACATAAGGAGGCTTACATTTTCATAAAATCTATTCAAGGTACGGTATGCACAGAACTTAACATCTGAGAGGCAGAGCTGCCCAAAGGACTCAACATCCTACTCTACAGATACTTAATCAGTCATGCTCATCGGACACAATAGCCAAGAAATGGAAACAACCAAATGTCCTACAATTGATGAATGGGTAATAAAAATGTGGTCACACATATATAGTAAAATACTACTCAGCTGGAAAGAAAGATGAAACTGTGAAATCTGCAGGTGAATGGATCGGGACTAGAGTGTAGTGCTGAGTAATGTAACCTAGACCCAGAAAGACAAACTTTGTAGGTTCTCTTTGATTCGTGGTTCATAGCTCCAAATGTGTAGAAGTGGGTACAGGAGCTAGAGTAAACACAGAAACCCGGAAAACACAGAGAGTAAGTGTAGACATCTAGAGTGGGGAACAGTGGGACATAGGCGCTGTGAATGGAGAAATGGGAAACATGAGGAAAGGAGGAGGGGGGACAACACAGAAGGGGAGGGAGGGAGGAGAGAGGGCAACACAGAAGGGGAGGAGAGCAACACAGAAGGGAGGAGGAATATGATACTAAAGATGCTTGAAAAAGGCATAGGGAGTCAATATATCTACCTAAATCATACATAATATATATGCATATATACATATTTTTAAAAGAAGTCACACCATTTGGGGTGATAATGTACCCCAACAAAGACAATGACAACCAGACAAAGCTCCAGCACCATGCATGAGGAAACTTCCCTTGAGTTGTTAGTCAGGAGATTCCTCTGAATAATATAGTCTGTTGCTTTTGCCCTTGGTTAGAAGGTCAGAGCCTATTGCTGAAGACATCCATACACTTTGGACACAGGACTTGGAGTAATTGAGCTGGAATTCATCCAGAAGCTTCATACCTGAGGAGTGGTTTTTATAGTACCAGAAGGTGCTGTGCAGGCTGAGAAGGGAAAGGAAAATTCACAGAAGTCCAACCCAGACATAACACCTATACATATCAAAAGTGACTGGATTGGCAACATTTCCACAATGGTGGAATAATGGCACTTCTTGTCATGGCTGTTACCTATAACCATCTGATGATTATGATTTAGAATCTTATGATTTCTAGTTTCCACAATCAGTCTAATTTCCCAACTGTATTTTTAAGTACTTGTTTTTTTATACCTACAGATGAGTGTCCATCTCAATTGTCATCAAAGAAGCTTTTTATTCCTTTCATTAGTAGACCATTACAGAAAGCCACAGCTAGGTAAAACATGGAGAACAACTGACCACACAGGGTCTGAAGGGCTGAAGGTCTGCTCCAGGATAGCCTGTTCCACCACCAGCTCTACCAGCTGCTGTCTTCCAGTCACTGTCCGTACGCTTTTTAACTCAGACGGTATCTTCATGAACAAACAAACTCTTCACCAGTCACATCTTCTAGGACCTTTGGATTCAGTGAGAATGAGCGCCTCAACTTCCTTAGTTAACACGTCATCTGGGAGCGTCTTGAGTTTTGTCGACTGGGATTTAATTGCTCGTTCTCTAACAATGCCTTCTCCTTGAAGAATCTGGCTCTTTAATTGCTTGGCGTTGTATTGATACATCTTCAGCCTCACAGAGGTCTAACTGTGCATTGATAGCAGAATCAGCCAGTTCTGGAAAATGCTTAAAGAATTTTGGTAAAAACTGAGCTGCTAGTCGCTTTTCCTTGGTGCTGCTTTTCACGCCATCCAGTATTACTTGGTAGGCATCTTTATGCTAGCCCACTTGCTCCGTAGCATCGGTGAAGATGCCTTAGTTGTAGCTGCGGTACGGCTCCTCCCCCATCGGAGTGCCCAGTGCCGCTCCTGTCACCCAACACCTCGCCACCACCGCCTCCACGGAACTTATCTAAGCCAGCTACCGCAACGTCATTATAATTTTAATAAAATAAAAAGATTATTTATATTTTAACATTCTAAGAAAGACTGAAAGTTCACAAAATTAGAGAAGTGTTTAGCAGGGTGAGACGTCTGTAAACCCAGTCTTCAGAGTTTGATGTCACAGAACATTAAAAGCCTACAGCTTTATTATTATTATTTTACCTATTCTTTTCTCATATATTCCATCCTGGCCACAGTTTCCTCTCCCTCTTCTCCTCTCAGTCCCTCCACATTCCCTTTCTCTACTCCTCTTCTCCATTTCTTTTCAGCAAACAGCAGGCCTCTCAGGGATATCAACAAAACATGGCGTAAGAAGTTACAATAAGACTAGGCACCTACCCTCCTATCAAGGCTAACCCAGTAGCCGGAAAAGGGTCGCAAATGCAGACGAAAGGTTCAGAGACACTATTAGCTCCCGCTATTAGGAGTCCTACAGCAACACCAACTACACAAGCTCAGCATATATGTGGAGGACCTACGTCAGACACATGGAGGCTCCTTTATCACTTCAGTCCCGCGAACTCCTTGAGCCCTGTTTAGTTGATTCTTTGGGGTGTGTTCTTATGGTGTTCTTAACCCCTTTGTCTCCTACGACCCTTCCTCCCCAACCTTCCACCAGATTTCCTGAGCTCCACTTAATATTTAGCTGTGGATCTCTGGGATCCCTACACCTTAAGTTTGGGATAGATATATGCTACTATAAATAATTAAGAATGATTTTATTTTTGTTCTAGAGCTTTCAGGTGCTGTCAAGCTGCTAGTGTATGCTCTCTCCAGTTTCTTTTTGGAGGCACTTAGAGCTATAAGTTTTCCTCTTAGTACTACTTTCATTGTGTCCTATAAGTTTTGGTATGATGTGCCTTTATTTTCATTAAATTCTAAAAAGTCTTTAATTTCTTTATTTCTTCCTTGACCAAGTTATCATTGAGTAGAGCATTGTTCTGCTTCCATGTGTGTGTGGGCTTTCTGTTTTTGTTGTTATTGAAGACCAGCCTTAGTCCGTGGTGATCTGATAGGATGCATGGGATTATTTCAATCATCTTGTATTTGTTGAGGCCTATTTTGTGACCAATTATATGGTCAGTTTTGGAGACGGTACCATGAGGTGCTGAGAAGAAGGTATATTATTTTGTTTTAGGATGAAATGATATATAAATATCTGTTTGTAGCAGAGGATGGCCTTGTTGGGCATCAATGGGAGGAGAGGATCTTGGTCCCGTGAAGGTTGGATGCTCCAGTGTAGGGGAATTCGAGGGCAGGGAAATGGGAGTACATGGGTGGGTGGGTGGGGGAGCACCCTCATAGAAGCAGGGGCGGGGGCATAGGATAGGGAGTTTTGGGGGGGGGACAGGGAAAGAGGATAACATTTGAAATGTAAATTTAAAAAATCCAATAAAAAAACCGAATGATTTTCACTGGGTATATTTGAAAGTTAGTTCTATTGTTTGGAGCTATAGAACATCTTCATCAACATCATCTGAATTTTATTGAAATATTAGATCTTATTTTATGCTTACCAAAAAAAATCTCTGGGGTTAGATGCAGAAATTCTTATGTACATTTAAGTTTTAAATCTACTGCTTCTGTAGCATTTTTCCTATTTTGTGTATATTTCCCCTTTAGACTATAGGTATCTTGAGAGCCATAATATTTTATATTTTATAAGATTTATGTGGTTTCTATTTAATTTGTATGCCCCTTGGAAGCCATCCCATCACAAATGCTCAATAAATATTGTTAAAAATGGAATGGAATTACTACAAATGTATTTTCCATTTTATATACTTCCAGAAAAATTCCCTTAAGATGTTAGAAAGAATGTAAGTGTAAAAATGCCTGTTCCCATTGTATCCTTGCAGGTTGCTAAGAGGGTGGATCGTGTTTTTCAACACAGAAAATGGCAATAGGAAATGCCATATGCTAATTATCTTGACTTAACATTTCATAACATACATACATTTAAAAATAATCTATGATGATAAAAACATACAATCGCCAGTCTGCTAATTATAAGCAACCAAGCAACCAAATGACCTCTTTAAATTTTTTGCTTCCATTTATTTATTTATTTATTTATTTCCCCGAGTGTTCGTGATATGCACATTCTGTAGCACATGTGTAGCTGTGACGGTAGAACTGATGAGAGCCAGTTCTCTTTCTCCCACGTGGGTCCAGGAAGAAGGACTCAGGTCATCTGGATTGGTGGCAGGTGCCTTGCTGAGCTATTACTGCCACAGTCCTTTGTTCTGACTCGAGGTTTCTGAGTACCTGTTATGCAGTAGCTGACCATGGCTTAAATCGACACTCATCGTAATTTACGTGTCATTATCCTCAAAGTAGCCCTCCATGTGCTTTCTGGATGTTCTGACCTATGTTCCTTGTAGGTATGTTGGCAGAATTTTGAGGAGGGGCAATTTTCACCACTGTGCCACATTAATACTTCTCACAGTTGCTGGTGGCACCCTGGACTCTTGTCTGGTTAGTCAACTGGTTTTCTAGTGACCTAGGAAACTCCTCAAGTTCAACATTTCTTTGTGCTCAGAGTACTTGGATTTAGTTTCAGAATCCCCCTGTTTTATCCCACTTCTTCCCTCTGATCAAATAAATATTTTAGTACCACAATTAAAATTCGTATGCAGAACAGTGACACCGCTATTTAACATGCTGACACGAACAGGGGAACTCTGGGACAGACCAACTCTAGGTGAAGAGCTACACACAATTAATGAAAGGAAGAAACAGTCTTCCTGAGGGATGAAGCCCCTAAGCAGCTGTCCAATGCCATGTGATCAGCCTTAGGAACGTACAAATAAGCGTAACACTAATGGAGTCGTGGGCTTTAATCTATGCATTTATATATGTAACTAAAGAAAAACAAAAATGACAGATAATACGTGAAAGCAGAAGGAAGGCTGGGAGGCAGAGGAAGCAGTAGGAGAGGAGAATGAGACCTGGTAATATGGATAGAAGATGGGCAAAATATATTCAATAAATATATAAAACATAAAAAAATAGTATGCAGAATCCAACCACTTTTTCCCTCAACATAATGTTGTGATGAATTATTTGGGAATTTCATACAATGCACCCCGACCACTCCTACTTCTTATTACCACTCCCTCAACCCTCAAAAGTTGAATTTGTGCTGCTCATTCTACTCCCTGGGGCCTAGGCAAACTCCCAGTGGCCAGCCCCTTAAAGAGAACGGAGTCCTTCCCCATGCCGCAGTCAGAGGCCATCAACTGTGAAGCGCTACACTTCAGCATCTTTATCACAAGCTTTGAAGACTTTCTTCAATAGCTTCATGTCTGGACTGTTTCCTCTTTTGGGGGTGAGGAGAGGTTGGCACAGAAACCTTCAGTGTCTCCTATTCTCAGTTAGGAGTCTGCAGTCATCCGTACCCCTTGCTAAACATGCCTGCCTGCCTATAATATTCCCGAGGAAGCACGGGTCACAAACATCAACACGGTCTCTGGCAGCAGCATGGATCACAGACATCAGCATGGTTTCCCTTGGCAGCAGGGATTACAGAGGTCTCTCGAGGAGACTTAACCCAGACAATAAACCATTCTTTGTTTTCGAGGAGACGTAACCTAGAAAAGGAACCATTCTTCACCTCAGATACCTTGTTGCTGCTCAGAGTCACAGTGATTGTGTGGTTAAGCAACACGTTGAGGGCAGGGACGCCGGGAGCTCCAGGCTTCTGTATGGACCCTTCCTTTGGCACTGGATGCCTCGAGGATACCCAGACACGACCATCATGTTTGCAGCCCGCCCCAACCACTTTTTAAATGTTTTTAAAATTACTTTTTTTAAAAACAGCTCAGTCATTACCCACCCTCCTGGTCTGCCCTCCCACAGTTCCTCATCCCATTCCTCCTTCCCCCTGTCTTCAAGAGGATGTCCTCCTCCCAGACCTCCCCACTCCCTGGGGCCTCAAGTCTCTTGAGAGTTAGGCGAGTCTTCTTTCACCGAGGTCAGACCGGGCAGTCCTCTGCTGTATATGTATGGGGGGGGGGGGGCTCGGACCAGCTCATGTATGCTGTGTAGGTGGTGGCTCAGTGTCTGAGAGATCTCAGGTGTCCCTGTTAGTTGACACTGCTGGTCTTAGTATCGGGTCGCCCTCCTCCTCAGCTTCTTCCCTCCTTTCCCTAATTCAACCACAGGGATCCCTGATTTCAGTCCATTGGTTGAGTGTAAATATCTGCATCTATCTCAGTCAGCTGCTAGTTGGTCTCTCAGAGGACAGCACCTGTCTGTAAGCACACCATAGCATCAGTAATAGTGTCAACCCTTGGAGTCTCCTATTAAGCTGGATCCCAAGTTGGGACAGTCACTGGACCTCCTTTCCCTCAGTCTCTTCTCCATTTTTGTCTCTACAGTTCTTTTAGACAGGGACAATGCTGGGTCAGAGTTTTAAAAATAGAGTTTATATATTTAATAGAATTTTTGAGTTCACAGTGCTATCCAAAGACTTTATTTTACTGATGACTCTTGGCTCAACCTCTTTATAATTTCTTTTGTTCACCCCTAGTCCAGGTCACTATCATCTCTGATCCAGACTGGTTCAAAATGTTCTCTTAGAGCTGATGAGATGGCAATGGGGATAAAGGGCTCTGCTCCCAATTCGAATGACCTGAATACAATCCCATCATCTCTTATGGTAAAATGAGAGCATTGACTCCTGCAAGTTGTTTTTTGACCACCACATACATGAATGCCATGGCATGTGCACGCACATGCAACCACAAACACGCCATACACACACCACAGTAAACACAGCATACACAATAAAAAAATAAATGTCTTATTTAGATAATATTAACAGCAACAATAACAAAATACACTAGACTTTGGAGAGATTAAAAACTTATACTTCAAATAAAGCTAAAACCCTGTCTGGGTCTGCTAACATATGGGAAAAGCTGCTGTATGCCTCCCTATGATTAGAAGCGTTGCAGCTGGCCAGGAATCTCTGCTGTATTCGAGCCACCGCTGTGCAGCAAAGTTTTTGTCCATGGGAAAATTAAAAAGCGGTAGTTAGACCAAAATATAATCCTATCAATTGTACATAAAATATTGATAGGAAATAAAAATTTAGCATCCCTAGTGTGAATTCTGTGGACTGCACCAAATACAAATATATAGATTAAGGAAAGTTAACGTAATCTTTTTATAGGAACAAAAATCAATTACATGTCAGCTTTGTAGTATTATAAATGTATTTAGTCAGCATAGGGTTTTTCCAGCAGTGTTTTCTGCAGATTGAAATTGACTAACCAGATGTTAAATATTAAATAGAACTAATCAGACCGTGGTTCAGGAGACTTTAAAACCAATGATCAAAGGGAGCTATTTATTACCTAATGCATGTTTCTGCTGAAATATCAGCTCTGTAATATTATATTTAAACTTAGCTTTTTTCAAGATTACATTTTTAGCTTTATATGAACAATAATTAATGTTAGCAAATTAAGCTAACAAATTAACCAGGTAACCGAATTATTGTACATCATCATGGCTTGAAACTTGACCGAAAAATATAAAGCTCAATTCATAGACATAAAGCCTTAGTGTGATGTTTAGTATACGCATAAAGCCTTCAGTAATAATACAAGCACAGGCCTGTGTTGTTTAATAAAGAGGAAACATTTTGTGAAGTGTGTCTTGAGGCAACCAAGTTGTTATGTGAACACCGTAGAGCGTACTTACGCAAACCCAAGTCACATAGCCTTCTGCATACCAAGGTTACAACTATGGCACAGTCTTTTGCTCTGGTTTTAGAGCTAGTTGAACAAAACAACGTGAGATGAAATCCAGCACAAGAGAAAATGATGTAGTTAGGAGACATGGCAAACAGGCACCTGAAATTGCTGACAAGTTATGTGCTCTAAAATAAGGGTAAACATGTAATATAATAAATACTCAAGCCAGTGAGTGATAGCTATTCATTAACGGTCATTAACTATGATGCAGCACATACAGTGTCTGGTATTCTTGTGTGTAGCTAGGTCTGTTGATGGGATCATGTCCACCTCTGTGTGAGAAACAGATAACATCGTGATGCTAGGATGGCCGTGGTATCACTTGGTCACTGAAGATTTCCAGGCCAACAATAATATTATGGGACAACTGCTGGAAATGAAGTCTGCTGTTGACTGCAGCTTTGTGTAGCATGTATCTGTAGGAAACACAGACGGTTGCTTAGCCCATGTCTACACACCAGACAGCAGAAGCAGAGAGATGCTGAATAACTGTGAACAGTTCTTGGAGCTATCATTTGGTTATGGCTTTTAGTTTTAGAAAATTCTTCAAGATACCAGAAATAAGTAATTTTTGTTGTTGTTGTTTTGCTTTTTTGAGGTTGGGGAGGGGTTACAGAAAAGAGCACTTGACAATATCATATAAGCACACAGTAGTACTGGGTAGTTTTATGTCAACATGATACAAACTAGAGTTGTCAGAGAGGAGGGAGCCTCAGTTGAGAAACTGATTATTTCTCAATTGAGAAATAAGATTGGGAAAAGCCTATAGGAGGCGGTTCTCAACGTGTGGGTCTTGACCCCTTTTAGGGTCCAACAACCCTTTCACAAGGGTCACCTAAGAGTGTTGGAAAGTACAAATGTTTATATTATGATGTGCAATGGTAGCAAAATTACACTTATGAAGTTGCAATGAAAATAACTTTATGGTTGAGGGTCACAACATGAGAAACTGGGTGCAAAGGTTATAGCATTAGTATGTTGGAGAACTACTGCTATAAGACTTCTTAATTAGTGATTAATGGGGCAGGGCCCAGACCACTATGAATGGTACCATTCCTTGTCTATTGTGGTCTATTGTGGTCCCGGATTCTATAAGAAAGTAGGTTGAGCAAGCCATGAGGATCAAGACAGTAAACAGCACTCATCCATGGCTTCTGCATCAGCTCCTGCCTCCAGGTTCCTGCAGTGTGTGTGTTCCTGTCCTGACTTTCTTTGATGATGAGCAGTGATGTGGAGCCATAAGTTGAATAAACCATTTCCTCCCCAAATTTCTTTGCTCATGGTGTTTCATCATAGCAACAATAAATGTATTTCCACACATCCCAGTGTGTGTATGTATGTGTGTATATATGTATATGTATGTGCATGTGTATGTATATATATAATACAATAATATACAATATGTATAATATTGTATAGATATTATATATTGTACATAATATACTATATATATATTATGATGTCATTTCTTAATGAAATCAAGATGGGGCAGAAATGAAGTACTTTTATAGCATGTTTCTCTGCCTTTTGTTATCAATCAATCAATCAAATAATCAAAATAAAACAAAACCAAAACAACAAACATTAAGAAACACCCAGAAGAAAATGTATAAATTAGAGAATGCTATATAATTACACTTCACCTCTCCCCACCAGACATCTACTTCTAGTTCAATTGTACATTTCTCAATTGTTTTTACAGCTTATTCGTAGCATATTTTCCTCAAGTGTTCTTTTCCCACGTGAAACAGAAACCATTGTGTAAGTAGAACAATAGGCAGTTTCCAGGTCTTTGTACCTGCCAGCATAGCTCATGCAATTTTGAGCATGAGATAGTAAATAAGAACCTCCTTTTGGGAGAGGAGAGGAGAGATGCACAGTGGAGTCTCTCTCTCTCTCTCTTCCTCTTTTCTCCTCCCTCTCTTTCTCTCCTACCTTCCTACCCTCCCTCCCCCTCCTTTCTTTCTCTTGTCTCTTTCTCTCTCTTTCTCTTTTCCTCTTTCTTCCTCTCTTCCTCTTTTCCTTTTTTCTCGCTCTTTCCCTCCCCCCCCCTCTTTCTCTCTCATTCATTCTTTCTTTCTTTGTATCAGGGTCTCTATGTATGTCTGGTTGGCCTGAAATTGACCATGTCTTCTAACTCACAGAGATCCACCTGCCTTTGCCTCTTG
This sequence comes from Grammomys surdaster, assembly GCF_004785775.1. Taxonomy (NCBI): domain Eukaryota; kingdom Metazoa; phylum Chordata; class Mammalia; order Rodentia; family Muridae; genus Grammomys; species Grammomys surdaster. The sequence goes on from NW_021620932.1 coordinate 1,868,181, forward strand.
AGTGCTGGGATTAAAGGTGTGCACCGCCATGCCAGCCTGAGAGGCACCTTTTCATGCTGTTGTATCCCTCCTCACAGTGGATACCCAGAACATTAGCCCTCTACCTTGCCATTTGGATGTCAGCTTTGAGTCCTACTAATAGGTTCTTAAAATAGTCTGGTTTTGCAAAAATGTGAAGAATGCAGAAGTCTCAGATGAGCCTGAGAAAGCAGACTTCCTGAGTAGAAGAATTTCGTAAGCCTGCCTTGGGAATTTATTTAAAACATAAACATTGAGAAAGAAAACAAACCCTATGTAGTCTATCTTTTGACCTTAGAGATGCAGCATGAATACATGACCATGGACTTGAAGACCATCACCCGAAACAAAACTGCAGCCCAGTGCAAATCCAGACGATCCCTGCAAGAGGAATACTTTAGTGAGAGGAAACTGTAAGTTGAATAAGGCCTCTGTGCTTTACATCACTTACATTTTGCTGTGTGCAGCTAAGCTGTTAACAGTTTATCATAATAGTATGATAATATGTATATAATCCTCATTTTTGAAAGTTACTACTCTTCTCAGTTAAATTCTTTTGCTCTCTTCATGAAATTGTGTCTCCAACTGAATAAAAGTGATTCAAATTATACGTAAGATTTATTTTCAAAACTTGTACATGAATTTATGGGGACTTGCAAAAATATAAGAGTTTTTGTTGTTGGAGAATCCTGATGACATGAGATGCACACACATTTTTTGTTGTGAAGATGCCAAAATGAAGGCAAATTGGGTAAGGGGTACCATGTGCTGAACGCTGCTTTAGAAAGGCTCCTTTCTCACTGTGCAGGCTGCAAATTACACAGAGACATTTGACTGGCAGTTTTCTATATTGTAGGCTCTCTGCGCTTAACAGATTAACTGCTTTTTATGTTATTCTTTTCCCCAGGATTCAGGAAAGAAAGTGACATAATAGATTTCTTTTCCCTGGGATCACAGTAAACCTCCTTAGTCGAATCCAGTTGCTCTTTGGGAGGTAAAGAGCGAACTAACCTGTGTTTCTACAAGTTACAAAATCATTTACATTTATTACCCTTGCACAGTGAGGCCCCAAAGCCTCAGAGCTATGATTCTCCAAATCACTGCATTCTAAGCTTGACTGATTGGTTTAAAGGCTTGTGAGAGATTTATAATGATTCACTGTGTAAGCCAATGATTTCATATTTAAGCAGGAGACTGATACAAATGACGGAAAACTTCAGACTGTCTTTTGACTTACTGGCTGGCCAACTACTTCCATAGATTTAGAGAAAAACAGCATTTTTCCTACACTGTGTGAATCTCATTTTTTTTTGTGAAGTACACACTCTCATTATAATGCATATAACTATGATAATTTTGTGCCCATTTATGCTGCCAGTATGGATTACTTAGCTGTACAATATTTGTCTGTATTAACCACAGAAACTTAAAAGGCTCCGTTGCTTTTGAACTTCTTTGTTGATCCTCATAAAGTTTAAATTGCTTCCCCAAATTCCAGATTTGTTAAATAGCACACAAATAGCACTTAAATAGCACACACATTGCTGTACATTAAGTTTGGAAAGATTACCATAGTTAGGTTATTATAATATTTGACAATAACACATAACATTAGTATGTTGATTTTTTAAAAAGTTTACCTAAATTACTATGGTTTAAGTGTGGCATTAGTAAAGGAGAGAGAAATAAAGTGAGTATATATTAATAATAATTAAATCTATGTTTTGCCTTTCTAATCAATGCAGACAACTTGACATTTGTGATGAAACCCAAGTGTTTTAATTAAGAAGTTGCAGGGAGCAATACGCTTATTGAGAGAAAGGAAAGGGGAGAGGTAGAGAAGAATGGACTGGATAAGCCCCTTAGACTCTCATATACCAGGCTGCTGATTGTTACCAGCAATGCTGGGCGTGCCAATGAGAGCGAGCAGGACATCACAAAGAAGTGCAGTTTCAAGTGTCTTTATTAGAAGAAAATCAAGTCGTGTCATCTCTTCGGCTGCTTCAAAGTAGCCCATCCTCTCTCTGTTTCCACAACCAATGCTTCCCACATCTTCTCTCATGCCCCCTAGTTCACCTCAGCCCTGCCATCTGTCCCTCCTGCCTAGTACGTGACTGACTTCCTGCTTCCGCCATCTTCTTCAGGCTCCTTCCTGTTGAGATCAGGTTTGCACAGTCTCTTCCCTTCGTCCCGTGCATTATTTCAAGGTCAGAACTCAAGATTTAAGAGAACAACTTTTGGACTAGCACCCAATTCTATCCTCAGTCTTTTCCCTACTATTTCAAGAAGCTTACTTACTTAATACCTCTAAACCTGTTTCCTTTGCACAAACGGGACTACTCCTCCTTTAAAGAGTGTGTGAAGGCTCAGAAAACTAAATGCTGGTGCTAAACACCATGACTGAAATATAGTTAAATTATTATAGTTGTTACTAAGTTTGCCTACAATAATGACACTTAAAACAAACAAACAAACAAACAAACAAACAAACAAACAAACAAACCTTAGGGAGATCCAGTCTAGCCCTCTATCCATTTCCTAAAAGAGAATTACACTCGAAATAGCCTTTGCTTGTACGAAATCATCTCATTGGAAGCTCCTTAGAATAGGGATGGTGATCCTTTTGAATAGGATTGTGATCAGTCTTTGACATTTCTATGGTCTTGTTGTTGAAGTCTTCTTTTCAGTTTTTATAGCTCCACCTTGTGTATATGAACATGAAAGGCTTGTCATAAGTTATGTTATAGTTCAAATGGGACATACTGGTGAATTTTGCTGACTTAGTGGCATATCTTATTGCAGAATGATTAAAAGACACTTGATGCTTGTTTAACTTCATCTTTAGGGACTCCGGAACACCTGTCAATCGCCTGTTCTGGGTTCTTGTCTAGGTGTACTGTCAAGCTGCTTACTCTTGTGTTTGCATAATCTCCTCCCCCCCCTTTTTTTTGGGTAACTCCAACTTCGTGAGCTTCTTATTTCTCTTCTTTAGTCATTTTCCTCTGTTTCCTCTGCTTGCTCAAAGATCACTATCTTGGCTTGGCTTGGGAACCCTATTTGCATCCTCTGTCAGTACTCTTGTATGACTGTTTCAGGCACAAACGAGGCCTCTTCATGGCTTTCCCAGCTTCAGCTTTCTCTGCATCTCTCTTTACCATTGTCAAGAGGTCAAAGTCCTTACTTGAACCCTCTTCATCCCCATTTCTGTGGCCACTGTCCCTTCCTTCCATACGATGTTACACATGAAGGCATTCGAGTCCTGTCTTTCAGTTGAGGGGAAATGACAATCTTTGAAATTTAGTTCATTATCCTATTACTCACTTATGAAACCAGAAAGCGTTATGGCTTTTTAAAAAATACTAATCAAGATTTCCTCACAGTTACAGTGAATTATATGTTCTGGGGCATTCTACAATCTAAGTGGAGGAGGATCTGTCTCTTTTCTTCACAATTTTTATTACTTACTCCTTTGGAATTTAACATTTAGAATAACTAATCTAATCTAAACTATGTCTTTGAAGAGATTCACTGTTACACTAGATCACCAGTCAGCTTTACTGGAGCAAACAGGTATCAGTTATTTAAAATAACAAATGTCTACTGTTGCTTTACATAACATATTGTCAATTGTGGTTGTTGCTGCTACACTTCTCTTCTATTCTATTAGGATCTCTTTGTCCTTTCACTCAGAATCCATGTGGAGGCAGTTGTCATGAAGGATCCAGTGGGTGGGAAGGACAAAGGAACCTCTGGCAACTTGTAATGTCTCTAAGTATAGAATCTGCTTGGGTACAGTATGAGAACTTTGTGATCACATGAATGTCCACTCACAGTTTAGGCATTTGTATGGTCCTGTCACAATAGGCATAGGAAGTCACGTGAGATAGGACAGGTGAGTGTAATTCTCTTTCAGGAGTGCAAACAAGCTTTGCTTCTATTCTCAAAGCTGGGAATGTAGTTTCAGCTCCAGGCTTGCCAGAAGAGAGAGCCATTTTCCAGTTTATAAAATTGTTAGTGGCATTCAGAGCCTCTGTCCCATTGGAGTCAGAGCCTCTGTTGCTTGCATATTGGAAGAGGAAGGCCACTCTAATTTCCGTATCATGTGGACTTGCTTTCTTAAAGCAAGCTAGGTAGAAAATCTGTCCTATCTAGACATACATTTCAATCTTTTTAAGCATGATCAAAAGAACACTTTTCCCTTCTCTGTGGTCTATGGAGAGCAAGAAAGTCTGAAATGCTATCCACCCTCACAAGAAGGAGAATGGAAGGACCAAAAAGGTGGAGATGGTGGGGTCCATATTAGAACTACAGTCCTCAACCTGTAGATTTGAAAATTCTGTGTATGGAGACTTAAATGAGGTTCCTGATTCATGGGCTCTATCCCACAAAGGGCAGTGCTGTTTCTGCTTGCTAGATGTGAGGGCAATCTTAGATATTTATCTTGTGTTATTCTCATAGCATCTATAACCAGTGCCTTGATACATTTATATTATTTGTATAAAGTTTTACTACAGAGTTATAGGCTTTTGGAAGGCAGGGATATATACTTTTATATCCTCGAAGCCACCGATATCTGGTTCTGACACCTCACGTACAGATGTTAGCCATTTTATCCTTAGATGCCTCCAGTCTCCCAGTCAGCCTGTCTCATAATGTATTATAACTAGTCGTATGCACTTGTCTGCCCTACTTGATTGGGTGTCCCTGAGACAGGGCAAGGAGACTAGCCCTCATTTTTCTCCTGTTTCCTGTCCCTTGTCCACCTCAGTTCCTATTACCAATCATCAAATACCACAGCTGCACATAACAGATTCTTACACAGCGATGACTCACTGAATAAATAATAATTTTGCAGCAATAATTTACCCAAGGAATCTAGAGGTTTTTAAGAGGAAATATTTACTACCAAATCTCAAGAAACTTTCCAAGTGTGGGATGCAGGCAAATGAAGCAGGAAGCGTGATTGCCTCACAGTTTCCCGCTAAAAGTAAATTTAACGAAATCAGTTAATCAATTTTTAAATACAAGTAGGCGGCACCCTGGAACCACAGAGCCTAAATTATAACTCCTTTTTGATTCATGGGTTTGCTTATGCTTTGATGCCTCTCAACAGAAGAATGAGTACAGAAAATGAGGTACATTTACACAATGGAATACTACTCAGCTATTAAAAACTTCATGAATCTTGCAGGCAAATGGATGGAACTAGAAAATGTCACCCTGAGTGAGGTAACCCAGATTCAAAAGAACATACATGGAAATGCAGGGACAAAAAATGGAGTTGAGACTGAAGGAAAGGTCATCTAGAGGCTGCTCCATCTTGGGATCCATTCTATCTACAGAAACTAAACCCTGACACTATTGCTGATGCCAAGAAATGCTTACTCACAGGAGCCTGGTATAGCTGTATAACCTCTTGAGAGGTTCTGCCAGCACCTGACTAAGACAGATACAGATACTCACAGCCAACCATCAAACTGAGCCCGGGCACCCCAGTGGAAGAGATAGGGAAGGGCTGAAGGAATTGAAGGGGTTTGCAATTCCATAGGAAGAACAACAATGTCAACTAACCAGACCCTTCAGAGCTCTCAGGGATTAAACCAAAGAATATTCATGGGTGGGCCCATGGCTTCCAATACATATGTAGCAGAGGGCTGCATTATCTGACATCAATGGGAGAGGAGGCCCTTGGTCCTGTGGAGACTTGATGCCCCAATGGAAGGGGAATGCTAGGGCTGTGAGGGTAGGGTGGGTGGATGGCAGAGCACCCTCATAGAAGCAGGGGGTGGGGAGGATGGAAGAGATTGCACAGGGGAGATCAGGGAAAGGGACATTTGAAATGTAAATAATATAATCTGTAAAAAAAATTAACTGTATTCTGATATCCATTTCATATTTATTATTGTGTCAAATTTGGCATTTTGAAATCTCAGGGTTCTTGGTAGAACTCCTACCAAGGTAGATATCAAGGTTTCAATACTGGTTAAGATGTAGAATGTGTTTGATTAATTTTATAGAAATTTGCTTTTTGGATTCCTTAGACAGTACTGAATCATTTTACCAGCCTTGGGTAAAACTTAAGTAGAGTCTTCCTGAATTTCTTTTTTTTTGGGGGTAGAGGAGTAGGCTGATATTTGTAATATGGAAGAAATTTGTGCTGCTTCTTTGAGTTGATTATACACGTTGACTTCTTGTTATGGTTATGAAATAAAAGTCTCAGTTTGGGGCTGTGTTATATTATTTGCATAGGGCCAGTGACTTAATCTATCTGGGCTGTTATAATAAACCTGAGGCTGGATAGTTTATAAACAACAGAAGTTTGTTACACTCTAGAGGTTAAGTCTAAGTAAGATCGGGCTCAGTGTCATGCAAGGGCAGCAGTCTGCTTCACAGAGTGCCTTTCTGCCCTGACCTCACATGGCAGAGAGGGCAAAGGATGCACATACAGAGACACACAGACACACACACTCACAGACATAGACACACAGAGATGTAGACACACACAGACACACACAAACACACAGAGATGTAGACACACACAGACACACACAAACACACAGAGATGCAGACACACACAGACACACACACAATTTTAACTGAAATAACAAAACTACATATTTATGGGGGTACAGTATGATTATATAAAATGTGTAATTATAGTTATCAGGCCAAGGTAATTGATATAGCTATCATTCAAAACTATCAGTGTGTCTTGGAAATGCTGAAAATTCTCTATTAGCTTTCTGAGATATAGTTATTGCTTTTTAACCTGAACTACTCTATTATTTCAGATCTCTAATATTACCTCAGAGGCATCTGCTTGTATGATGTCATCGCCCTGCATGAGTCTCACATTGTCATGCTGTCGCATTGGCATTTAAATGAGAAGATCTGAACCTGGTGACATACATTCAGACCGTGAGTAGGTGAGGAGGAGGGAGTCATAGGCTTTTGAGTTCTTGTCTTGTTAGAATCTACAGCACTTTTGATAACTATCTTGGAGTGTGGTGAACAGTAAGTGTTCCAAAAATGCCAGATAATTTGGTTCCAGACTTAGAATTTTCCTGTAAACTAGAAACTTAAAAAAAAAGAAGAAGAAGTTTTCCTTTCCTATATGTATGTGTATCCAGAAGAGGGCCGTCAGATCTTATGCAGCTGAAGTTACAGCTACCCTGTTGGTTCTGGGAGAAGGACGTGAGTTCTTTCCACGAGCATCAAGTGTTCTTCGCTGCTGAGCCCACTTTCTCGCCCCTAGACTAAATTCTTACATGCATAGATCACATATTATTAACTCTCCCCAAGGGGCATGCTCTGCTGACACACCCATTTCCTATTTGCAAAGCGTATTTACAGTGTGCTTGATCTGAGCACAGGGTTTGTTCTTTTGCCAGCTGGGGTGATATTTACAGTTTCTCAAATGAGGGTCCTGTGTTCTCTCGCAGCTTTGTCATCCTGCTCTTCCTTTTCCCATCCCGTTGACACTACATACATTCATAGTACTGTGCAACCTCGCCACTGTCTGTTTCCAGAGGGACCATCATTTTAAACAGGAACTCTGGACTCTAAAGGACAGTCACTCTCCCTCCTCCCCACCTTCAGCCCCTGTCAACACCTAGTCTGCTTTATGTGAGCCGGCCTATTATAGGTGTTACTCACAAACAGAATTGTACAGCAGTTATCCTTTTATATTGTGGTTATTTCAGTTTAGATGCCATGTTAAAGTTCACTGCATTGTAGCACAGTTCAGAATTACATTTCTTTTCTTGTGGCTGCATACATACACCACGCTTACCTGTTCATGGACACTTATGTTGCTTCTGCTACTTGGGTGTCAACCGTGGTATGCAAGTGACCCTTGGCTCTTTTCTTCAGTGTCTTTGGATGTATATGTCTAGTAGTAAAATCATGGGACACTCAATAATGACATGCTTTGTTCTTTGAGGAACCACCCAACTGTTTTTCATGGCAACAGTATAACTTTACATTCCTACCAGAATGTCACTAGGGTTCCAATTTTCTACTTCCTCACTGATACTCTTATTCTGACTTTCAAAACTGATACAAATGTGTATTCATAGTAACAAATTTAGAGGGTATCAAGTGGATACCAGTTTTAGTTTTATTTCCTTAATGATAACCAACGTTGAACATCTTTTCCCAGGTAGATCGTACTTTTGTGTATCTGTTTAGATGATCTGTTCTTGACACCACGGATGCCATCCTTCTATTAGATTCAATGGTTCTGACTTAGCATCGAGTATTGGCCCTTGCTTTTTATTGTGTGGTTTGAAAATATTGTAGTGTCTTCCTCTTCAGGTCAGACCTAGATTTGTTCCTCCCTTGATTAGCTGGCTCTTTGAGCTCATTTTAGATGTCATTCAGCTCTCTCGGCTATCTCCTGATTTCTGCCTCTGTCTTATCCATCTTTGGTTTTATCTACCTTCAGCCTTCACACTCCACTCACTGGTGGCCATCTCTGGTTTATTTCTTTTTACACTTTAAAGCTCTGTCTCAAAGAAATGCAAGTAAAGATGGTCCCATACTTGGTAGACGTACTTCCCAGTTAGTGGTTTAAGTCTTTTGTGAAAGGATCGATTGAACTGTTTGTATCTGAATTAAAATATCTCTGTGTTATTTAGTACGATGATCTGCACAAGAAAGCACTCCGATCCTGCATTTCTGAATGATTTGAATTCACTTTGAATATGGAACATCTGTCAGTATCTAAGCCTTTGGTGCTTTGTTGTTAATTTCATCTTAATATATTTTAGGCTTAGGAAAAGAAAATGTAGACTTCAGGAAAATCCACGAGAATGTGTCATTTCAGCATGTGACATTACTGCTGTCTGAGAAAATTAAATTGCGGTCTGTGGCTCCTTTTTAAACATTACATTTTAACATTTAAAACATGTCCAGTGGTGCTTACATTTGGTATCAGATATAAGTGATTAATAATTCCATGTTCTCTGAATTCTTGATTTGTTTCCCGTGTCACAGACTGGAGACCATTAAGGGGCGATTAGGGAGGACGTCCTTGAAGTCTCTTTCACACCAAGAATCTCCCTTTTTTGGGTTCACTTAACTTAATGTGGGAGTTGCCTGTGACATTTTCTACACTTCACCTTCTGAGGTTATGGGCCCCATTCATGTGCCACGTTTCCCTCTCAGATGAGTAAGTATGACTTTTATGAATTTTCTTCACTTGTGGAATTTAATTTACATGAATAATTAGGAAAGGACCAAGTGGAAATTTCTCTCTCCCTAGGCAAACAATCTCGTTAAGAAAATCAACTGCAAACTTTTACTTTCATTTTTTTCCCTCTTTCCACCCTAAAATTTATTGCTTGCTACAAAGAAGCAAAATAAAAAGAAGCAGACGACTACTATGTACAACTATTTTACATATTGATATCTGAATAATTACCTTAGGGTATGTTGAGTTGCAGTGTGAACTATTATTTCCCTGGGGCATTATATTAAAATATTTTACTGGCTTAGCATACAATATTTTAGAATTATGTAAGGAGTATAGTTGTTAATAGACATGGAGTTTGCTGGCAGAAACAAAAAGATTAGAGAGACTTAATAAAAAAAGGGAATTATTTACAGAATGTTCCACAATTTAAATACTGTTACAATATAGCTAGTCAATTACAACAAGCAACATAATAAAAGATAAAGCTATAATCATGTACAGATGATTGGTACTTGCATATTTTCTATTTCAAATTGTGTGTTTCAGATGAAAGTCTGTTTGATAATTGTTTCTCTAATTTTTACTTTGAGTTCTGTATGCCTACAGCCCTTGCTTGCTTTCCATTTACAAAGCAAAGGTCTGCAAGAGATCTACTGGTCAGGGAGACCCCTGGCTGCTGGGGGACATTCTCATGCTGTGAGTCTGCTCAGCTCAGGGATTGAACACCCCAGAATGAGGTATAATGAGGCTGGTGTGGTGCTGTGTGTTCCCCCCCAATATTCTTTTGCTTCACGAAGCTGAGTTGAGACATGTGTTCACTGACAACTACACTAAAGTGAAAGCCGGTATCAGAAACACTCGGTCAAAGTGGGGCATACCATCAGATGTGGACTGGAGTTCTGTGGTTCTGTGGACTGTGTGACAATGATCCAATTACATATTGAATTACTCAGCTCCTCATTTTCTTTCTTTCTGTTTTTTTAAGAGGGAAGAGAATGATATTTTATTAATTATATATTGATAAAAATATACATAGACCTTTCTTCACAAATGAGAGAGAATGTCTCTACATCCTTACTAGAAGACTTCTAAAACCAATTAAACAACCTGTTTTATTTTTTAAAAAATATATTCTTCTCTCTTACAATATATCCTGTGCAGTTCCCCCTCCCTCCGCCTTAGCCACTCCCCCCTCCCCTTTCCTTTAGACCCACTCCTCCACTTCTCTTCAGAAAAGAGCAGGTTCCCCAGGGATATCAATTGAACACGCCATAACAAGTTACGATAAGCCTAGGCACAGATCCTCATATCAAGGGTGTACCAGGCTACTCAATAGGAGAACCTAAGAGCAGGCAAAATAGTCAGAAATGCCCGTTTGTTCACTGTTAGGTGTCCCACAGGAATACACAACCACAATATATATGCAGAGGACCTGATCTGGACTCATGTAGGCTCTGTGATTGTAACGGAGTCTTCGTGAGGTCCCATGAGCCTGCTTTGTTGATTCTGTGGGCTGAGTTCTTGTGGTGTTCTTGACCCCTCTGGCTTCTACATTCATTCCTTCTCTTCTGTAGTTGGATTACCTGAGTTCTACCTAGCATTCGGCTAAGAGTCTCTGGATCTGTTTCCATCAGTTGCTGAGTGAATCTCTTTGATAATGATTCTCTTTCCCATTTTCTTATTCTCAAAATTAAGTGCGTGAACTGTAAATGAGATTGTGCAAGGAAAACGCGTTTTACTTCCTGATGTTATTTTCGTTGCTGCAATGAGACCAGAGTTTTACAGTCATAGGAAAAGGGCTGCTAATTGCTACTATTAAAACCAGAAACTGTATCTCGGATTCCAAGAGAAGCCTCAAAACAAAAAGAAACCTTTCACGTGCATCTGAAGTGATGAAGTGTGCTTGTTTCTATAGTTAGTCTGAGATGCCACTTTTTTAGGAAATCAAATATAACCATACACATTTGTTTATTAAGTAGTTATCTGCATAAAATTGGATCATATTGATTTTACTAATTATAAAATAAGACAATTTCTAATTTTTGATGCGCTGTCTGTTGTCATGGAATTGGGTGCCTTTATATTACTCTTGCAGATGGAGTAACAATGCGCAGATTCAACAATACTATCACTGTTAGACTTCCGGTCAGGAACCCTGACCTTGGTGCTAGACAGGCTTTTCTCTATGCACTCAGAAAACCTGATCCTTTTTCACATTGTGGCTGTGGCTGAGGTACTCAGTGACGGGTATTTAGCATCTTACACTAAGTGACCAAAAGCTGAATTGACTTGTAGTGCATTATCAAATCACTTTACAAAATGGCTACATTGGACTTCCTCATCTATTAATCTGATAAGCTAGCACCTTCTCAGTGCCATCGGTAGATGGCAAAAGGAAATGTACTTTGTCACAGATTAAAAATCAATTGAAATAACATTTCCACCTTTAGCTGCGGCAAATTCGTTGAGAGAATGAAATGGAATCCCGGCGATATTAGCGATAGTGGTGTCTGTTGCCGCGTTTCTAGTCTATTAAATGAAAGAATCTCAAGTCCTGCCAAGTGTCTATCTGGACGTCCCCTTCTCTGACCTTTCCTCTCCTTTCTTTCCTCCTTTTGTGGCTTAGTTTGTCTTGCCAGAGGGGAAATATATGCCATATTAATTTATATTTAGGTTAGTTGTATGGCTAACCACTAGCTCAAGAATGACTTATGTGCAAAGAAGGGCAAAAGAGGAGGTGAAACCTTTCTATGGAAAGATGGAGATGGCTTAATGGAGGCAAGACATCAACTGAACTCCATCTCATCACAGAGGTGCATTGTGGGAAATATGAAAATGATGGGCTTTGATGGCGTCACAGTGTAATATGTGAGTGTGACTAAAACAAGCTTCTGGGGGAATTTGAATGTTACGCTGAGATCCTGCAGGCTATCCATATTCCTAGAGCCACTTGATCTCCCCATTTGAGCTTCATACCACTCCCAGAAGAGTGGAAGAATTATGGTATTTAGAACCAGAATATTTCTGCTCAAAAGATGTTAAAGACTATAGGATCTTGGACAAGCAGCTGAAGCATAGAACTGTTGACCTAAATTGGGTTGCTAAAAAAAAAAAAAAAAGTAGTAGTCCAGTTGGTATTAAAACTATTGTGATAGGGTATGAAATGACAGAGCCTTGAAATTAATCCCTTGCTGGGGCAGGTTTCTAAGTAGATGAGGGAGCCCAAGTGTGGTGGTTTGAATAAGAATGGTTTCCATAAGACTCTTCTGTTTGAATACTTGGTCCCCAGTTGGAAGAATTGGTAGGATTATTTGGGAAGGATTAGGAGGTGTGAGTTTGAGGTGTGTAACAAGGAGGGGAGGTGCTGAGGGGCAGGCTGTAAGGTTTCAAATACTCATGCCACTCCCACTATGCTCTCTGCTCCTGCCAGTGGATGGAGATCGGAGCTCACAGGAACTGCTCCAGTGTCTGCCACCAGCATTTGCTGCTCCAACATCATAAACCTCAACCCTCTGGACTCATAAGTCCCGTTAAACTCTTTCTTCTGTAAGTTTTCTTGATCGTGATGTTTTAGCACACCAACAGAGAAGTGACTAAGACATGGAGAAAAGTTACATCATCTTCAGGATTCAGCGACCATAGCATCTGTGCTGTACTGTGGACTGCAGTTTATGCAGCCACCTCTACCTCCCACACATGGTCCCTGCAAGCCTAAACCATAACAATATTGGCATGACACTGGCAGTAATTATATGAATATACTGTGCACATGTGTAGATGTGCCAGACTCTTACTCAGCAAGTCACATTTTTGGTTCCCTTATTCCAACTCAGAAGTTAGACATGCTGTATTCTTTGCCACCATAGATGCTGTCTTTGAATTCTAGTTTTACATTTCCCAGAAAAGCATGTCTGCTGGGTTATTCAGGTGTCTGTCTCTGTTCATGTACTCAGTTTAGTGGAGTTGAATCGCCAGACTATTATTTCAGACCATCCCATGCAAGGGAATGGCTTTGAATAGCGATCTCATGCCCAAGATGGGCAAATACTACAAAGGTCTTCCATCTTACTCGAATATTTTTTCCTCCTTTAAGGATGAGGACTCTGTGTTATTGATAATTGTGTCAATAGTGTTTAGCATTTTCATAGACCTACTAGGCATTGATGCATTTTTGTTCAATAAATAAATCAAATTTGGCTAAAGTCAAATTTTTCTAAATGTAATTCACATTTCATAAAACATGAGTCTGTCTCTCTGTCTCTGTCTGTCTCTATCTGTCTCTGTCTGTCTCTGTCTGCCTCTCTCTCTCTCTCTCTCTCTCTCTCTCTCTCTCTCTCTGTTTTCTCAAGGTGTCAAAGGTTTCTCTGTGTAGCTATGTAGCCCTGGCTATCCTGGAACTTAGTCTGTTGACCAGCTTGGCCTTGAACTCAGAAATCCACTTCCCTCTGCCTCCTAAATTCTGAGATTAAAGGTGGTATGCCACCACCACCCTAGATTATGAATATTTAATAAATACTTTTACTTTTACTTCTACAATCAGCTCATTACATCTCCCCAGTGATTTTCTTCTTTTAGTGATGACCCACAGCCGACTTTTGAGATGAGTAAAGTAAGATCTAGAGCATGATCCAGATAGCAGTATGGAGTTATCTAGAACTGAGCCATAGTGGGCTCTGAAGAGCCAGTTAGAAGTTTGTTAGAATAGTTGACATGGTGGATATGAGACCCATGGTCCAGAGAAGTTCTAGGGAGAATGCAAAGGTAAGAAGGAATCAGGAGACAGGAAGTTTAAACTCCTCACATTGAGTTCCAGGGAGAATGCAAAGGTAAGAAGGAATCAGGAGACAGGAAGTTTAAACTCCTCACATTTGGCAACTGACTAATTGTAGACAGATTAGAAAGTGTGATTAGCATATTTCATACACATCTGAAAAATATCACATAGGTAGAGAGACATAATATATACTGAGCTTTGTAACATGATGAGCTGGGCATATGGACTATCAGCTCATCTGTAATATCTAAATAGTATCGCAGGCATCCGTCACTCTGAGACTGAGAACCAGTGTCAGGGAGTAAGGACTCTTACCTACTAGAAGTGAAGATTGTGTTGATCTTGGAAAAACAGCCAGAGGGCAATTTGAAAATGAAAAAGGACAAACAGGGCCAAGCTCCAACTCTGGGTTAGAATAAGAATCTAAAAAATCTGGCTCAAATTTCTTAACTAACACTATGGCCATGTGACACACTGCAAAAGATACTAGACTCTTGTGAGTTATCCAATTAACCAGAATTTTAATGGGTTTGGTTATATGATTCACTAAGATTAGGGACATATACACACAGGTTTCTATTCTAGTTTGGGATTCTTGGTGTAGGCATGGATGTTTGTATCTTTAGGAACAAGGATGGTAACACTAACATGTTACCTAAGTCTTTATCTGTTTCCCTTAGTTTAATAGTCCACCTCCGAAGCTCCTCTTATTGTCTCTACTGGATGAAACAGAAGCTTAGGGACAAAGACGTTTAGTGACTCAGGCAATACCATACTAATTACTGATATGACTGACCACACATCTAAGCACTTGTGTGGTTCTAAGTCTAAGGCAAGGCCACGCATTGCATCGTTGTCGTAGTTGGGTTTCAAGTGTATCCAGGAGCAGAATTCAGATTTTAGAATGCCATATTATTCTGTGAGGAGTATATGTCCCCACTGTCAGAGACTGTAATGCTATTTAACACATCTTTTTATTTACAGTGATCAAAGTTGAGCTGACCAGAGAAGACTACATATCTCAATGCTTTTTAATCTTATTAATAGGAAACCTGATCGTGATTAAGATCTCAGACACATTCAATTCTGTAAAACACAATACTCATATAAAATATAATCAAATCATAAAAATGTTCTGATGGCCATTTGGAATTAGACTGATGACCTTTTTCTCTTAGTCACCCCAAATCTAACTTGGATTTAGTTTCTGCTCACAAAAACTTGGCTGTGTTTCTACTGTAAATTAATGAAAAAAGAAAGTTTACAATAGAGGCAGTTATCTAAATGACTGCAGTTATCGTGGAGTAAGTGTGTTCATTTTATTTTGCTTAATTTCACTTTCATAATAGGTGACAGGAAGATAGGACCTCTTGAATAATTTACTGAATGTTTTACTTTACTTACTAAAAACTAAGTAATAAAATAAGTAACCCATGCAGTTTTGATTTTTAGACACATTTTGAAACATATATATTAATTGTTTCATTTGAATGCATATTTTGAAGAACCAGTTCCAAAGTTGTAAAGCACTAAAAGTAGACAAAGCAGAATATTAAAAGGACAATACTAATATCTTTTATCAATTGGCTCCTGTACATTTGGTTAAACAGAAGGTGTTGAAGTTCAGTCTTTAAGGGCTTCTGTGGAGTAGAGGGCCTGGGGATGAAATTGGATGCAAATCTTTAAAAGGTATTTTGATCAGTTCTCCCAGGAAACATAATAAATACAAAGTGGAACACATATAAACAATGATAAACTAATAATTTGTTAATCCTGATCACTTGTTTGCTTTTAGTAACTTTAAAAAGATTTATGAGCCTGCGCCTTTGCACTTCGACGACAGTAGATTCATTACAACCATTAGTTTCCTGTGGCGTCGTTAGACCAGGTATGTTTTCATCAGGACTGCTGGAGAAATTATCAACCATAATATTAAGATTAGAATGAACAAGAGATCCTTTCCTTATACAATCAATTCAGATTTTCATTTCATTAAAGTGTAAGGTGGCTATGCCAGTAAATTGCTATTTAGACTATTACCAGTCTGTGTTAATAGTCTTAATTTATCAACATTTATTTTAACCTTTGCTATAAAGCCTTGCAAGTGAAGCTGATCATTATTAATTTTTAGATAAAAATAAAACTAATATTTTATGCCTGAAAAGGTTTTTTTAAGCCATTGCCTGTTCTTAGTAAATAGTTGTTTTAAAAAATACTCTTATTATAAAGTTTTGAAAATCATTTTATTTAAAAAAAAATCCCCTTTTCTATGCTCAGAATATTTCTTATGTAGGTATGTGTCTAACTTGTAAGGGGCATGCTGTTAAGGTGTTTTGTTGCAAGGGGAGGAGGAAGAATCACGAAGGGAGCCAGGGCTCTGGCTGCAGATGAGATAGATTTGTATACTGCTCTTGTTAGCTCGACTGTCTAGCCTTTGCTTTCCCCATCCCTGCAATGGGATAATGCTTGCCTGTTTGTAGGTGCTCCAAAGATGTGAAATCTTGCTCTAGAGTGGACAACTTAGTTACAAATGACTAAAGGGAATGTGTAAATTTGTTTCTGTATGGTTTGGGGGTTAAGCAGATATCTTCTTTCTCAAAGTGTGAGCAAAGCTAGGCAAGATGGGCCCGGGGTTTTTGTAGGATTAATGAGGCATGCCCATCCTGGATCCTGTCTGCATGAGTCAAAAAGAACAACATTCAAAACCTTCAGTTTGATTTGCTTCACATTGCTCAATACTTACTTGATGACATAATTTTAATTAGCGGCCTCCATTTTAATTCATAGTGAGTTATGAAAGATTGGAGGTGAATTGTCGCATGTTGTATTCTTGAGTCCGTTGTTAGTACAGACTCTACTATCTCAACCCACTATCAAATATTTTATGGAGAGATAAATGAATCCATAAGGGTGTGGGTGGTGGAGTCTTAATGTAGGTACTGAATCCATCTGGTGAAATGTTTCGTCCAAACCTTCCTTGGAAGCCATTATACTCCATGGGGAGAGGGGGTTTCTAGCCAAAATGATTAATTAGTGTCCCGTGAAGCCTAAAGCTGTTTGTCTGTTTCTCTAGGCTCCCTCACAATTTCACTCATGTCTGCTGATTGGTCAGTGGTTCTCATGAGTCTTACATTCTGACACTTAAATAATCATTTTCAATAGGTATGTATAACAGGTTAAAAAAAATCTCAAAATGTCCTCATAGGGAAGGCATTTTCTCCTGGCTTTCTGTGCTTTTTTTAGGGGAGGGGCACAAAATGAGGTTTTAAATTGATCCTGCAGCCTGGTAAAGATGAAGTTTGCATGCCAAAAAAATCTCAGATAGCAGTAAAGACAAAAGATTATAGAAATTTCTAAACAGATTTTTCACTCTCCCTGCAGAACAATTTTACATATAATGTATGGTGAAGACAAAAATAAATTACAAAGCATGCATTTGATAATTGAAAAGAATTATTGAAAGCCAGCCTCGTATCAGACCTCATGTTCAGACAGACAACGACGTCTTATTGTTGCCTTCACCAATGACAAAGACAAAAATGTATAGAAAGCCATAATTGCGTCTAGATTTTAAATTTCCACAAAGAGGAGATGAAGTGCTCAAAGGCAGACATGAAGTACTACACACAGTGCTAGGCACATAGAGACCTTCAATACCACATTTATCTTCTTACTTGTAAATGTGAAAATGATTATATGGTTGTAAGTGGTGTGTGTACATGTGTGTGTGTGTGTGTGTGTGTGTGTGTAGAAGCATGGCATACTTTATGAAGAAAACGGTCCTGTGAGTTTGGACATTTGACAATGGAAGCTGAGAGACATTCCAGGCAAAAGCAATAGTATAAATGACTAAGAAAGGCAGGGATTTCATGAGGGACAGTCTAATTATTTCTGAAGCAAATGGTTTGTAATGAGAGGTGAGGCGTGTGGTTAGAGGGAAGTTTAGGCCTATGGAAGTGTCAAATGCATGCTCCCTGGAGCCCTCACAGCAATGTCAAATCTGACAATATTTGTGTTCTTCTGTGTTTGAGGGGGAAAAGTAAGCTTTGATGAGTTGATGATTTGTCTATTAAAAAAATTTACTGATTCTCTTATTTTATCAAACTCCAGTGTACTCCATGACTGGTGGACCACAAAGCACTGGAGAAATTTGATGACAACCAACCTGGGAAAATCCCTTCCGTGCCTGGGCAGCTGCTCTGGAGGGTCAGTCAGGTCATGGCTACTGCAGGGTGAGATGCTGTATCTCTGTGGTTCACTCCACCGTAGGATCCTCTCTGCCTGTCAGTTGATGCTGGACTAATGCTCCAACTGTTTTGGAGTTCTGACTCTTCCATAAACCATTTCTTCCTAAAGTATGCCATGCTTCTACACACACACACACACACACACACACACACACACACCACTTACAACCATATTAATGTTCTCTGTGGTTTCTAAGTCAGGGGAAAGGAAACACGGGCTACCCAGCACAATGCCACCAGTTAGTTCTTGCCTGTGGTTGCATGCCCACATGCTTTTTGCTTGGATTTGATGTCCCAGAGACCTACCTGCCATTTTTTTTTACATTGCTTATTTTTGGAAGGTAGAGGTTTCATTTTCTTCAGTCTCTGACTTAACGCTTCCCAAATGGTAAGCATTTGATAAATCCTTTTTAATTTTATATTTCTTTTAACTGGTTTTTAATGAAATATTGAGCAACCAAGATAAGCACCAAAATAATAATATCTAGTCAAATAAACTAGAAAAGGAAAGTATCCTTTCTCAAATGCTTCAATAACAAATGGATGTAATATCAATTTCACACTATTTAGAACACCATGCAAAATTTAAAAAATATCTTACTCTCCTTGATCTATTTTAACATAGATTTTAACACAAATATATTTTTAAATATTCTCCAGATATTATATTACTTTGCACCACCTTATTCATTCATTTTCTACTTTGACCAAGCTTCCTTTGTGAAGTTTTTGGAATTTTCTTGAGTATGCATGCATGCATGTACGTGTGTGCAGGAAGATATGTACTATGAAGTGTATGTGAAGGTCAGAGGACAACAGTTTTCAAATGGGTTCTCCTTTTCCACTTTGATTCTGAGTCAGGGTCTCTCTTGTTGAGGCTGTGCTGTGCACTCCAGGCTAGTTGGTCCATGATCTTAAGACCCATTCTCCTGACTCTGCCTCCATCCATTCCCTCACCCTTTGAAAACATACATTTGCTTGTCTGTGTGGGTATATCAAGTACATGCAGATACTGTCCGAGGCCACAAGCATTCAATTCATTTGAGTCTAAAGTTCCAGATGTTTGTGAGCTGCCCAACTTGAGGCTTGGGAACCAGACAGCTCCTCTGTAAGAACAGTATTCACTCTTAGCTGCTGCTGAGCCCCTGCCCAGCAGATCTGCCTCCTATTTTGCAGTAGGAATTCTGAAATTACAGACATGTGCTGTGCATTCACTTTGTCCTCTATAGGATCAGGGCTGGAACTCAGGTCATCTGGCTTAAAGAACAAGGGCTTTGACCCACTGAACCATCTCCCCTCTAGCTCGCCTTCATTTTTTGACACACTGCTACCTGCTCTTAGAGTTTCATAGAAAAAAAAAAAAGTTGAGGAAATCTAGCACGTGATTTAAACGCTAAATCTAATTATAATGTTTCAGTTCTCATTTAAAAAGATCTCTTAGATGTATTTTTAACAATTGAATTAAAATAATCGAATTAAAGTAGTATTTGCATGTGATACTGCTTTCACTATTCTTTTGTAGATAGTGGAGGATTTTTTTTAGCTTTCTTAAAAGCTTGGGGTCTTATTAAATGCTACAATTTGACTAGAGTGTGGTCTAGCCCGAGGATACATTACTGAAAAGTTTTGGGAAAAGAAGAAACAGCATTGATATGTTGCATCTGTAGAAAATCAAAACCTAAAAACAAAAGAAAAAGTAAAAAAAAAAATCTTGTCTGTATGTTAGCAGGAAAACTGAAGAAACATGAGCAATTGACTGGTAGAGGGCATTTCCGAATTAAATAATAACTTACTATGCCTAACAGCCTTGCCTTTAAAGGATGCGTTTAGAATGGGAAGTTCTGTAGTGAGAAGAGTGAGCGTTTATAATGTGGAGAGCAGAGTATTTGCATAGCAGCAAGGAAACTCCTAGACACCATTCAAAATAGCCAACTGCATCTGCCCTTCAGAAGCCCAATGGGACCATAACTTCTCTGGCTATTATTATGTGGCTGTATGAATTCACCAGTGGTCTATAAATAATAGCATTTATGATGGGATTGAAGTTGAGATTCGCCATGGATGCTACCGTTAATAGTACTTACAAGAGAACTGAAGTTGAGAAGCGCCATAGAATTGAGACAAAAAACCAAAACAATACTTTAAAGACTGAACTTACAGCTATGAAAGACACAGAGAGAACTCCCACATTCTTAGGGCAGACTGGAGAGGATCTAGGAAGGACTGCCGGCTTGGAAAGAATGTGGTCAAAAGCAAGCAAGGGTAATTAAAGAGGCGAATTCACACTGACATCCTCAAATGTCTTTTGCAAATACAGTGAACTTTCTAGTTCTATCTCCTCCCACTGGCGACTTCCCATGTTCTGTTGCTTCAGCCAAACTGGACACTCTTATAGCTTCACTGCTGATGGGGAGTCTGTGGCCTTCACACCCCTCTTTTTGTTTAACGCAGGAGTGTTTTTGTATCATTAGAAACTTGGTGGGTGGGTACTTAAAAGGAACTGTAGCTTTGTGTCTTTGCCATTTATATGCACGATAATTTGTCTTTGTTGACTAAATCTTCCTCTTGAAATTCAAGACTTAGTCGCTCGCTCATTATTATCATTGACGTTTCCAGAGCCTTCATTTGTTTCTCTACCACTGACTGTTTCCTCAATCTCATTATTATCAAACAGCCCTTCTGTGATAGACTGCTGTTCCCCATCTTCATATTGATTAATTTCATTTTCACATGCATCATTCTGATTTCCAACATCTTCAGAACCGTCTTCAGAAGATGAGTCATTTGCAGAGACAGATTTTCATTAGTGGAGTCATCCTCAGAGTCAGAATGTGATGGTCTGTTCGCAGGAATATTGTTTGCTCCTCGGTGCCTTTCATTATCTCTTGGAAGGGATGTGCCGGATGTACTTGCTTGGTCATTATCCAAGTAATTAAAATCAAATGTACTTATTTTGTAGATTAAACAAGAACATTCTTTATTATGATTGTTTGCAATTGAAGCTTCAGGGACACTTTAGGCTAGATATTACATTAAATATTATTTTCCTTTTAAATTAAAACATTTAATCAGAATTTCTGAAAAGCAAGATATGTAAGCTAATGTCTCATATGTTAAAATCATGCAGCTGCAGTTTCGATGTAATATTCTTTTCTGAAGTTATAATGTTCAGTGAACAAAGAGTTTAGGAGATTAGCAGTAGTGATTATGGTTTTAGTCACTGGCGTGGTGACTGTTTCTGTGTACATTTCCCAAGAGGGTAGGGGTTGTTTAACATTGAGATCTTAAAATTTTTGATAAATCTGTCCTTTATCACATGCATTCTTTTTGTAATCAGAAGTATTTTGGATGATAACTGATTAATGTTTTTATGTAAAAACTGTGCACTCTGGTTGCTAACTGATTATAGGAAGGGAATAAGAAGACGAATTATTTTGTGTATCTCAGATCAATGACGTCTATCATGTGTGCCTATCTTCTAGCATTATAGACCAGAAAAACTGGTCATGGGGTATTCTTGGGTTCTTCTGAATATATGTCTTTTATAAGCAGAGTTTAGTGGCCCTCTGTGGAGAGTTAGAAGAGAAGATGGTGGAATCTGCATATGCAGATCTTGTTGTTCTTTGATTGCTACAGAGGCACTGGACAGACACCTTGGTCTAAGCTAGTATGGACTCTAGCTTTGTAAAGTGAGTCAGGAAAACAGACAACAGAGAGGGAGTCAGAAAAGTGTGAGATCTCATTGGGATTATCACAAAAATGAAGAACCACAGACGTATCCACCCATTGAACATGGCAAAGGTTACGCCAGAATCCCTCCAAGTACAGCAGTTGCCCAGTGGGCTAGCAGAGGTCTATCAGAGGAGCTGTCATAAGGGAGAACAGTCTTTACTGCTCTGCAGTTTTGTTTTCCAT
Source organism: Grammomys surdaster (assembly GCF_004785775.1). NCBI lineage: Eukaryota > Metazoa > Chordata > Mammalia > Rodentia > Muridae > Grammomys > Grammomys surdaster. The sequence continues at coordinate 1,890,331 of NW_021620932.1, forward strand.
CCTTTCAGCTACCGGGTGTTCAAAATTATCAAGTAGAAAATTTGAGAAAAAAATTCATGAGTTCTAAATCACCCATCATTCTAATAGCACAATGAACAGTTTCAAGCATCCATCTGTGTACCATGCTTAGGGAGAAGGGATGGGGCCACTGTACTACTTCACAAGGTTGCCGCTTTGAGCCTAATAAGGAGAAAGGTAGAGCATGAAGTTTTAGCCTACAGAACACTCAAACACTAGATGATCCTAGAAGCAGATACTGTGAAGAGAGAGGATCCAACTACTTGTTTGAAAAGTATTGGTAGGGGAGATACTGTAGTTAAATATAAAATTCACCAATACTAATAAGCCAAACCAGACAGCATACTTTGGGCTACTGTAACAGACGTCCCAGAGCTCAGTGGCTTAAGTGACATACCTTCATTTTCCACATTTCTAGAAGCTGGAACGGAAATGAGAATACAAACACAGTGAGGTTCTTTGTGTCTTCTCAGGGAAGTAGAGGTGAAATGGGGAGGGAGAGAAGGAGTGACAGAGGGAGAGCAAGTGAGAGCGAGAGCGAGAGCAAGAGCGAGCGAGAGAGCAAGAGAGACAGAGACACATAGAGAGAGACAGAGAGAGACAGAGAGAGACAGACCGAGAGAGCACAAAAATCCCATCACACAGAGTCTAGCCTAATGACCTTGTTAACTCCCCAAGACCTCCCAATATCCTCACACTGAGGATCAGGGTTCCAGCATATGAATTTTGGGAAGTTTGTAGAACCAAACAACACTGTCCACTGACTGATGGTTTTCAAAAGAGTCCTTTAATGAACAAGACATGCTGAAGCATGTGTAGTCTGTTTTTCATCCTGAGGTTGATCAAAGTCTTGACTTAGCTGATCTGTCATGGAAAAGTTGACCTTTATTCTACAGGTGGCTCATGGCAGTGTCTTTGCTGGTGGTAACTTATGTAATCAGGCATGTATGGCGCTTTGAGGCCAGTGGGACCTTGAGAGACCCAGTCAGTATTTATGTCTCATTCTTGATTTACGGTTGAATTTGGGTCTATTTAAGAGACATTTTAACGATTTTTTTTTTTATTATTTTTCAGCAAGTTACTTATTTTAATCAATTTACTTTCATCACTTTTTTTTTGCTTTATGTATTCCCTGCTCTGTGCAGCACCATGCATATTTTAAAATAAATTATTAGTTCAAAACAGGAAGTTTTTTTTCTGATTGAAGTACAAGTTTGGAGATGGTATTTAGATTTTGGATTGTGATTCTACGGCATAATTCTTGAGCATACTACAGCTCTCAGTGCAACTCTGAGTTTACCCAGCCGTTTACTATGATAAACACAATCACAAACACCTTTCAGCGACTCCTCTTTTCCTTCACTAAACCTGATGATTTTATCACAGGGTAAGTTACAAGTGACTGTTGGAGGGGGATGGACGGCCTCAGTGCCATGCCATCGGTGATGTTGCAACACAAAAGATTGTACCCGAGAAAGACTACTGATGTAAACAAAGGAGAAAGTACAGAAATATCCCAAAGAACTCTCTCACATCCACTGGACCCAAAAAGAAGCCACTGATTCATTTCAAATTATAACGGGAAAGAGGAAGGTCAAATGCAAGAAAAGTTGCAACAGTGTAAAGCAGTCACGGGTGCAGATGTGTTTTCCCCTTGTCTCCAGCATTTTTCTTTAATAAAATAATTTCTGATACCATAAAGCCTCTGGTTTTTTTTTAAAAAAATCATACAGCGTGGATAGTAAAATTGTAGTTAATAATCCATCCCTCCTCACCATCTATTTAAAGCTGTGTTCTTTGTTGAAATAAAACAGAATGAAATTAGTGGCCTGCATACTGACTTCCTAACCAGCTTTTGGCAAGCGACCCAGCCATCAGTCTGTCAATAGCTGGTGTGGTTTCAGATTCCGTTTTGAAAAAAAAAAAAAAGAAGAAGAAGAAAAAAGAAAAGAAAATTCATTTTTTCCCCTACATGAACATCATATTTCAATTGTTTCTTTTAAATAGCTAATCACATTTACACATGTTACATTCAAATAAAGATGTGTTTTGTTGGTAAGCTTTGTGCAGAAGTGAAGCGTGATTGGAAATGTTTTATTCCAGGCATATGGAGAAAGCTGCAATAGTGAAGCAAAATATTTATAATTCTCCCCTGTTTGGTTTTGATTTGTCAATCTCTCCCCTTCTTTACACAAAACAACATCTTGCCTACAAACTGTTTTAAAGTTGGAATAAGTAGCATTCCAAATGCAGTCAGAGAAAGGAGAAATGCAGTCAAATACAGAAAGGAAAAAAGTATAAGCAAAGGAAGAAATAGCTTTCGGATAAGATTGGAAAGAACCCCAGTCTCTTAAGAGACAGAGACTTGCTAGTTTCCTTACAGTAGAGAAGTCTCATACATACCACTTGATATGTAAGCCTTAACTTTTATTCTAAATTTAATTTGTTCAGTATTTAAACAGTCTTGTTTTTCTTTCCCAATATTTTTTTTACCATTTCTTGCTGTTTGCTTGTTTGTTTTTTCTGTTTATTTATTTTAGAAATACCATCCTTATGTCTATTTCTTGTATTATGTATTTATTTTCCTGCCTGGTTCCTGGAATAGAACATTTATAATTTTATCATTTTGAAAGGGATCCTAACTCATTCATAAAGGTGCATCTTTTGTCAGTCTGCCGGGGAAGCAGGGCTGTTTGACTTCAGCTGCACCACAAATAATGCCTGCATGTCACTGGAGCACTAGGGAATGTTCCTCAGAGTGTACGTGTTTGTTCCCCGACAGCCTTCTTGAAATCACAGACGTTTTATTATTTTTGTTAATCTTTTGCGACTTTGCAATGAATCCCTACTCTGTTTGGTTTCCCTGGGGTCCTAAATGATTTCTTACTGTGACCTTGAGATTTCTTGTCTTCCAAGGTAGTTTTCTTGCATTTGATCCAGAATGGATATCTGTTGCATTCAGGGATAGAATTTCATGTTTATGAAAATTTTATCTCCAGCATCACTGTAATACTTCTTCTGAGTTTATAGAGAACCTGGAGGGGTTCTTCAGTGCTGGACATTTCACGGGGGAGAAAATGCTTCATCTAACCAACCCGGCGTGATAGAAGAACAGCTCAACACATAGTTTTGAAAGCCAAGGAAGTAGGACTGGGGGAGACAGCACAGCAATTAAAGTGTTTTTGGCACAGGAAGGCACAGATACCCAGAAACAGCATAAATGCTGAGGTATGTGGTGGCTCGCCTGTAATTCTAGCCTCCAAGACAAAGACAAGAGATCCCAGAGCAAGTTGTCTATTGAGACTAGCTCTGAGTTTGATTGAGGGATCCTGCCTCAATGAATAAAAATGATCAAAGAAGATTCCTGCTAATACCCTAGGCCTACATACACATGGACACTTATACATACATGTATATGTATATACATACGAACACTCATATACACATATGCGTACCATACACAGACACATTGAAACAAAACCAAAAACATAACAATTCAAGGCAGCGGGTGTCTTTAAGGGAGATTCCAGTGCATCGTGGGCAAGCTGGTGTGGAAGGTCTTTTGAGAAACAACACACGAGTAAGAAAAGATTGCACACTGATCTTCTTGATCTCTTGATGCTAAAGACGATTTTTATCTTTTAACGAAGTAGTCATGATATGGTCACCTTAGACTATGTTTGAGGTTTTTCCCCAAGGCCCATAGTTAAAATAAGTTTTCTCTTTTCTTTCTGTCATTTTCTTTAGTCAAAAATAGACTCTTCAGTCTGCTAGGACTGTTTAGAAGTACCTTCTCCAAAACAACTGACACAGAAAGCCATGTGAGGAAAGACTTGTCGAGAGGCAGGACAATGCAAAGAGCGTTTGGAATTCAACAGTCCTGGCCTCAGATTCTGCTCTAGCTTGGTACATTTGCCCTTCTAGGATGCCAGGACAGTTGATTTCTTCTCTAAATTAATGACCTAGAATTAAAATATTCTAAAGTTATTTTTTTTAAATTTGATTTCACATGTAGGAATGTTTTGTCTTTGTATGTATGTGTACCATATTGGTACTCTCAGAGGTCAGAAGGTCTCAGATTCTCTGGAACAGGAGTTCTGGAAGGTTGTGAATCACTCTGTGGGTGTGTCTCTGTGTGTGTCTCTGTGTGTGTATGTCTGTGTCTGTGTGTCTGTGTGCTGGAACACATCCTGAGTCCTCTGCAAGAACTGGCTCTCCAGCCCCTAGAATTAAATTCTTCAAAGGAAATCTTGGGACTATTTATTTATTTATTTATTTATGGTGCTTCCAAGGCAAAGTTGGGGGGTTAGTAAATTCTTTCTCTAAATTATCTCTCCCTTCCCAAATCTTGAAGCAATACAGATTGCAATACAAAGCAAGCATCTTTTCAGAGAGTGGCAGATCTCAGAAAACACGCTAAAATCCTAGTTGGACAGCAGACAGCAACTGGTCACTGAGAAGTTCACAACCCTGATAAGGATAAAGTGCCTCTCAAGAAAGTCAGGCTGCCTTTTTATACATGATCGTGATTCTTTTTCTTCATGGAGGGTGTTTGTTGTGTTTCATCTACTTTGCTCCTTTGAAACCGGAAGTTAGGCTTCCAGATCAATTCACAGTGTATTTAATTGCACGGGGAGTTTCCGATTCTTAAGGCTATAGGAAATAATGAACAGACGACAGGGTCTAGCGGCAGCCTCTACTCAGAAATTTGGGACACATTATCTGCATAAAAATACTCTCCGTATTTCTTAGGAGTCGTAAAGACGAATAAAGAAATCCTCTTGATTAAATGAGGAAGGAAATAATTGTGCCCCTGAAGGACCTGAGCTGGACCTTCCTGGCCTGAAGGCTGTGACAGGACAGCTAAATGGCAGGCAGGAGCTGCACCTCCGCTGTCACACTTCCAGCAATTGTCACTGTCAAAATGTAGCACATTCATTATTCAGGTACAAAACTATAATTAAGAACATTGGCCAAGAAAGGGGGAGGGGAATTGGACGGTTCAGGGAGTTGGAAGTGGGATAAAGAGCAGTTCTCTCTAGGTCACTAGTTCAAACTTCGCCAATATTGGTAATGACTGACAGTCATTAATATATGATGGCTGTTTGATGGCCTATATGAGTAGGTGCCCATATCAGAAAAGTCACCATTGTAATTGGCATTAATTGGCACTTCTGTTGGCAGCGTCAGCCGAGAGGCTGAAGATTGAATGGGCTATAGCGAGTGAATTATCCTCTCATCCTGAGAAGTGGGCCTCCCAGGGCAGAGATGAAGCATCCAGCGCAGTGCCTGGTGGGAAGGCGACTGCTGTCCTGGCTCCTGGTGCTGTGCGACCAGAGGGCATCAGGGAGGACTGTAGCTTGGCATTTGCTAGAAGGCATTGACTCTGCTTGGGCTCAGCCTCACCGGAACGAAAGGCCACGAAAGCAAAAAGACCTGAAGCTGAGTTAGAATATGGGGATATCTAAGGGTAGTGTCTTCTAGTGCCTTTCTGTGATTGGCACAGGCCAGAAGGCCAAGCTGCTTCTGCTGACCTGCAAAAAAGCCTAGCCTTACCCTGAACAAACTCCCGGCACACCAGCTCTCTCTTCAGAAACAGAAAAAGACAAGGGCTCGTCTGACGACCTGCCGTAAAACAACGTTGAACTTGCCACCATGTTGACTTTTCCCAGTTGAAAATTAAAGATCCACTGTAATCATTTTCTGCTCTCCATTGATTTAAGGACCCAGCTGAATAATAATTTAGATTCGACTTCTCATCTTTGCATAGGCTCATGATTTGTAAGCTGTTTCTGGCAACCAAGCTCTGTAAAACCAATGACTTTTCTTTTTATTCATCTCAGTTTTTGGCTCAACTCCCTCATAATTAGCTTTTAGGTCAAAGTAACAAGTATTTAAGACTAAATTCCTGTGGAACCAAGTCCTAAAGGACATTTCACTGCAGCGATGCCGGTCATCAGCTTTCTCCGTGTGGCTTAAATTTATGCTGAAATGAATTAATTGGATGATTTGTTTTAGAAAAAAAAAACCCACGAAAACCAACCCAAAACACCATGAGGACATTTATTCATTTGTGCATTAAATAATACTTATTTTCACGTCTCACAAAATTAGATTGTTAAAACAAAAATGATCAGGAAGAGAAAGGGAGGCTGCTGAGAAAATGGCAATAATTGTCACTATTTTCTTTGAAATGTCATTTCAGTAACAAGTGCTACAACAGTGAATTGAACTACCGGTAAAATAAGAGCGTTTTTCCAGAACCAGAGAAAAATCACATCTTACAGAAATTCATATTTCTATCTTAGATAAGCGTCATAGGTTAGACTTATGAACTAAAACATACATTTATTGGATTTTTTCCTTTAATCTTATTAGTTCAAGAAATTTAGTAATTTTTCTGGATTTTCAGCATTTTGAGGTAAATGTAGAAGTTTTACTATAGGTGGCGCTCTTGCATACATCTTGCTCTTAGGAGCCTTGCTCTATATAGCAGGCAAGTTTAATGGAAGCTGCTTAATAGTATACATTATATATCATAAATTCTACTTAATGATTCTGCCCAGATAAAGAGCCATGAGCCCATTCCTCAATGATTGATATGCTTGTTTCATCCAAATTACCACCATTTGGTGGATTATGACTTTTATTAGCAATCCAAGAATTTTAGCAAGTAGATCATGGCTCACCCACATTAAAGTGCAAGAAAACCAGAGATCTTTCTGCTTTCTCCCAACTCAGGAGATCGCATCACCGATATTTCTCGTTACAAAAATGAAAATATGGCTGCATCATAAAGGAGGTGGGCATCTAAGCTACCAAAAGGGCAAATCCCTTTCCTGCAAATGGATGAATACAAGAATCAGACATGGGCCCAAAGTTAAAAGATGTTTACAATAAAGATGTTGTTCATGGTTTGATAAAATTCAATGTGTGTGTGTGTGTGGTGGTAGGGGGTTGTTACATATTATGAATATTAGTATTTACTTTAGGTGGAGGGAGGACAGACACTGTAGACACTGTAGACATTTAAATTTTAAAGAAATTACATAAAGGGGGTAAAACATAGGTCTTTATGTGTGTACCTGAGAGGGATGAGTGGCCAGAGGAAAAGGACAGGTGGTGGAAAAGGGGAGGAGGGAGGAGGGAGGAGGAGGAGGAAGAGGAGGAGAGACTCCAGTTGACTGGACAGGCACTCAGAGTTATTCTTCCTTTTGAACTAACAGTTTCTATTTCCACAAGATCGAAGTTTGTGTGAGAATCAGAAGATCAAGTTCACCCATCATGGTCTCAAAATCATGGGACAAAGTTATCAGTTCACATTGAACTGCAAGCCAGGAAGAGATGCTCACTTAATAATCAATGAGGAATACCTAAGACTTCAAAGGATGCCGGGGCAGTTTTTGTTTTCAATTCAGGGACTAGAGCAAATCTTTTCCTTTTTTCCTTTCTTCCTATTGATAAGGACAAATGCAATACCCTTTTACCTTCTGAGAAGCATGCCGTTCATTATCCGGCTTGCTCTACATCATTTGTCTTTCAGAAATAGCACTGTTAAGTGGGCCGATTGGTAAGACGTCCAGTGAGATGTTTGCTGATGAATGAACTTTTCCTACTAGGAAAATTGTCCATTAGCAAACTCTTTATTGGTTGTCTATGTGCTGGGCACTCTTCTACACACTTTCTATATGTGAGTATTTTAAGTCTTCTACAAACCTTATAATGTAGTTATTATTGACCTTATTTTATAGATGAGGAAGCAGAGACAGAAAACTCTAAAAATGAAGATAAGTCCTGCAGCTGGTGAAGAACACTTCCAGAACTTGTTGCTGGCCGTACCTGGAGCAACCAGGCTTCCACAGCATTCCTGAGGCTTCCAGTGTAATAACTAGAAGGGAGTTAAAGTCAGTCAGGGAAGGGTGGACCAAACACGTTGTCTACCATTGCAAATTTATTGTAATCTTAGAGGAAGAAAGAAATTGACATCCATGAAGTTCTGGGGATAAAACTGCCCCACTCCGAATTAATAGTGTGCTCCTGGCTCTCACACTTGCTGGGGCTCTCAGTGATATGCTTTTCAAAGGTTCTCTGTGTGTTGGGAGCTTGGTTGCTGGTTTGGCTAGCTGGCAGTAATAAAAACTTTAAGAGAGGTGAAGTCAAGGGGGAGCCTCGGGGCTGTACATGATGAAGGTAGCTCTGTAGAAGCCTTGATGAGACAAAAGTGGTGCTCAAAGCTTAGTCCAATGCCCAAGTCTCTCCCTCCGCCTTGCTCTTTGGGGATTTGGTCTTACACACTCTTGCTGTGGTACCATGATTCCTGCGCCAGAGGTTGAATCAGTGAGGCTGCTCATCTTGGACTATCGGTATCCTAAACTGGGAGCCAGCAAGTCTGTTTTATAAAGCCAACCAATCTTGAGTGTGTCATGCTTATTTGGTGTGACACAGAGTCTCACTATGTAGCACTGGCTGTCCTGGAACTTTCTATGTCAGCCAGGCTGGACGTGAGCTCACAGAAATCTTCCTGCCTCAGCCTCCTGAGTGCTGAGATTAGAGATGTACACTGTCAAGCCTGGCTATGCATCAAATGTTTTGTGATAGCAACACAGCAGCAACTACCACAACCACCATCACCACCACCACCACCACCACCACCACCACCACCACCACCATAACAAGGCCCTAAAAGAAGTCCCTAAGAATACTTAAATTGTTAGAGCAGTTAGTCAACTAAAATTGGATTTTACTGTTTTCTTCCTCTACTGAAATGGAATATTCCATTTTCTTCATGAGTCTCTTTACACTTCTCTTCCTCTTTAGGAAGACACTGACAGCTTTTGTTCTGAACTATCTTTTTAGGGATATGACTGTAAAGAACTGCATCAGAAATAGACTCAGTATATTCCTCTGGAGAAAAGGGCAGAATGTTTACTGTGCATTAGAATAAATGATTCAGGATGCAGGAGCTTAGCATCTCTCTCTTTAATGTAACATTCTACATATGCAGAGCTCCCCACCTGTCTGCTCTTGATTCTGCTGGGGGAAGACCCAGAGCTTTGTAAATGCATGGTAAGCATTCTGCAACAGAGATACATAGCCACCGTCCTAGCACTAAGATGATCCCTTTTGGGTCTTCTAGTCGGAGAGAGGGCTTGAGGAAATAATGGAGAAAAATAATGATACTCTGACATTATTACTGACAGTAATAGAATCCTTTTATTTGCATCTAAAATGTGTCTATGTGTCCTTTCTCTTTCCTCTTCTCCTCCCTCCTCTCATATATATCTCATGTATGCACACGGCATAACATGTATGTGAAGGTAGAAGGAAAGTTTTGGAAGAGTTGGTTCTCTCCTTTCACCATGTAGGTTTTTGGGGTTGAACTCAGGGCATCGTGTTTGGTAGCAATCGCCTTTAGGTGCTGAACCATCTTGTTTAGTTTCTTATCTTCTGCCAGAATTCATGAAATGTGACAGCTTAAACCAGCTGGATAGCTAGTAGGTAGGCTAAAATCTCACATGCATTATGATCTTTGATAAATATTATTACCGAGAACTATGTGGGTTATGTTTGAAGTGATAATCTCATTTCACTGCTATGTATGTTTGGAGCTTTAGTTAGAATTTCTTGGTATTAATATTGATTATGTGGATTATCTCTGAAAGTTTTCCATTGTAAATTTAATTATTAGTAACTTACAATTTTCTTGCTTGCCCACATACTCTTCACCACTGCACTTTAAAATCACATTTTAATATGTATATCAGAAAGGAGAAAAAAATGCATAGAGGTAAGTCCAAGAGAATGGACTTAGAAGATATTATATAGGCTGTAATTTGGAAATCATTGTTTTAAGCCATTACATCTTTGCAAGATGATCAAACTATAGTCCCACCCCATGAAGAGCCCATAATATTTTATTCATCAGAGAGTTTCCATTTAGTTTAGTAGCAAAGTGGTTTAACAGAGTTCTTGAATAGTATGAGGACACCTAACTTCTAGTCCTCACTTGGTCAAGGGTGCTGTGTCAGCAAAGTGTCTCATTGTCTCTCTTTTTAAAAAAATGGGGATAATAAACCTTGCCACCTGCCTGCTTCCCAGCAATCTTACGAATGCTAATGAGAGTCTCCTGAGAGACTCTGAATTCCGCAGGAGGAATACTCTATCTAAACACAGAGCACCACACACATTTCCAAACTCAGGGAGCTCAGAAGCAGTCAGCCTAGTCCCTTCATTTATAAAAGAAACCTGGTCCAGAAAGGCTTGTGGCTAGTCCAAGGTCACACACTTGACTACTGAGAGAGAAAGTACAAATAGCTCAGCCTCCTGGCTTCCCTTTTTCAAAAATCATTACCAACTATTAAAAAAAATAACAATTATATATTTAAAAAATAAAAGAAAGGATTTTGAATACTTGCTCTGTAAAGAACCGATAAATGTTTGTAGGTTTAACCTGATATGAATATTATATACAGTTGCACAAGCACTGAAACATCACAAATACAGTCTCTTTACAGTTTCATGTATCAGTTAAAAATAAATTTAATAAAAATTGAACAGTCTGAGCTATATTTCCATGTACCGTTTTGATATTCTTTTCTTGATGTTTAGGCAGAAGGCAGATTGCTCTCCAGGGGCAAGCCACTTTATTAATTACAGTTCATCAAAGATTTCTCTGCATTAAATGAGTATTTGCTTTTTGGCAGTAAAATTGGCCCTACCTGGGTGAACAATATTCTTAAGGATACTCAGAGAACAGTTGTGTGCAAAGGGCTGCTTCACCTTGCGGGTGACTGGAGCAAGCACGGAGGCTGAAAGCCCATACTCCTGAGTATGCGGTCTCCTACACGTTCTCTTCAGTGGATTACTCACTGTCCTTGGACTTCAGCTGCACTGAATGTTTACTAGTGTACACTTGCCAACCAGCCTTAGCACCTCTCTGGGCTCTGGAGTGCCAATGACAGCTGAGAGCTGTCAGAGAGCCAAGACTCACTGGAGCTCTTTACTCAGATCCAGGTATAAACATGGGGGCCAGAACCTGCATCGCTTGTTGACTTGATGCCCCTAATTAGGTACTAATTAAATGTTGTGGCTGGGAACTTCCTCTTTCTATGGTACAGAAGAAGAGTTTGCAGCACGTGCTGTATGACCCAACCCAGACTAGTCTGCTTGAGTCACGAGGAATTTGCAGATGTTTTAAAGCAAGAGATCCAGTATTGGCATAGGCTGGTTACATTAGGTTTGTCAAGAAACCTTTGGAAATACGTCTTTGTTTGGAATTTGTCCATTCAGGGTACCAGAATTTGGATCTGTGTTTGCCACCTAATTCAAGAATTTTTACTTTAAAAAGACCATGAGATTTACTAATTTACTGAAACCTGTTGAGGCTCTATTTTGAACGACAACCCATTTTGCTGAACACACAGTATCAATAAAAAGAAATACTGATATAGTTCTGATACAGTTTCCTGTCTTTGGCCCTGACCAACAGATGCTAACTTTCAGTCCTTTATGGGTATGTTGAGGTATGGTTTTTCACTTCTGGTCCATCCTGGAGTTTCTCAAGAGTCACATTAGCTTCCCTAGCCACCCAGCTCCATTCTCATCAAGTACTGGGTATTGTTCTGAGTATATCTTTTTTCTTCCTTGTCTTCCCCCTTTCTGACTAACCCTGAACCATAGCATGAAAAAATACTCCTTCACATATGTATGTGACCCCAGTGTTAAACATGTGTTTGGAAGTGGGACCCTACATCATCCCCTATCTTCCTATAACTCTTCCACACAGCACTGGGACATGATTATCAAGACACCATTAAATCTCATCTGGCATCTCAGAACCACTGTGTTTCTTCATTTCAGTGTTGACATCACATAGACATTTATTTATTATTTATTTAATAGGGTATTCGTGATATTTCTCTAGCCTCTGTGGTCCTCTTGTCTTAATTTGGACCAAATTACTCATAATGATATTAACAACTCACTTTTCCCCTACTTACAATGTAATAAGATGCTCTTTAAAATGATTTACAGATATTAATTCATTTAAGCTTCAAAATAATAAAGAATAGATATTTATTTATTTAAATTATTGGCCTGCTGTCTTTCTGCTAGAAAGGCAGGCACAGCATACACAGAGAAATTCTTTTAGGTTTAAGCTGTGAAAGCCTGCTGCACATTTTTTTATTAGATAGGGTCCAGGGAGTTTTGTGTTAAACCTGTGTATTAGATAGTGAGTAAAAGCACAGAGATACCCTAAGTACGTTCATTTCAGGTTAATGAATGGGAACTCCTGGCTATTGTTTCTACAGGAAATAGCATTGTTAAAAATGTCAGCAACAAATGTGCGGTTCACTGCTATGATTCAACAGGGTTACCCTAGTGGCTTGTATTATACAGATTTACACCGTTACCTGGTTGTTAAAGAAAACCTCCTTACCAGTGTTATGGTTAACTTACATTATCAGTGCACTGGATTTAAAATCACTGGAATATCAAGGCATACATACATGTCCCTGTGTTTGTCTATGAAGCAGTTTCCAGATGATTAACTGAGTTAGAAAAGACTTGTTCTCAATGTGTGGACATCACTGATATCCTGGGGTCTTGGACCAAATAAAGAATAAAGGAGAAAGTCAGCAGAGAAAACCCATTACTTTTCCTCACTGTGAGCTAAAGGGCTCTAGCCTGTTTTTCTCAGCACAAGGTAGCTAAATCCTTTGAAACTGTGAGCCAAAATGAACCTATCCTCTCTTAAAGATGTTTGCGTCTGGTGTTCAGATGAAGCAACAAAAAGTTGCTATCACAATTAGCATGCTATTTTGAGAACTGAAGAAAGCAAGTTGTTCTGGCTCATTTTGTTTGTAAATATCAGTTATATAGTTTAGTGTGGTACCAACCGCCACAAACATTGAATTCTGAGGTTCTGGTTTAAAACATTAAACAATGCTTTAATTATTTTGTAGTCAGAGTCTCACTAAGGATGGCCTTGGATGTCACCCTCCTGCTCCAGCATCCCTAGTGCTAGGATTATAGACGTGTATGTGTGTGTGTGATTACACTCAGCTAGTAATACACACACACACACACACACATACATAACACACACACATCATCAAAAGCCCTCCCTTTTATGGTTTGATTTTAAATGTAATATATAATATATATAATTTATTTAAAATAACAAAGGTTAAATTTTACATGGCAGGTATATTCATTATATTTATTCACTTTATGATTTCCACTAAAGCATGCTTTATAGATGTCTTTCATGTAAAAATATCACATTTTAGCTAATCATAGTTATATTCCAGTATCTTTGAGATTAATTATAAATTTGTACTATTCGATTTATTTGAATTTTGTTATAGTATAAGGATTGAAGGCAGAATCTTACTTTAGCTATTAAAAGTAATGACAATTCTGATGCTTTTTCCTGAGTAATTCAAATTTGACTTGAGAAGTATCCCGATCAGGAAGCATACCAGTTTGGTACTTCCTGGGATGTGTATCCTGTTTCATTGATCTCGTGTGATTTTCCTGTGCTTGCACTCCATTGTTTCGAGTATAATAATTACATAGCATAGTCAATATCTTACAATGTAGCTTTTGCTTTCCCATGTACAATTAGTCTTGAAGATCCCTAATATTCTCACATACTATTACTTATATAACATCTAATAGAGCATTTAAAATGTTCTGGTGTTTTAAATGGGATCGTACTATATGGTGTGTTGATATAGAGAGAAGTTTCTAAATAAAGTTTTCTTTTTACGGGGTTACATATTCATTCACCTATATTCTTTCAGGAAAAATATTTAAATGATTGCTATACATAACATTAAGTGTTCAAATGACTGCTGCAGTTTAGTATCATTTATTAAAATATTTTTGCCTAATTTTTAATAAGAGGGAGATGATTAGAACATTGTATAAGATAATTTCATTAGAATGTTTTAATTGTTCATTAATGAAGGATTAAGTAAAGTTAGTGAATGTGTATTGACAAATGCACTATAGTACTGAGAACTACATTTATTCTTATTTACTGAAGTAAAAACAGTACCAAAACATGTTTGTTTTTTTTTTAAGAGATAAAACTTTCAAGGAATTTCATTTTTGATGATATAATTACTACAAAGCCATATATATGGAATTTATATGGATATGCATGTGTATTGAAGGAGAGATTTAATCTAGATTCAACATGATTTTCTGAGTTTGTCTTTTTTCAGCTAATATTCTGATATTCAGTTCTGCCCATTTTACCTGTTAGGTTTTAAATCAATCAATCAATCAATCAATCAATCAATCATTTATTTATTCATTTTTACTTATGTGTACATATGTGTATATATGTGTTTGTGTATAATGCTACCTATATGTGGGTGCCCACTGAGGCCAGAAGACAGCATGAGACCCCCTGGAGCTGGAGTTATAGATGATTGTGAACTGCCTGACATGAGTGTAGGACTTGACCTCAGGCCGACTGGAGAGCTCCCAGCACCTTTAACCATTGAGCCATTTCTTGAGCCCTTAAATAACACATTCTAAGAACTGAAACACAAACATTGCAATGATATATTCATCATCTTTCATACTGTATTTGTGCAACTCAGGTATGGGAAACTTGACAACTGAAATAAGGAGTTAAGTTGAGCTAAGCCTCAAAACTATCTCTCACCTAATATGACATTTGCACCCTAGATAGTGTTGGGATTGAATAGAAGAGTTAGTTACAAAATTGTTACATCTCCTTATTGACAGCATAACCAACATTATTTTTATTAACCAGAATATTATGTCCTTACTCACCACCATGTTTTATGATTTACATGCATAACGTAATTCCTACCTGTGAATGATATATTCCTCTTATGTCACAATAAAGACTGTGATGTGGAGGGCACAGAGGCGAAGGAATATGCCAGTGGACACAACACATTAAGAAGAAGCCATATATGGCCAAAGGTGATCTACCTTCCAATTCATGCTCCATGATCCCACAGTCCTTCCTCAAATTCCAATTATTTGCCACACTATGCTTGCTTTTACTTCTCCCTTCTACTTATACTACACAGATTTCTTTTCCTTCCTTCCTTCCTTCCTTCCTTCCTTCCTTCCTTCCTTCCTTCCTTCCTTTCTTTCTTTCTTTTTTTTTGTTTTTCGAGACAGGGTTTCTGTGTGTAGTCCTGGCTGTCCTAGAACTCACTCTGTAGACCAGGCTGGCCTCGAACTCAAGAAATCTGCCTGCTTCTGCCTCCCAGGTGCTGGGATTAAAGGCGTGCACCAAGACTGCCTGACCAGATTTCTTTTCTAATGACTGGAAATCCAAAGATGCTAGAAACAAAAATTGCCAATCTATTCAGAAAAAAAAATGGTGTTCAGTAGTTTTGAACATTTGACTCACCAAGATTTAAAATTCTCTGTGTTTAGAGGTCATTTGGTCACTTCACAGGATAGAGACTGTGGTCTGGGTCCAGAAAGTTGGACAATTTATCTAAAATCTTATCTGTTGATTCATTGAAAAATATTTATCCAGCAGTTACTGAATGCCCAAAGTTTTCTAACAGCTTTATAAATATGAATATAGCCTTAATAATGATTATACAATATAGGTCCAACCATTACTGTGTCTGTTTAACAGATGAGGAAAATGAGAAATAATCAGGTTGGACATGAAAGCTACATAGCTGCTGACTTGGAGTTAGGCATCTGGCTAAGACTTTGTCCTTGGTGAAGCTACATAAGTGCCTGGAATAGAAAGTCAGGGTTGATGGTTTATATCTAGACTATTTCTAGTATGTAGGAAAATAAGTTCAGGTTGTGAAAAAGAAGAAGGTACTCTGTGTTTGATACTGAGAAATATTTTTATACATTTTGGAAAAATAAAGAGTATTTCTCATTGAGAGGCAACTGCTCTCTCAATGAGAGCTGGGCATGTGTTCTAAAATAATGTTTCTCTCCAGCTGTTTACTCTGGGACTGTCTTATTGATGGTGGCCTTTGCACCCAATACCTGCTGATATTCCATAATGCTAATATACATCCCATGGCTGACACTTGCTAGACTGTCATTGCAAGCATAAATGTTAGACACACAGACATTTGATTTTGGCTCATCTTTTACTTTGAATAAAGAGATCTAAAAATCAATCCTTCTAGCCTTGTTTCATTTTCCATGAATATAGGTCAAATATTTCGGGGCAAGGACATATAAAAGTAATCTATGATGTCAAGGTAAATATATCAGGTAAGCAATTTTAAAAGTTCTGATTTAAATATGATATAAAACCTTGTATATATTGTGTTATCATCTTGTAATGAACCTTTGAAATTTAGCATTATTCCTAAAAAAAGCCAGCATTAATTGTGTGTCTAATTTATTTCTATTACAATTGATGGATTAGTAAAAAGAACCCAGTGAGCTAAAATTTGCTTAACGTTTACTGTGTGACATTGGGCAAGCTATTGTTTAAACAATCTTTTGTTTCCTCATCATTGCCTTAAGCCATTGGACTGGGAGAATTGTATAAACTAACCTGTAGTCTATTTTATTAGTGGAAGGTGTACTTTAACTGCAAAGAGCCATCAAGTCTTATTAGTTTGATCACTAATGATCAATTGTTTATGGTACAAGATGTGGGAGTGAGTCACTCAACAGATGAAGATGTACGGAATTGGATTCAAGTCCAGTCTGGTCACCACAGTCACTGTTGGAGTCAGGATAGATATCTGCAATTCAGTTTCTTGTGCAACTTAAACAAACAGGAAAATACTGAAGCCCTTCCCAGTCCAGGATTTCTCTGAGCCACCACAGTTTGTGTTACATGGCCTCCAGTGATCTGGGTACCATTTTCGGAGCTGTCATGATCCTGTTTGACACAGGTTGTGCTACAGATGAGGGTCCTGTACCTTTGTTCGCAGGTCTGGTCCCCTTTATCATTGAAAGATGGAAATTGGAACCCCCAGCTTGAAATCCCTCATTTAAATTTGGAATTAAAGATATTTTTCATTGATTTAACTTTCTTTTCTTCATTTTTAGGATGAATTATGGTTATTGGACAGTGAAATAGACTCTGCTTTTTAGGTTCTCCATGATCTCCGTGGTCTAGTCTCCCCTTGAGAATCTAAGCCTTTGTGATCATCTCTGCATTTTCTCTGAACTTTCTGAACATTGGGTTTAACATTTAGCCAACTTGGGTTTTCTTTTTTTCCAAGTCTGGTGTACTCAGAGCAAAAATGCCAAACATCACAACTGTTACTCAACAGTGAGTTTGATCTTTTCTTCTAAATGTTTATCAGACTCCCAGTGGATATGACTTATAAAGCACACCTAAACTTAAAAGTTTGAGCTTTTAGACAGATGACTTTGGTCCTTCCCTCCCCCCCACCATTTCTTTCCGTCTAGAAATACTTGTTCTCACATGAAATGAGCTGAACTTTATCACTTGTATATGTCCGGCTAAATCGTCACTATAAATAGCTCAATCTTAGCTGTTCATCATTGTCAGGAAATGAGCTCTTTGGGTAAGTAAATTTCCTGATGGCATTATCTTTTCAAGGGTCAGGACTTTACATTTATTTTAGATTGACGTCTTTTCAACTTGACATAACTTATATGTGGTACTGTATTTACTTTCCAGCCATGGCAGGCTAGCGTCTTTAACAACCCTTGATGGGGGATTTACCTAAGTGGGAAAGACCACGAGAAGGAGGAACACTGGAAAGAAAGCTGCTACAGCTCTTAAATACCTTTACAACACAACTGGGTTGAAATCCTTACTAAATATACTCAACTAAGCGTGCGCAATCCTAATTAAAGGAATATCCATTTAGCCTGGCTTTGTTGGATTCTCTATATAGAATATATTCTACATATAGAATATATACAATATAGGTTCTAGGTAAAACAACAACAACAACAACAACAACAACAACAACAAAAACTTTGTTAAATATCATTACCAGAGGAACTCTTTTATAACAGTGGCATGGTCAGAGAGGAAACATTCCATTCCTTCACTCAGCAAGCAGATATTTATCTCTTGACCCTTTCTGATCCTCTGTGGGTATGACAAGCCTGCGTCATCCACAGGAGCTATGGAGCTAAGAAGCGGCTGCATATACATTGGGGTACTAGGATTTGCCTTCTAGGAGAAGCAAAATCCTATATTAATATGGCTTGGAGTCATTTGCTTTCTTCTCATAAGAAAGTGGAATGAAGCTTCTGCAGCTGCAGGACCTCTTGGGCAGCCGACTTTCTCCAAATCTAATTAATGAATCAAAGGCAAGCCATGTCTCTCCCAGGTGTTTTCTGCCCTCAAAATCACCTTCTTGGTTACTCTCTTCAGTGTCCTTTGACATACACGAGATAAACAAAGCCTCCTGTATTTCAGAATACAGCTGAGCAGACCGGAGTCTCCTCACCCTCTTTTCTCTGCCTTGAGGGTGAACTTGTGACAGTAAAAAGACACTGTGCCTCTGTCCATTGGAGACTGTACTTGCCCTGTGGCAGACACAGAACTAGGATCTTCAGGGAGAAGTCCTGGAACTTTCAGTTTTAATGAACATGCAGGATGATTTCTATCATTAGGCTCACATAGAACATGCTATGTGTACAGCCTTGTAAGGCAGGTCAATGGAGTTTTAAAGTTTTGACATGTTTAAAATCAAGCAAGCAAGCAAGCAAGCAAGCAAGCAAGCAAGTAAGCAAGCAAACAAGTAAACAAGCACGCAAGCAAGCAATATGGGTGAAGTGTCATTAAGACTCAGGAGAGGATCTAGCAGTTTCAGTGTCTATTTACTAATAAGCACCTAAGATGATCCTTTTAGCTTCTAAGTGTCTTAAATGTGAAACAAAGAAGTTGGAACAGGCCTATTCCTTGCTCAATTATTTAGTAATTTTTCAATGTCTGCCAAGAGCCTACCCCGTATAAAATGTTGTTCCGATC
The DNA here is from genome assembly GCF_004785775.1 of Grammomys surdaster. Classification (NCBI taxonomy): domain Eukaryota; kingdom Metazoa; phylum Chordata; class Mammalia; order Rodentia; family Muridae; genus Grammomys; species Grammomys surdaster. The sequence goes on from NW_021620932.1 coordinate 1,909,301, forward strand.
TCTGGGAAAACTGTATTGAAGGGTCACTTCCTAGTGTCTGTCTGTGCTTACACTTGGCTTCCTGTACAGGGAGGGGGTCCAATGAGTCTCCCTCGTGCTATCAGTACCTGGTGGAAGAATGGAGCAAAACATTGTCTCATCACATTGTTACTACGGATTACCTTTTCTCTTGAAGTTTGATCTCCATAGCCTAGTTAGACAGTGGTTTTCAGAACAAAGTGAGTTGAGAGGAACTCCATACTAGACGTTAAGAGCACTGACTGCTCTTCCAGAGGTCCTGAGTTCAATTCCCAGCAACCTCATGGTGGCTCTCAACCATCTATAAAATGGGATCCTATGCCCTCTTCTGGTGTGTCTGAAGACAGCTACAATGGACTCATATACATAAAATAAATAAATAAATAAATAAATAAATAAATAAATAATTTGTTTAATTGGCTTTACCCTAAAGTCAAGTCATGGGATGAGCTCTTTAGATATCTTATGTATAAAGTAAACTTTTTTTTTCAGGTGAGGCAAAAGCCCCCAAGAGAACAGTGTGTGTGTTGTGGTGTCAATAAGACCTGTTCTTAGCCGGCTCCAATGCAACTTGCAGTGCTATCTTAAGAAGTTCTGGAAACTTTAGAGAGCGGAACCTAGTTGGAGGAAAGAGGTGAAAATGTATCTCTGGAAATTGTGTCTGGTCCATTCTCTTCTTTCCTCTCTGCTTCCTGTCCTCACCATCATGTTCTGCCCATGTACATGGGGCGAGGCAAGCATGGACTCAGCCTTCAGAAACAGTGGACCAGTTATGTTCTTCTCCCTGCTTTATGTTCTTCTGCAAGGTTTTTGGTCAGAGCTATACAAAAATAGTGATACAGCGCTATGTCTGAGCATTTGCTGTTCCTTCCGCAACTGACCTACGCTAAATCTCACCAAAACTTTGAACCATGTTGTCTTTAGGGTATAAAGCACAGCAGAATCATATTGAGGTGCTCCTTGTGTCTGGTTTTTTTATGCTTTCTTGGTTTATAATACAGATGTTTTGAGACATTTGGTTACTTTTAGAGTTGTATGAATTCAAAACCCTTGCTTGAAGCAGTTTAAAGACTTGCAGGTTGAAAAGTTCTTAGGGTAAGAAAGTAGCACTTTGTAGTTTTTTTCTAAATTGTATTTGTGTCTGGGTTTATTAATACTTTGTGAAAAACTTTAAACTCATGACATAGTAATTATAAAACATGGTCATAGAGTCACCTTCCTACAAAGCATTGTCTGTAAGCTTAAGCAGATAGTTTAAAACCAAAATTTAAAATAGAAATTTTAAATTAAGATTTAAAATTTTGTTAGCCAAGGTCAGTGTCTGTGCTACAGGTTGTCTGTTGTTGGGGATACTGGTTTACTGTTAACCTTTTAGTCATGAGTTGTTATTTCAGTTGTTGAAGACAAAGAAAACTTGAAAGTCGTAACATATATAGCAAATGAGAAAGTTGCAAGACAAGCAAGTATTTCGATGATTTTTACAAGGACAAATGTATTGTCTAAAAATGAAAAAGGGGGGGAAACTATCCAACATTGAGAGGTTCATCTTAGAACTTCCTGGATGAGAAGATCCTTACTAAGTCTAGAGGAGGAAGCACCTTCTGACCCATGCTTCACTCCTGAGGATAGGAGTCCCGTGGTCCTCCATGTTCCAGCTGTAGTAACCTACTATGTTAAGAAAGAAACCATTATTTTAAAAAGATTCCCCTGCCTAAGTTACTTGGTATCTCTCTTAGTTTCTCACCAACTGAAAAGATAATAGCACACACAACAGAGCGTGTCTGTTGGAATTAAATGGCTCGTCACGGTAGAACAATTTTGTCCAATCCTAGGACAGGGTAGGTGGTGAAATCATTTTCCTCTGGACTATAGCTGTGTACTTTCACAGAACCTGTAAGGACATATATCTTAACCGTAGAAAATAAGGTTTGAATTTACAGGTTATTTAGACTTAAAATGTGTCTTGTTAGAAGAACCAGAGAAATATGGTTGAAAATATGTTGGGTGTTTCTCTGGCGATACGGGAGTATGTCAACAGATCTTTGGCAGGCCTGGATTAGAGGTGCTCAGATGCTAGCCCACAGAATGATTTGAGGTTCCCACCTGTAGAAATGAAAATGCATAAATGTCATAACTCTTCTTGTGTGTCGCTGGGCAGGCAACTCCTGTTCCATCCCTCACTCCGCCACCTGGGATCTGATGTGGTGTCACCTTCCCAATTATCTAATCCTTTGCTTTGATTCATTCCCTTCCAGTGTTTTTGTCCTCTTGGAGAAGTGACCCTTGCACTGGTTGGTTCTAGGATTCATATCAGATTTCAAAGACTGCAAGGTTTGACTCCTGCCTTCTCTCCAGTATTTTACAATGATTTGACATTGCTGAAAACAAACAAACAAACAAACAAACAAGCACCTGTCATTTTATTACAGATGCTACTGTGTCACTGTAGCTCTTTGGAGGTAACACAGCAAAACAATTATCTTTTTGCCTTCATAGTGTCTCCGTTTCTAATATGTGTTTTGGTTCCTATGGTGAACCTATATAATAAGTCTTCAATAGAGATAATTGAAGAACAAGGCCAAGTAGTTGAATTAGCATCTTGTTCTAATAGCTATCATCTTAAGACTTTTTTGTATTTATAATTTCTGGTAATTTATAACTCAATTTACTTGCACTTTGACCCCTTCATCTATCATAGCAATAGCCTAAATTATATTTGCCATATTTTGCATGGATCTCAATTCATATCTCTGTTCTGTTGTATATGTGTCAGCGTTATAACTTTTCTATCAAGAATATTTCTATTGATGGTGTTGGAAAATAACATTTATAAAATGCCCACTACTTTAAAGGTTCTTTGTATGGATGCTTTTCTTTGGTCTTCACAGCAGCCCGTAGTTCTCATCTTTATTTCACATCTGAGAATACAGTGACCCACAGAGGTCAAAGTACCGTACAATTGAGAAGTGTCAGAGCCAGCATCGAGCCCAGCTCTGGGGAGTGTGAGTGTGCTTTTTCCAGCATATCAAGTGGCTCTCTGGTTACAGCACCTGTGTGTTATTTGAATGGAACTTTAGCAGGGAGGTTCGTGAGCTTGGCAATGCCCTCTTAATGAATGCAACTCCCTAGATGTGCTTTCTGGTATTTGCAGGTTGAAGACTGGAGAAGGTATTTCTGAGTAAGTAACCTCTGTAAAAACCAAACACATATAACAACTTAACTACCCTCCCATACATAATACTCCATATCCCACAACCTAGTGCAGGACATTGGTATTCATAGAGTGCAAAAAGAATACAGGGTCTCTTATTTATACAGGAGATTTGAATGGATATTGATATTGATTGACCAAAGTTAACTCACAAGGAAGAGAACAGTGGATGCCTTTTCACACTCTTGACCCACCTTTATTTTTAATTGGTAGGGTGTTTATTATTATTATATATTAATTATACACAATAGTGGGTTTATTATGAGACTGTCATACATATTTCAATTTTATTTACCCCTTCTCTTCCTGTCTTTTGTTTGCCTACCTATCCTGGCAGTCCTAGCTAGGTGGACTGGCACGGAAGCCTGAATCACCTTAGAGTGTATAAGGACGAGATGACCTGGGGTTCACTGGACGCATGTGCATGTCTAACCTTGCTGTTCTCCTTCACTCTTTTCTAATTCTTACTTTTGTCATCTGTGAAAGCAGCATCAAAGGCATTCTGCAGAACCCCCATATGATCTAATTGAGGTTGCCGGGTAACTCAGGGTCCACCATACAGGTCTTGCTCTGAGTATTCTATCAGCATTCCCTTCATTCTTTCAGTTTACACCAGTTCTACGGAGGCTGGAACAATAAAAGATGATTTTTTGAAAGCCTTCTAACAACTGCCATCCCACCGTATCTGTGGTTTCACTTTTCATCCACAGGATGTATACTGTGCACAAGGCATACTGTTTGTCTTTGTTTTCAGGAATGCAAGATCACATTCACAAAGATTTCAAGGTAGCCTAGCTACCTTCAAGGTTTTGGTAGTCTATTTAGCCATTGTTATTATTAATTGCTTAAGTGCCTAATTGATAGCTAAAACCTTATCTTACTTCCGTTTATACCAGGGTTAAACAAAGCATATCCAGGGTACTCTTTGAAATTTGACACTTCTACTGAGGATTAAGAACCCAGTGACCAGGAAAAGGGTTTTAGATGGCATTAGAGTCTTATTTCTGTTTATTTTGAGTTTTTAGAATACTTTCAACTACACTAACAAACCATATTATTTATGTCATTTCCTTTTAAACAATGAATCTGTCAATTGATTAATACAGATAAGGTGGATATTTGCTGGTGACTTCAACCCCCACTGCAGGGGCAGGACCCACAGAACCAACCTGCTTAGTAAGAGATTTCTTAAGAGCTTAGAGTCTAAAGGCAAGTAAAATAGAAGAGCCTGAGAAAGAGGTGAAAGGGCACAGAAAACTCTGCAATGACAAAGCCAGGGAAAAGAGGCAGCCTTAGTGGTTTAAATGCAAGGTCATCTCAGAAGACAAGCTTGAACTTGGCATCGAGGAGGACACATTCTGTCTTGGGAGAAACTTTGTCACTGAAGCACAGAGGCTGAAGCTAAGAGGAGACAGCAAAGAGAAACTTCCAAAGGAATTTGCAGGAGACAGGAAGAAATAAAATGGCATGGGTGAAAACAGAGAAAAGGGAGGGGGAGAGGGGAAATCCAGAGAGATGAGAGAAGGGAAGAGAAAGAAATGAACAAGGGAAGAAGAGAGGAGAGAGAGGGGGAGAAGGAGAGGGAGAGAGGGAGGAAGGGAGAGAGAGAAAGAGAAAGGAAGAGAAAGAGAGAGACAGAGAGAGACAGACACACACACAGAGAGAGAGACAGAGAGAGAGAGAGTAACAGAGAATCAGAGATGCACAACACATAAACACAGACAGAGGCAGAGAAAGACAGAGACGGAATAATAGTTATCCATTCTCCTAAACTGATTGTGCTTCCTCCACTGCCTTTCCCCTCTCGATGTACTTCCTGTGCTTCTGGTCAGATCCAGCACATTGTGGGGACCCTGGCAGTCTTATCAGGAAACACCAATAAAAGCTTGGGCTATGTATTCCCTGTCCTGTGTGAATGGCTACTCACAGACCTCTGCCTGCCAGTTATCTGATGCTGTCTGGTAGATTTCAATGACGGTGCCTTGTCCGTGTGTGCATACATGCGTGCTGCCCCCTTCAATGGCAAATGAACAATGAATGGACTAAGAAGCCAAGCCAGGAAGGAAGGAGTCCTGTGAGAGAAATGGTCTGGAGGAAATATCTAGCGCCTATGGAGAGTGTTGGGTCAGGTTGAAGGCAAAAACAGTTGTGTCTGCCCAAGCCACCTCCTTAGGAAGCTGAAGAGTGCTAAGTCAGAAATGAAAAAGAAGTTTTAAGGGACACTTTCATGGAAAATGTGCCAAATTAGGAGAAAAAAAGATTACAAAATGAAAAACAATGACTATGTCTAATCTTTCAAGCAGGAGCATAACAAGGAAAGCAAAATCTTGGTCTCAGTGGCTGGGAAGGGACAGAGCTCAGCGGTGGGAGGAGGGGCAGTGGGTTCTGGGCCTGTTGGGTGGTCTTCTGGGTGATATTCTATTTTTGCGTGTGTTCTGTTCTTGGATGTATCCCAAAAGCATGCTGGCTTTCTTTTCTTCCTTTCTCTCTTTTTCCTTGTGTGTGTGTGTGTGTGTGTGTGTGTGTGTGTACATGTGTCAAGTAGCCTTCTCCCCTTTCATAATTTTCTTTTAAAAACTTGTTTCATAAAGACTTTCAAGAATGATCCTCCCTTACAGAAAAAAACATGTCAGATGAAAAAGAAACCTCCAACTACCAAAATTTAACAAGCAGCTGCACAGTTCAGAGCCTGGAGAGTCTACCTCCAAGAGACTCAGGGTTTGCTAAAAACCCACCACATGCTTTAGAAGGAGAGAACTTATCTGTATCCATATGTTTATTTGTATGCACATTTTCGCCTCGGAGTTTTATCTATCAAGCCCAGTGGCAGTTTAAAATAATAATAAATAATAATAATAATAATAATAATATAATAATGAAAGCCTTTCTTAAGTCATATTGACACCTCTCTCTCTCTCTCTGTCTATCTTTCTCTCTCTCTCTCTCTCTCTCTCTCTCTCTCTCTGTATGTGCATGCATGCACACACATGCACATGTGCATGTATGTGTGTGTGTTCCCCTCATATATATATATATATGCTGGAATGCCAATTGATTTGATCTGCAGGCAAGCACAGATGCTGTGAGTTCATGAGGTCACTGTTCCTGTCAAAGCCAGAAGACATTGTTTTTAGCTCTGTCCTCCTTACCTTTGGCTCTGAAGTATTTCAGCCTCCTTTCCCCATGGTTTCTCAATCTTCAGGAAGCGGTGTGTTATGGATTTCCCAGTTGTGGCTGTGCCTTCCACAGATACTCATTTTATATACTTTTACCAGTTGTGAGTTTCTTTGTTAGCCATTGTTTAGTTCACAAAACCTTCTGGTGTGCAGTCTGAGAGATGACCTGACCTATGAGTAGAGAAATGCAAACTTAAAAGCTCTGTGTTCATTTTGTAAAGTAGTAATGTTAGATCCACCCCTGATGAGAGCCCCATAGAGTTTTCACCAGATTTTTAGTACCAGGTTTGCCTGGCCTTTTGAGGATGGGGCCTTAAATCAAAGCAGAAAGTGTGGATTACCCCTATAACATTTAAGTCACTATTGCACAAATGGGCGTATCTTGTCATTCTGTTCATTACTGTGGCTCATGGTTTCACAACTAGCTAAGAGAACATTGTTATTTTTATGAACTCATAAATTAATAGAAGTTGTTAAGGATTAGGAACTGTTAAAGATTAGGAACCAGATGAGGCATCTGGCAATTTTATCTGTCTGTCTGTCTGTCTGTCTGTCTGTCTCTGTTTGTATGTATGTATGCATGTATGTGTATCTGGGTTTATGTGCATGGGTGATAACAGGAAAACAACCTGAGTGTACTGGTCATCATTTCTTTTCCTTTTTCCTTCCTTCCTTCCTTCCTTCCTTCCTTCCTTCCTTCCTTCCTTC
>NW_021620932.1:1916423-1983070 GCF_004785775.1 Grammomys surdaster
TCCTTCCTTCCTTCCTTCCTTCCTTCCTTCCTTCCTTCCTTCCTTCCCCTCTCTCTCTCTTTCTCTCTCTTTCTTTCTTTCTTTCTTTCTTTCTTTCTTTCTTTCTTTCTCTCTCTCTCTCTCTCTCTCTCTCTCTCTCTCTCTCTCTCTTTCTCTCTTTCTTTCTTTAATTCTTCCTTTCTTTTTTTTGCTGGCAGAGATTATTTCAGTAGTCCGGGCCTTGACAGTGTCACTGGCCACTAGGCCCCTAAAGTCTTCCTGCCTCGCTTCCCTAGCCTTTGGATTGCAATCACAGGCCACAGTGCTTGCATTTTCATTTTTTTTTTTTTATGTGAGTGCTGGAGATTGATCTGTGGTCCTCATGCTGACAAGGCCAGTGCTTTACGGACAGAACTATCTTCCCTGGCTGTTTCTGGTGACTCTAAAACTGAGAGAGAGGTGAGGAGGACTTCACAAAGGAAAAAAAGCAGATGATTACTGGGAAGGAAACATTAGCTATCCCTCCCACTCCGCACCATCTGAATCTGAATCTGCCCCTGCCTGAGTCTTCTGAAGGCTGCTTTGCATCATCTTTTTTTTTGTTTGTTTGTTTTTTGTTTTTTGGCTTTTTCCTTCCTTTCTATACTTATAAACTTAGGCATCCTCTCCACAATACACATGCGAAACGACTTGTTTCCTAGAACAAAGCCTTTGGATAAATAATGTGTAAGCCCTTTCCTCCCTTAAAGCATTGTGTTGGGTTAAAAAAAATCCCACATAAATTGATTGTATAGATAGCCTGATTGTAAAGCAAGATTAATATGAAAACACAAGGAGCCTGCAATAAAACCTCCTAACTTAAATCACTCACATTTGTGTACAAGCATTCATATTTAGTAACAGTCCCAAGGCTGAGATTAAAGCTCTTTGGTAGGTTACTTCAAGGCCTTTTTATTGCTAAATCTTATTATGTCTCTAAAATGTAGAAATTAATCACCTGTCATCAAAGCTGCAGTGGATTATTGACTTCTAAATGTCTCTACAAATTGATTCATGACAGAATGAAACAGGAGACTGAACTAGCATTGAAATTCTTTTGCATGTGATAAAAAAGGTCTATTAAAAGCGTTTCAACAAATGCTGTCTATTAGGTAATCATCACAAAGTACTTTCCTATCAAAATGAGGTGCTCTGGAATGGTTTTGATGAGATATATATTTTTTCTTCCTGCACTGATGTGGTAACATGAAATTATTCTGAAACCCCAGGAAGCTGATTTGGAAATCCATTTAATTCTCATATTATAGGGCACACAATTTTTTTCAAGTATGAACAGAATATAAAGAAGACAAGAAAAAGATTTACTTTGCATGTTTGTGCATGTGTGTGTCTGTGTGTTTGTGTGTGCACCCATGTGCATAATTTCTTGTATATAACAGACTCTGAAGATTACTTAGATGAAAAAGTTTGAAGTGCACTTATCCACAATGGAGGGATTACAATAAATGTTTTCTAATAAAGATTGCTTTTATTGTCTCGCTACACACTACAGTCTTTTGACTCTGTCCTAATTTCTTATTCATGTTACTCTGAATTAATGGCTTTCAATTTTCCCACCACCTTTGCCCTGCCATGGAAATGAGGCAAAATTTTGAGATAATTTTTTCTGTTTAGCTGGCATTTGTGGAATCTGGTGAAAAGAAACCCAGGATACCTTTAAACAGCCTAAGACAAAGAGTCACACAGTCCAAAGTATCAACAGGGGAAAGGGTAAGAAAGCTCCATCAAGTGTAACATAGCATCAGTACGAAGAACTTTGGGAGGAAGGACTTGGAGGGGGCAACATTTGGGATATAAATAAATGAAATAATTCATTAAAAAGAAAGATCTATCATATATAAAGAAAATACATTATTTGAATTAGGACCATGGGAGCTAAAGTAAGCAGATGCCAGATAATGTTTCTTTGTTCATGTTTTCTGTTTTTGTTTGTTTATTTGTTTATTAGTGTACCAGTATGAGTGTATTTGTGGGGGGGCATAAGAATAACATAGAGATGTGTGGAGGGCAGAGATGGTTCTCTGCTGTGAATGGTTCTCTTCTTCTTCCACGTGGATCCCTGGGGATGGAACATAGGGCTTCACTCACAGAACCATTTCTTTGGACAGAAATCATTTTTATTTGATCAAATTTCCTTTATTATTTTAGTCCTCTACTTCTTTCTTTTTTAAGTCTCAGTGATTGTTTGTTTTTATTACAGATTTTCCTCAAGGGGCCTCTCATGCCTCATGACTTGTTCTGCTGTCATTCTATACCTTGAGCATCCCCCGTGACTAGTCTGGGTCTTTATCTGTATTGCTCTGTAGATGATCTCAGAGATCAGGGTAGGGAATAGCAATGGAGCAAATGCCTGATCAAAATGCATTTTGATTTTCAGTTAATGCCCAAGACAGTAATGGCTATTTCTGCTAAACAGAAGACAATCCATAGTAAGGCAGAAAACTTCTGTCCCAGAAAGATGACTCAACCCATTTAGGCAAAAAATTAAAACCTTTAAACCTTTGACTTAAATAATCAGTGTTCCCTTGTTCTTATTGTATAATGTTGCTTCCGATAACATCTAAGTTAAACACACAAACAAACAAACAAACAAACAAGCAAACAAACAATGAGACTAACTATCGCCTGTACTGGCTTGTGAGTTTCAGAGTATCAAGAATAGTTTTTTTTTAATATTTGTGAATTTTTTATTTTAGTGATTAGACCTCTGAATACATGAGCAAATTGTATCCAAGTAGCACTTAAAGAAAAACACATGAGTTCGAATATCTTTTCTACAGAGCATACTATGTGCACATTTTACACACAAGATAAAATACACTCTTATACACACTCACAGGATGTGGGTAAGCATGTGTTCCTTTGCCATGTCCTAGACTCTATTACTCTGCTTGGGCTTACCTTTCTTACCTACCTTTCCACTCAATTGTTAGCTCTCCAGGATTGTTCTTGACTAAGTTGAGACTTTATTATGAGCTCACGTGACACTGGTCATGATCTGTAATACCTACTTGTTGACTCTCTTTGACTTTGCTCTAGGCAATCAGCTTCTCCAAGATAGGGCTGGGTTGTATCTTAATTAAGAACTTGGCATAGAGCAGAGCTAACTCATAACGTCACTCATCACATGACATGGAGTGCAGACAGCACTATGTGAAGACATTATTGGTGCCTCCATTTCCTCTTTGGGCTGCAATTGTCACCTCTGCTGAGTATATACCACAAGCTTAAAAGCAGTAGAGGCACGGAAGGAAGTCAGAGGAAGGTCTCTATGGACTGTCTAACAAACAGTTGACAGACAACTTAGAATTGGATCTCTGGAGATTACTGTGAGATAGATTTTAAATGCTATCCCTGAGTTTTGAGAGATGGACAAGAGCCTCAATCATCAAGCAGAATAGCTTCCGTTAGAGATTTCTCTGCACTGTGTTGAGCACTTACAATTGTGTCATGATTATTCTATCCCCTTTGAAGTATTCTACTGGGCAAGTGGGGCCGTTAATCTTGACTCTTGCAATCTGATGGCCACCGGCCTTTGCACTGTGTGGTTTTTCCCTTTTCAACACTTGTATAACATTTACAGGGAACTAGTTAAAATTTAACTGATATTTGCGGTGGGGTGGGGGAAGAACCTCTTGTTAGCAAGGATTGTTTATGCAAAAGCTATATCTCATAAAGAATCTCTAACCTTTTTGAAGACCAAGAACTTAAAAGCTAGCTCTTTGAGCTGAATTCATGTCTTTGTTTTAGTTGATCTTGGCGAATACCTCACATACAACCCGAGACCAAAATGAGGCTACACTCAGAAGGCAGTCACAATTCAGTGACTTATCCTGGGAATGCCTCCTCTTGGCGTCTACACCACACAACTTGGGAAGAAGTTTGCACATTTACTCCTGTGCTTTATAAGGAGCTTTTATGATCTGCCAAGTGGACAAATGTCAACAGGCTTTAAGGATTGGTTTACCAGGATTTCTGTCTCTTGTGAACAGATTACTGTAGCTTCGAATAAAGCATGTGTAAACAAGCCCCAGAGTCTTGAAGGAAAATGTAGTACCCACCAGACTGGCTTAAGGCATTCAAGCACAGTTGCCTTCTGTCACTATTTCTTGAAAAGGTAACAATTTCCTGCCACTCAAATGTCTGGAAACGTCCCCACAGTACCTTTTTTGTATGGCCTGTGTGTAGACAGTTAAGAAGGAGGCTAGGTATTAGCACTCGTGGACTTGTAGTATAAGGGTTTTTACATGTTCTTGCTATGCTTTCTGGTGAACTTTTTAATGGTGTTGACCCTGGAGATCTTGAACTTGTCAATCTAGTTTCAAGAAGACATCAGTCCTCAGAACCGACTATCAACTGCTAGTGGGAATTGAGATGAACATCTGTAAAGCCTCTGGATCTTCTGCTTGCTCTTCTTTGTGAGAAGAAAAACAATGCCACATGTTTCATTTTGTTTCTGTGTTGTGAAAGTCCATGAGCTTTGAGTCTGGTCCTTTTTGATGTTACTTTTCATGGGATGAGAGAGAAGATGGGCTCTCTTTCTTCTTCTGCCTTTTCTCATAACACTATTCCTGACTCAGCCACTTGAACAGGGACCATGCACCCATCCCTATTTGGAAGAATGGACAAAGAAGAAACAGGAAAAGGGACTCAGGCTCACCCTGCCTCTGCTCAGAGCTACCATTAGAACTAGCAGGCAGGCTGTCTCTGCATCTTTTTATCAGCCCAGGAATATTGGGATCACCAGGCTAGTTCAACTACTTATTCTCTTCCCAGCATAGAGTGCTGGGTTGAAGTGTTCTCAGAAACCTACACCTCTCAATGTAGGTTAAGCTTTGCCCACCTATGTAACAGAGCTTTGTGTCCATACTTAACATCTTCTATGGACTAGCTTTCTAATGTAAAGAAACAATGTGATTTCTGTTTAGAAACGGAGTACTAATATAAAAACAGTTCACTTCCTAAGTTTGTTGGAAAGGTACATTTAGAAACATAAAAAGTCTCACCCAGAGTCTAGAACTCAAGATGCTCACTCATAAAACCCCTTCAGGCTCATTTCCCATCGGAGGGAACACAAGATAGCAGTTCCTGCCTGTGTGGGCCTCTGACAAACTCCCACTGCCTCTTTCAAATCACATTCTAAGCCCTGCTGGACTTGCCCCAGACATATGACATGGCTGATCAGGCTGAACTGTAGCTTTCAGTTCTGGCTTCAATTGGTTCCCCTGTGTAGACATTCTGTGTGATACCAAGCCTCCACTTAAGGGAGGAAGAGGCTGTTTGGGCATGGGTATTATTTTCTTAAATGCAGAATAAAACGAGAGCAGCAGGATATTTCAGTGAAATATCTCCTTTGAACTGTCCTATTCATTTGCTCTTTTATGAATTCACAGCCAGGGGTTTCCAGCGGATCCATTTGATTGCTCTCATGTACAGAGTGTAGAGACAGCAAAGAGGGGATTCCTGTAGATTCTTAACTTATTAACAAAGGCTGCTATGACTGTGGCAAGCCCTAGAACTGACAGCCAGTTTCAGTCCTTTGTAGGGGTTAAGAGAGGTGGACAAGCTGGGAGAGAGGAGTAGGAAGTTTTAATAGAGACACTGCATCTGCAGAGCTAAGGACTGAGAAGCACAAGGGGGAAGAGAAGCATCACTCAGAGACTGGAAGATCTCGGCTCATTCTTCCTCCAGCTCTCCGTCAGAGTAGATGTTCTGAGCTCTGATAATCCGCTGCCTCTCTTCTGCCCAGAGTCCAAGCTTCAGCATACCTCAGGCTTGGGATGGGAGACTCTACTTGTGAGCGTACCTCATAACTTTGTGGTTATTTTAATTTGTTAAAAAGCCACACATGACAAGACTGATACCTACACATCAGCAGGATTGGTTTGAGGCTGTGCCTTCTAAATAGAGGGCTGTAAAATAAACAATGCCCTTATCAACACTTGTTTTCAGTGGGAATCTCTAATGGGAGTATTCTTAGTTTCATATTGAGGGGGATTTTGGAGATGTAAATGAAAAAATTTGTGTGTGTTTCTGTAAGTGCGCATGTGTATGTGTGTTTATGTGTGCATAACATAGAGGTTGGCAGAAGATGTTTCCCCAAATCTCTCCCAATTTATTTTAGGTTTATCTTTTATTTTTAAGTGTGTGTGTGGATGTGTGTGTGTGTCCCCGTCCCTACGAGTGCAGGTGCCTGTGGAGTCCAGGACAGGAGAAGATACACTCAAACTGGAATTCCAGGTAGTTATCAAATATTCTATGTGAGTCTTGGGAACCATAGTTTGGCTCCCTACAGGAGCTGAATGTGCCCCTCACTGTTAAGCCATATCCAGTCCCTCTCCCGACTTATTTTCTTGAGACTGTCTTCTTGTCGAACCTGGAGATGTTCAATTTTGTTAGACCACTGGCCAGCAATCCCTAGAGGTCCTCCTGGTTTTAATTCCTTTGTGCTGAGATTATGGGTGCATGCCACTGTGTCTGATTTTTTTTTAAATGTGGGTTCTGGAGGATCAAACTCAAGTTCTGAGGATTGTACAGCATCTACTTTACTGACAGAGGCATCTGCCCAGTCCTAAATGGAGAAACTTTAATGGTAAATGGGTAGTACTGCAAACTTACTAACAGACATGACACCAGTTGACTTTTGTCAGGTGCATGCAGCTGAATGTATTCCATCCCAGCTTCCCTCTTAAAAATAAGTCTCTGAAATTAACTGGGCCATAGAGTTACCAAAATGGAAACCTGGTTTCTCGTTTCTGCCTCATTGTCTGAGCTGGACATTAGTTGTAATCCACGGCTGTCTTTCAGACTTGTGCTTCTGAGTTTGAAAGTTTGAGTGAAAACCAGCATATGGGGATTGACAGATGAACTGACTCTTGACTCTTGTAGAAACCATCAGCGATCCTTGGGTCTAACTATAGTTCTTACAAGTGACTGAAGGTGCTTGATGCTGGCTTTTCTATTTATTTACCAAAAAGCCACTGTCCACTAGCAATTCCATCTCCCATCTCCAAACCAAAGAGCAGAGTCTTTGATGAATGGACAACAGCAGAAGTGGCAGGCAGAGAACAAAATGTGTAAATTCTCCAAATGCAACTCTTTGTTATGCCTGCAGGACTTCCAGTGGGCAATCTCTAGGCTGTTTTATAGTTTGCTTTAATTTATCTAACTAATGACATGAAAGATATAAAATTGGTAAAAACTATAGTGTTTGGCTTGCTTAAATTAAGTTTATGAGTTTTGCTTAAGCCTGCCAAACAAGTTAAATATTTCATGGCTTTCACAGGCTACAGTTCTAATATTTATAACTCTTGTGTACAGATTTCAAAAAATTATAATTACAACTCCCAGGATCCCAGATATAGCAGATGTTCAATATTTCTACAATGTTGGCAGAAATGCCTCTCATGCTCTTTTTGATCTCCTACCCATGTATTGTATCTGTTGGAACAAGCTGTTGATAAGAAAGTCGACCTGCCGTTCTTTCGTTTTAACGACCTTGGAAAAACTAATTCGAAATAGGAAGAGAGATGGAAAAGGTGATTTTTTGCCCTTCTAAAAATACATTACTGCACACAAACAATGCTTTTTTTTTTTTTTTTTTTTTTTTTTACCAGAGAACGACATGGTAGTACATTTTGGCACAAGCCACGTTTTATTAACTTTATGACTACAATGCTCTTCTGTACCATTTCCATCATTTTAAAATTAAAAATGCAAATATCCCCCCCTTTTTTTGTGAACCAAATATCTTGGTTCACAAAACCAAATATCTTTCAAATATTTTTTTTGTGAACCAAATATCTACATCATTTGCTCATTTGGGAACTTCTTTGAAACAATGACTTAAGGCTGAAGGACTTTGCTTTTAGGACTCACTACCAGCTCTGAGAAGTATTAATTTAAGCCCCCAACACAAATATATTAGCCTTTTTTGTTGTTGTTGCTATAGGCAGACTCAGAGACAATAAGCCTAAGAAATATTAAATATATGTTAGAAAGATCCTAGTTCCTAGAATGGGTTGTACAGGAGTTCAAGTCTGCAGTGGTCTGACAAACTCAACTCTCTCTGTTTGGCAGTTTGACTAATGTCTAGAGTAGGTTGAAGGAAGACCTGTAAATTCTGATGTGAAATACTTAGGCTCATAGTCCCAAATAAAAGAGACATAAACATACAACATTTTTGTCAGTTTGTTTTCTTACAGCCTAAGTATCTGAAAAGCATCCGTACCTTTCAAGTGTCATTATCCATACAAAAACCCCACCGCTACACCTAGATACGTGTAAGTTTTTCAGGAAAGTTAATGAACCTCAAATTCACAGGTTCATGGATTCTCTTCCTACATCACTGCTGACTTTTCTGTCTTCTATCTCAGATTCACATTTAACAAAATTATCTGTGATGAAATGAGATGTGACTTCCGGGAGAGCTTCTAGCCTGAGGAGACGCCTGAGGAGGACGCCTGAGAGAGGCGTCGCTACCAGAAATAGATGTCTGTGCAGCTGGGCTTTTAAGCAGGGAGGCATTGTGAAGTGTACCCAACACTGATTCTCTGATGTTCAGGAATGAATGGCAGCTGGCTCTTGAACGGCACCAGAGTGAGACAGCCTCGGGTAAGTAGCAAGTGTCCTCTGCACGATGTAATAATGTAATGGTGTCACGTTTCTCATCCTGCAAATGGGCAGACAGCAGCATCGTAGACATGGCAGGGCTTCCCAGACACATGGAGGTGCCTTGTGACCTGTTGTTGAGGATGAATGCTAGCATTTGAGGTGGGTGGTGCAAGCCTAGCTTTTAGGGGATCATCTGCTTTTCCCACCTCTTTCCATTTTACAGGGATGGTCTCTTAGGGTTTGTACCACTTTCCTTCGTGGACTGTCTAAGTTACATTATAAACTCTGTATGAAAGAATGACTGTTGTCAACCATCTCTGTCACTGTGAACAATGGGAAAACCGGCTGAAGCTCTTTGCAGATGCTTAGAATTGTCCTCGGCACGGCTCTGAGTAAAACTTGAGCCATACTGGGGTCATGTGTAAATGTTGCAGCTACTATGTAGGCATAGAAATATAGGAAAAGGGCATAGACCACAGGCCCAGGGGTGGGTATGTTCTAAGCTTCAAGAAGGTTGTATACAGATTACAGAAATTCTATAATAGTAAGTCTACAAATTGGAGAGATTCCAGTGAGGATACAAAGTGTCAGGGAGCTAACAGGATTCCCAGAATTCTCTTCTCTTCTATGAGCCACAAGGGACATTTGGCACGTAGAAGCAAGAGAAATGCTACTCTGTTCTTTTGAACTGGGAGATGTGAGACAGCAGATGCTCCTGCAGCTCACAAACATTGTCACATCTGTGCTGGCTCACCTGGCTGGTGGGGACACTGTACGGTCTCAGTGGTCTCTTCCTTCAGATCCTCACTCTCCTTGGGCAGGTTTGTGTTTAGCCCCTGATGGGCATCAGCTTTATCCACAGGACACCCTCACCTTTGGTAGTTAGCCTTCTGAAGGTAAAAAGATACAGATACAGGTCTGTCCAGGTTCATGATTTCCCTTCATGCTTGCAGTTTGGTTTTGTCTTCTGGCCTCTTTAATAGCTTTTAATCCTAGGTGCCCATACTGTGATGATTTCTGGCTTCAGCACCAAGCCCATAAGTCGCAGTGTGTGTTCAGTGTTCAACCAGCTCACACAAGTGAACAGAGCTAAGGCCGTACAGTAAATCTCTTAGAACGTATATATTTCCTTGTGTTTTTGTTTCTCTGTGTGAACTCTGACTCATCTATCTGTCACCCTTCCCACCCCTAACATAGTTCTATGCTTGTACCAGTTATATCATTCATTCAGTTCATTCACAGTCACTGGTGAGGGTGGACTGCTGGATACAGGGACCCCATGGTGCACAGTCACTGGTGAGGGTGGACTGCTGGATACAGGGACCTCGTGGCGAGTGAATAGGGGTCTGCACACGCACGTCACACTCAATCCGGTGTAAGCGAGGAAAGCTTCTGTGTTAATGTGCTGAGGTTATGAAAGTTCACCTCTTTGGTCTTATTAACCATGAAGTTGGAACGGCTGCTTTAGATTCTGACCATGAGGTATCCCTTTAACTCCTGGGTTTTGAGTAAAACTTGTTTAAACAAAATTGAAAAAATTATATACAGTTATATCATGCGAGATGTTATTTTAACATTTATTATACACAGTATAAAAACACACACTATATATACATTTGTTAGAATGGCCCAGTTTAGCTAATAAATCCATTCATGATCTCATACATTTTCTGATATTTTAAGGTGATACTATTAAAGTCTATTCTCTTGCTAATTCTAAGAGTACACACATTGGGGCTGGTGAAATGACTCCACAGACAAAAGAGCTTGCTTCAAACTTGATGACTTGAGATAGATCCTCTGAACATACACGGTGGAAAGAGAAACTCTGAAAAGTTGTTCTCTGACCTCCACATGTAAGCCATAGCACATGTGTGCCTGCACTGTGCACGTGACTACACACATACATACGCATGCACACACATACACATGAATGAATGAATGAATGAATGAATGAATGAATGAAAGCAACACAGTACAGTTGGGCAGTGGTGATGCACATCTTTGAACTCAGGATGCAGAGGCAGAAGGATCTGGTCTATGAGAGAGTTCCAGGACAGCCAGAGTTACATAGACAAACTCTGTCTTGAAAAAACAAACAAACAAACTAACAAGCAAATAAAAATGCATTGGTAACAACTAAAGTCACTATGTTAAACAACACATCTAGAAGAAATGCTTCTTTCCAGCTAAAATTTTGCTTCGCTGGCTAATAATGTCCCTCTCCATTGTATTCCAGTCTCTCTGCCTGAGTTCAACTACTTTCCGTGCCAGCTATCAACAAGGTTACATAGTATTTGTCCTGTGCCCCTGGTTGATTTTACTTAACATGTCCTCAAGGTTCATTCGTGACGTTACAAGTGGGATTTCCTTCTTTTCTAAGGCCAAGAAGCATTTGTTTCACGGTGTCTACAGACAGTGCATTTTCTCTCTTCACTCGTGATGGTGTACACATAGATGAATTTCATTCCTGGGCTTCTGAGCACTGCTGCAGGTGTCTCTTCGACACGCAGATTTTATTTCCTTTACTTAGCTCTGTGACTGCTGGATTATACAGGAATTCTTCTTAACTCTTTTGATTGATTTATTTTTTTGAGGAGCCTCTATATTGCACTTCATATTGGCCACACTAGTTTTTACATCCCCACAAGCAGTGTGATAGTGTGATAGAGTGTTGGCTTTCGTATGACTTGCTGTATATTTTCCCTTTGCCCTGTTGGATTTAATCTAATTCAGCTTTTTAAGTTGAAATAATTCACCAAGTGTTCTTTTTTTTTTTTTTTAACATGAAATGCTTTTTTATAGCATGTTTTACAAGGGGAGGGGGTAAGAGGGTCCAGGTGGTGGAAAAGTACAAAATCTTCTTGGCCTGTGCCTTGAAACATGTCATGGTCTATATGGTACACTGCCTTGAATTATGATCTACCTGCTGTTCTTCAGAAAATATGGTACACTGCTTGAGTTATGGTCTCCCTGCTATTCTTAAGAAGACATGGTACTCTGCTTTGAGTCTATCTGCAGTCGCTAAGCAGGATCTTGCAGTTGCCAAGCTTCAGAGGACATTGTGCAGGTGGGGAAAGGTAGGGGGTAAGGGTAAGGGCGAGGGTCCTGGCTTCTGGCATCTCCCCCTTCTCTGTTTAGTTAGAGAAGGCGTCTTATGTTCAATCCCAACTATGTGAGTTTTGAATTTGGATGTCTAATTATGGGGGGTCTTAGACAAGTTCACAACCCCAAAACACTGATGTGAGACGAGTCACATCGATGGTCGAAGGCTTTAGGGTGTTGATGATGGGCAACGTCAAGGGACTCTGATGTGGGTGAAAGGAGGGTGAGAGCCCTGTCTTAGGCCATGTAGGCTGCACCCACTCCCAGCACCACGCACTCCTTTTCGGCTGCATTGGGTGGGCCCCTGGGAAGTGGACCTACAATAATCCCGTCATTGGGCTAACTCACAGCCATCCTAGTCTCTTGTAAATGTTCAAGTTACCAACCATTTGTCAGTTTGGGGTGTAATATTGTCATAAAGGAAGGCTCCCCAATGTTAGCGGCCATATCAAGGGTGGCCTTGGTTTAGGAAAAAGCCAATTTTTGTTGTGGTGATCAAGAGGCCAAGCTCTCTAGCGAGAGAAATGAGGGCAAAGCCAGGCATACTAGGAACTCTTCTGGAGGGCGTGGAAGTCTAGGGGTCAACCGTAGGGGGAGGCAGGGGAGCTGACAGCTGTGTCAGTCTCCTGCGGAGTCACTTCTGGATCCTCTGCAATTTTCAGCTGATGGTAATGAACTTCAACTGCCTTCTTGATGGCAGCATCAACCTGGTTCCGTGGATGACAGGTCATGGGCGATGATCTCTGTCTTGCTCAATCTTGATGTCATGCGCACATCCTCTCAATGAGGGTCCGTCCGGATGGGTCCGTGCCTCGAGCCCCACGTCTGGGTGCCACTTGACCCGACCGGCGGGACCTGGTTATTCGTGGGGGCGAGGAGGACTGCAACCTGCTATTCTTCAGAAGATATGGTACACTGCTTGAGTTATGGTCTCCCTGCTATTCTTCAGATGATATGGTACACTGCTTTGAGTCTATCTGCAGTTGCCAAGCAGGATCTTGCAGTTGCCCAGCTTCAGGGGACCTTGTGCAGGTGGGAAAAGGTAGGGGGTGAGGGTGAGGGCGAGGCTCCTGGCTTCTGGTCCATCTGGGTTAGAACTTCTAATAGCAGGCATCACGGGTGATTCAATTTTACCTGGAAAGAAAAAAGAAGGGGATTCTCAGGGAGATTTCTCTTCCCTGGATGTAAATTGTTATTCATCGTATCTATGATTGGGCCTGGCTTTGTGAGGGTATCTATTTTTTTCATTAATATTTGTGGTAGCCAGTTAGCTGTGCCTTCTGTTCACCAAGTGTTCTTAAGCTAGAAAACCTGAAGCAAAACCATTGCTCTTGGAAAGAAGAAGGAAAGGTAGAACTCTCTTGGAGAAGGTTAAGGGCTGTCCTACCTTCTAGTAGACAAGAAACTTCACCACTTATTTGAGGAAATCTATGTTAGACATGAGCATTTGTCTTTTAACAGGTGGCTGTTCATATTATGTAGCACTTTAAACCAGCTGTTCAGAAAACAAAACATGATCTTGAGCTGTGGAAATGACGTGCAAACTTTCAGTACCTGAGAAAGATCTGCTTGTAGTATTTTCTTATTTAATTTAGCACAAGGTATTCTGAGAAATCCCAGGTCCTCAGATGTTGTACAGAGACAATTTAATGTCTGCCCAGTGTCTAGATACTCTTAATGTTTGACAAGGCCAGTGTTACTGGATGATATGAAACTACAAGTGTGATATGAAATGATCTATAAATCTTCAGAGAGGTTACGGTTTTCATTGTCTCAAAAACATATAGTTTTAATGCTGGCTTCTTCCCTTTCTGTTTTTCTTTACTAAAATCATTTTCAGAGCAAAAGTGGTTGAACATATCAAAATTCATTTCCCTGTAGTCACTAAAACTCAGTGTAAAAGTCATAAATGGTTTCTGTGATGCTTGTGATTTCTTTAGTGTGGGATGGGATGTAGAGAGAGTTTTTATAAATTCTTATTTTACAGACCAGATAATTACTTCTAATATATATACATACATGTAACTGCCGTTTCTTTTGTAACGGCCGTCAGGTTCTGCTACTTTGTAAAGGCCGGTCGGTTCGGCTGCTCTGGTCTGCAGGTCAGGGTCTAGCAAGAGAGAGAGTGGGGACGGAGGAAGGGGGAAAAAGGGGCGAGAGACGCAAAAGATAGATACAAAACAGAGTCCGGTGGAGTCTCTTCAAGTCTCTTCTTTATTCTCCTCTCTTCTTCTATATTCTCCTCACTACTTCAGTCTCCTGACACCTCCCACCTTCTACCTTCTACCTCCTACCTTCTACCTCTACCTCTACCTTCTACTTCCTACTACTTACTACTTCTATAGAAGGGAAATCCTGGGTATTTATACCCTTTACCATGTGACTTGCCCTCGTGGACAAGCTCAACTGAAGGCACTATGTCACGTGCCTTGTAGCCATGGATACCAGGAGCGCCTTGCAGCTGGGGGCACTAAACAGTGTAACAAGATGTTTATCAGAGTGCGCTCAGCTATTGCAGGCTGTTGAAACAAGTCTCTTGTCAGGGTATATGACTCGAGATGGCTGTAAAGATGATAGCCACTTTCGGCTAAGAGTCGGCTCCCAACACATACATATATGTATGTATGTATGTGTATATATATATATATATATATATATATATATATATATATGTGTGTGTGTGTGTGTGTGTGTGTATGTGTGTGTCCAATGTGCATTTGTGTGTGTGTGACAGAGTGTGTGTGTCTTCATGAGACAATATTTAACACATTTCTCAATTGGAAAAACCAAATCCCCTCTCCATAACCAGGGTATGGATTACTCAATGTGATTGGCTAAGAAATTCTGCTCTTGAAAGTATATATAACACATGTCACTTGCCATGAGGAAAACATAGATTCTTGAGTTCTTGGGAAGCTAGGAGAAATTCACTACAGAGTAGTAAACTAGCATCAATGAAAAGGAAATATATAGACAGAAATTTCTGTTTGGTTATAAAGGCAAAGCTATTGGAAAGAGAGGTCTTGCTTCTCATCAGGTAGACATTGCTTAGAACTCTGATTTATTTGTTAGAGATGTCTTTTTATAATGTCAGTAATAAACCCCATAGATTATAAGGCTGAAAATGAATTCAATACTAAGCATTTCTTCGATTCTAACGGTTACCGATGTTTCCCCCATTTCTTCAACTCAGGGAGAGAAATTATAAGCATGAAAGAGAACAAAAAACCCAGATGTTTACATGTTTTGTTGTTAATGTGATTCATAGGTTATTGCCATGATACTTACTTTATTAATATCACTTAGGGTATATCCATGAAATATTTTCTGATCAATTTTACTGTAAAACTTATCATTGAAATGATATCTGCTGCCTTACTTAGCTGTGGGCTGAAATCCAGTCATGATTTTAGGTCTCCAGCGAGGTCAGCTTTTATATGGCAGAACAGACAAATTGAATCTTAAGAGATTTAATCTTCATGGCTTCTTTCTTCCTGTAGTCTTTCCCAAGAGCTAATATAAAGCTTTTGGAGCTTGAATTGTTTTATGTTGTATATTTGTCTTTGTTTTTCTATTTCTTTTTTATAAATTTAATAGTCTGTAAGTTCATCCTCACACACTAAACCATTATCCAGTCCAGATGAGATCGGATGTGAGCCATTCCGCTTTGTGTCGCTGGTGATGGTTATCAGAAAAGCTACAAGAGGAATTTCTCTAAATGGTCATATAAATCTCACAAATGTGAAGCTGGGGTTCTGATTTGTATGCCAAACCATGGGATCCTTGTTTGAATGGAAGGGCTGTGGCGATGCTAGGCTGATGTTAGACCATTCACACTTAACCTGGTGACACTTTAGCCTTCAGAAATTCCCTGATGGAAATAAACTCAGTGTTTTCGTATAACTTTCCTGATGATCAAATTCATATCCTTCACTATGCTCAGAATGAATCTGCAGATAGAAAATATAAGACAGTTTCTAAGGCATAAGAAAAAGGACAGAAAATGAAGTGTGTGACTAGAAAATTATTTTAAAAGGAGAATGGTACTATAAATAATGCTTGAATCTGATCTCACTGTTCACCACACCCTTTGAGCCGGCATCCAACACAGTGAGTGTCAGCTCCTTGGATGACAAAGGTAGCCAGTTACAATTGTCATATTTGGTTAATTTCAAAAAAGGGGCCTGGATTTTGCTGTTCAGGTTAGAGTGTTTCTTACAAATACCATACAGTGGATTTCTAGAAATTTCTTTTTTTCCCCCAGCCTTCAGAGACCTCCCAGGAGTCTCAGAACTTAATGTGCACACAGATCAGCGAGGGATCTTTTAAATGCTGGTTCTTGTTTGGGTCAATAAAGCCTGAGGGTCTGATGACTGGATCCTAGTCATCCTGACCCCACTTGTCTGTGGGCCGTGCTAAAGTTCCAAACCTTGACTATAAGCTCTGAGCAACATCCCTGAACGCAGCATTGAAATGACCTCGGGATGTGTTGGAAATGCAGCTTCTCTCATATTGAAGGGGTCAGATCTCTCTCTCTCTCTTCCCCCTCCTCCTGTTCTGTATTGGAGATCATAACCAGGACTTTGCTTATGCCTGGTGAGTGCTCCAACAGCGAGCCACACTCCAGCCTGTATGCGTTCTAAGAAATTCTTCTGAGTAATCTAGATACACCCCAAGATCTAAACCAATGCAGGCCTGTGCAGCACAAGAATCTAGGACTTCCTAAAAATGCCAAGCCTTGGGCCTCACTACAAACTAGCAATGTCAGACAACACTGTCCTTATTGTTTCTATCTCCCCAATGGGGAAAAGATAACTTAAAAAAATACTTGCTCATTTAGGCAGTTAGTGAGGAGTGGGGCTTGGACTAAAATCAGAGGTCTGCTCCTTCACGCACAAGCCCTCGTTCATCTTCTCCATAGCCTGTCTGCTGAGTGCGTTTGGAGGGAGGGATCTAAGAGCGGAGACTCATGTTATGTGTTCTGCTCTGCTTTCAGTCTGGGCAGAAATGCCCATCAATCTACCTCCTTTCAAGAGAACTCTTTCTTCGAGGTCCTCCACACTAATTGGCATCTCTCCCAATCAGTCACTGAGCATACACTTAATTTCTTCTTAAAAGCCACCTGGTTTTGTTTTTTGTTCATGCGTATGCCTTTTTGTTAAGTGGGTGAGGGATGTGTAATCTATCTCATGCATAATTTGTTTAAGACGAGTCATTAAAAATGCACTAAAGTTTAATATGCTGTATATGCTCCTGCAAGAGTTCCTTCCCCCCCCCCGCCATGTAAACGATTTTTCAAAGTTTTAAAAATAGTCTTTATTGCATGCCATTGTTTGCAATACTTCATTTTAAAGCTCTAAAATTAACATGTCTTTCCTATCACTTTTGTCTTCTGTTTGCCTGTTATTGATTTTTTTCTTCTTCTCCTTATTTTATTTATTTATTTATTTTTTTAACTCTCTGCGTGTCTAATGGAAACAGAGCTAATGGGTCTTTGCTTTGTTTATTCCCTTGCTTATGCCGCAGTGTGGTTTTGATGTGGTCAGCACAGCTCTGGAGTGGGGATTGGAGCCGCTGCAGCAGTGGAGGGAGTTTCTATCCACATGCCTTTTGACTTCTGTAGACTGTGAATAAGTTTCCCCGCACCTCCTTCCCCTGTCACACACAGGTTTTGTTTGTCTCCCTTAGTTGTGTTTTGGTGAGGCGGTCTCATTTTCCTTCAAGGGTATCCCTGAGAGCGGTAATCACAAAAGATATATATCCTCCTTGACTGACTGGGAAGATCAAGCTAACTGCCACCTGTGAGCAGCTTCTCCCTGATTCATGAAGCAATCTCAGCTTCTCACTAATCCCGACACTGCCGGACAGACTCCGAAGAGCTGAGCATCCTTGAGGGGTGGGGGACGTGGACCAAGACGCTGATTGCTGTATTTTATGTACCGACTCACAAATAACATGGGGAGAGCATACCTTTCATTTATCTCTTAATAGATGAAAGATGTATTTACTGAGGATTCTAGAGGTGAAAGGAAGAGTTTAAAAACATGAGCAGTTTCCAACTCCATCAGACAGATGTTTATATCTTTTGCCAAAGTCCAGCCATCTGTGGTCAGAAATATCAAGGATCAAATTAGAGGAAAATATGTCAGTGGGGTGAAAGGCTAAAAGGGAGTGGTGCCTCGCTACCAAGGAATTGCAAATGATTAAACCATTCCTGATGAATGAGACCCCCAAGATGAGCATTACAGTTCATGTATTCTATGCTTTCTGTCTTGTAGCCCACCCATGTATCTTTTTTTTTAACCAGGCACACCAGTTAAGCAGAAGGTCTGGTCTCTGGTGCAAATATTAATGAACAGTGAAATGCCCCGAAGGCAGGAAGCATGGGAGAAGGAAGAGGACTTGATCAACCACAAATGAATAATTATTCTCTAAATAATTAAAAGCTGATGCCATGCGATCGAGGACATGGCTTGAAAATAAATACTGACAGGACAGAAAACAGTTGATTTTCTTCCCACTTGTTGAATTCTCCTGAGCTCTCTGGAAAATTCATGTGTGGAAATTCTTTTCTATGTCCTCCAGAAATTACCAGAAGGAATTCCACCTATTTTTAAATTACTTTTTAAAATATATGTATCTTTTTTATTTCTATTTTTATTGGTTATTTAATTTTAAATGCTTTCCCCTTCTCTGTTTCCCCTCTGCAACCCCCCCATCCCATCCCCCCTCTCCCTGCTTCTATGAGGGTGCTCCCTCAGACAACCACTCTCACCTCTCCATCCTGGCATTCCCCTATGCTGGGAGCATCGGTCCTCCACAGGACCAAGGGCTCTCCTCCCATAGGTGCCTAATAAGGCCATCTTCTGCTACAAAAGCAGCTGGAGCCATGGGTCCCTCCATGTGTACTCTTTGACTGATGGTTTAGTCCCTGGGAGCTCCGGAGTGATCTGGTTGGTTGATATTGTTGTTCTTCCTATGGAGTTGCAAACCCCTTCAGCTCCTTCAGTTCTATTGTAGGACTGATCATTGAATCTAGGGACTTGTGAATTGATGATTCAGGGGGTAGGGGGAAAGGAAGATGAGCATTTTCAAACCCCATCAGAGAGATGTCTTAAGAGTCAGGCAAGCGTTTTACTGTTGAATGATGTCCTCCGTCTTTGCAAACAAGTGGATTTAAGGCAACCATGCACACTTATCTATTCATTTACTTCTTTAGTCTCTCTTTTCTCTTTGGTGATGCTAGAGACAGAACCCAGGGCTCTACACTCACCAAGCAAACACTCTACTGCTAAAGTACCTCTCCAGCAGAATGATGCTCATTAGTAAGAAATGTACAGAACGGGAGCAGCAGGCTCTCCCTGCTGGTGGGAATGTGAGCCTATGGAGATGCTAGGGCTGGGAGCAGGAGTGAGAACTTGCCCTATCTTTGATTTGTTATATAGCTTTAAACAAGTCACCTTATCACTAGCTCTCTATTTTCTTATCTGTTTAGCCAGGATTATGTTGGCTGCTCACCCAGCAAATATATTTTAAAGATTAATGGAATAGTGCTTGCATCGTAACTTTGAGCTCTTTATGTCAAAATGATACGCCATCCTTGTTATACTGTTAAAATTAATAAAAAAATATTGAACTTACTTTTATCTAAATGCTCAAAGGCTGTGTCTAAAAGACCCGAGCATTTGGTTTCAATAGCTGCTACAGGTAAAGAACAGGAGAGGTTAAGCACAGCTCAGGGCTAGTATTTGCTTTAAGATGTCTGTGCACAAGAAGATATTTTTTTCTTGCTCAGTGGTTTGGATGCTAACACAGGGTTTCTTTCTTTTTACTCGTTTACACTTAGGAACCTACCTTATTTCCAGCTGCACAGAGCTGAGAGGCCTTGCCTTTTGCCCACCAGCTGTCTCAAGCTACCTTGGCAGCTTGTTTGGTTATGTTCAGTCATCTGTGATGGGCGGGGACAGTCACTTTTCTTTTTTTTCCCCCTGTAGGTGTTTGAGGAATTAATACAAAACAGGAAATGAAAGGCTATGAGAAAAAAGATTAACTAGTTGCGATCATGGATGACTAATGTTTGTTAGGACTAAAAATAATTTGACCTTGGGGGTGGTTTTCCAGAGTTCTTGAAGTATAAAAATACATAGCTACATGTTAATAAAACTATATTGAAGACATACAAACATTGATTAGGTCCCAGAAAGCATGTAAAATGGTTAAAGGTATACTTTCAAAAAGAGTACTTACTATCTAAGAATATATATGGCTTTCTAAATAGAAGGGAATATGTAAAATTTAGAGAACATTCCAAGATTAACATTAATCTCTTCAGTAACTAATATCTCAACCAAAAACTGTGGCAAAAAGGGATTTTAAGTTGATAGCTACCTAATGTATAAACCTTAGCTCATTAATGCTTGCTTTTTTCATATTTAAAGTATTCCAGATTTATTCCAAATGTTGCATAAACTTCACTAATTATATGTACATACAGAATAAAAAACTGTATTAAAACTTAGCATGGAGGTGTAGTTTCTTCACAAAGGGAACGAGACAAGTATTTAAAAGCCCCTATAATCCAAGAGAGCCTTTTAGGTCAGGAAATGGGGACTGTAACATCTGTGTAAAACTAAGGGAATTTTAACTAATTGTTCAGGTTGGACAATAGCCAAGACCCTGGAGTTAGCACACCTGGGTAATATCTATATAATGTTTCTAGAGAAATATATTCCCATAAGGAAGCAAACAATAAAACTTCTAAAAGACTAATGAGGGGGAAGGAGAAATTTTAGGAAGTACATTTACGGAATGATATTATAGAATCTTGCCGTGTCAGAAGGCAAACAAAGTTATACCCAGGAAAAAAGAGAGAAAAGTTGCATCAGGAGATCTGTGTTGTTTCACAGGCATCTCTATGGTTCTGCTTACACAGACACAGGGTTTAATCTTCCAGTGACTTCATGATGTGGCATACAGTTGTCATCTAGGGAGAGAGGTTCAGACTCACTTCTTGTTTCAGTCTGACAAAGATTTCACTTCTCCCCAAACCAGAGCACTTTTTGAATTACATGGGGGGATAAAATGGAATCCAGAGACTATAGATCCAAAGAAGAGAACATGAGAGTATCGGGAAACATGCTTAGTGACTCCTAGACAGTCATATGCTTGGTTAAAAACAAGAAAAGAAGACAAATTCAAAAGGAAGAAAGAGAAGCCTGATAAAATATTTAAGCCAAATGTACTGAGTGATTGATTTAAGAAACAATTCCACTATTGCAGTTCAGTGCGCAGAAGGATCCCGTGGTCATCTGCAGGATTTTTTGAGAGGTCAAGTGTTGTTATTGGCATGGTGAAAGGCACGATTGTGATTTTAAAATTATGACATTGGACTGAGGAAGATGACTTAGTCAAAACTGTGTGTTGTGCAAGCTTGGGGACCAGAGTTTGGGTACATAGTACCCACAAAGGAAGACAATCATGTAACTATGGCATTGGTAAGATGGAGCCAAGAGGATTCCTGGGGCTTCCTGGACAGTCACTATAGCCTAATCAGTGAGCAACAAGTTCAACAAAAGGTCTTACCTCAAAAGCAAAACAAAACTCAATATAAGTCCCCCAAACAAACCAACAAACATACAGCACAATGTGGAGTGTGATTGAGGAAGACACCTGACACCGCTGGCCTCTGCACACATGCAGTTGCCTTCCCTAAGGCAATCACATAGACACACATATACCACAACCCTATGAAATCAATACGTAAATTAAAAATATGACCTTATTGAAAATATAATGTCTAGTGTGCTCCATTTTCACAAATGTAACCAATATATTCAGACTGAGCATCTTACCTTCATATTGGAAGTTTAGGGACAAAGCCAGAATTTGGGTATACAACGGCAAACTGAGCAAAGTGAGCAACACTAGAGGAAGTAAATGAAAGATGACAGTTGTCAGCACTGTGATTATAATACTACCATAACCAGAATGTTACTAAAGGTAAAGTATATTGCAGGCATAATCATGAACTAGTCCATAGGTATAGGATGCCCAAGCAGCAGAACTATGCCCAGTTACTAAATGAAATTTAACAACCAGCATAAACTTTAGATAGCTAAAGATAAGTTAAATGTATTATCTCATGGATTTAAAGAGGAAGATTCAGGTAATTTTAGATACTAGGTATAATTAGTTTAATCTCAACTTAAACATTGAAATAAACGTTAAAGGGAAATTTACTATCAATCTTTTTAGAATAGCAGGATGAGTTATAAGTATTTTTAAAAGAATAAATAATGATAAGAAAATCTAATTACTTTCTTGATAGAATTCTGGAAGATTAAGTCAATGAAATTGCTATATTGTACTTTGATTTTGGTTTTACAGATCATGAAATTATATTTGCAAATTTTATGCAAATTTACTAAGAGATTAATGTTGTCATGTTCTGTAGACCTAAGACAAAGAAAATGCTGTTAACATCATTGGTTAAAAAATGTACAAAGAGATTCCAAGGTCACGGGTTCTGTGCCTAGAGTAGTTAGATGGTTTCATCTTCTTTCTCCTTATTTTCCTGCTCTTCTTCCATTTTTCTTTTCTTTTTAAAAGAAGTCTAGAAGCAAGATCCAGGTGACTGGATCTCCTCAGAGATGAAGGAAGAGAGGCACCCAAAATGTTGAGATCATGGAAGTGACAGTTTTCCATTCTGGTGGAGAATCCAGGGCCCAAATGGGGAGGAAGTGGTAAGCCTTTCATCATACCCTCTGCCAAGCAGTTTTATGCTTGTTTTGTAACCATATTTCTCCACCCTTTGCTGGATATACGTTTTAAAGACTTATGACTGATATAAGAACAGGTGACATCTGCACACCTACTGACACAGATGTATGCGGATTGTCACTATCACATTTATTCCTTATTATTGTGGTTATTATTGTATGTCTATATGAGTGTGGATGTATGCATGCCAAGGGGTTCATATAGAAATCAGAAGACAGCCTTTTAGGTTATACCATTAAACAAAACAAGACACATTTTCTTTTGTGGAAATTACATCATTGTAGGAAGAGTGAATAATTAAACATTTTCAATTTTAGATTATATAGGATAATAGAATGCAGTGGCTATGTACTACTGTACAACACCGAAAGTATGAGTGTAGTATTTGGAGGAAGGGTGCTCTTTTAAGGGAGCTCATCAGGGAAGGTCTAGATGACATTTTAACAAACATTAAGTTGTCATAAATGACAGCCATGTCTGGGAAATGTGTCCCAGGCAGAGAAAAGAGACAACACAATTGTCCTAAGGTAGATGTGTGGATCTGGGGAGCTTAATCAAAGATGGAGGTCAGAGACATGACAGGTGACCCAAACAAGTTAAGTCTCTCTGGCCATTGTAAAACTTTAGCTATTCCTCTGTCAGGAAGAGGCACAAGATAATTTTTAACAGACATATAAAATGATCTGAGTTGTTTAAAAGGTTCATTCTGGTAGCTATTAAAAATCAACTCTATTTCATCAAGAATAGTCATGGCACAAATTGTAGAAGACTCTCAGAGTAAAACAGGGTCAATTTCATAGCATATAATTAGAATATAATTTAAGAAACCACAACCTTGAATTTCATAGCTTCTATTCCATGAACACAAATATTTCCATTTCAATATATCTCTAAAGTGAAATTATTTCCAGGAGTCACTTATGAAAACATATTTGATCCTCAAAAGTTTAAGACCATAAATCAAATATATAATTTACTTAGTGTGATGATTTATGTGTACAATTCCATATAGTTTTCTCTATGCATCTGTAGGGAAGAGCTTATTTAAACTATACAAAGATTGTGGGATGGAGAATTGGTAATTACTGTTTTACCTAGTGTGAAGGACCTTATACAACTAGAGAGCCCCTAAAACAGGGTGGGACTCTGACTTTCTTAGTCCAAGTCTAAAGCTCTCTCTATCACTTTGGTTCAGACATGACCTACATTAAAACTGCTGTTAATGACCCATAAATGAAGGAAAATTTCCAAAGATATTAAATTGGAGGGGAAGGGGTAGTGCATGGGCAATTAATGAGAAAGAAATAATAAAAATCAATCGTGATAACTTTGGTACTTCATCTCCTGACCCCCTATTTGCACCTGAAAGTCACTTATTCAAATACTCTTAGAAACTGGAGCTCATTCAAGGTCAAAACTTACGGTGAGGTGGCTACTAGCCAAAGCTAACTTTCTGTCAAAATTATCTTTAAAAGGAGGTAGGCGGAAGGTTCCCTTGAGGTCAGAAATAAAGGTATTTCAACAACCTTGGGTCAAGCACAACTCTTAAAAAATTAAATGATGTGAAATTTGTCAAAAATTAGTAAGGTTCGTGAAACTCCATTTAAGAAGTTAAACTGCCGTAGATCACGGTGCTTGCCAGCTTTTAAACTTTAAAACACTTTTCACCAAATCAGGTTGAAAACCAGTCAAGTTTCTATTTTACTGGTAATGGCTGTCATTTCTCTGTTCCATTTCCTCCCCAAAGCTTCTCTCTGTACAGGTCTTGTTGAATATGGGCTATTCTGAGATATATAATCACAAACTCTGTCACCAGGTTAACCTTGAGTCAAGAGTTGAACTTGGCTCTGTGCTTCTGAGATTCTAAGGCCACCACTGCGTGGATAATCAGTCTGTAGCCATGCTTCCTAGGTTGACCAGTAAGTCTGCTCCATTGGATCAGGTCTATCTCCAGAGAACTCACCCTCCTTCATGTTTCTTTTGTGTGTGAGCAGAAAGCCAAGTGACCATCAGTGCTGGGGAAGTTGAGATGGTAGCATAAGAGAATCTCCCCATGAATCAAGTGGGATAATGAAGCCAGACTGAATGGAGAGTGCTATTTACTGCACGCCTGTAGCATCGCGGGTTTCCGGTTTGTATTTACTAATATTGAAATTGACTTTCAGGAACTTTAAATAATCGTCTAACAAACAAATGTTCCAACCAAAGAATGTTTGACTCCAAATCTCACAGTCCCATACTCCGTATTAAAATTAATCTAACTCTGGATCTTATATATAGTTCTAAGTCCTATTGCTGTAGCGTCCTTTATATCATTTATATTGTAGTCAAGATAAGAATGTGTCTGAGTATCTGTATGTGTCACATGTACAGACGGTGAGGCTATTCATTTTAAATTCAGTTACTCTTTGGGAAAATATTGATTGGGGATGAGAATAGCTAAATCCCATAAATTATGACAAAAGCTGGAGTTAGTTAGCTGAGTTACATACACATCTTAAAGTCAAATATCCGAGTCACTTACCCTATGTAAGTATTCGTCGTGGAAAACGGAAGATGCCGCTGGTTGGAAGAGTGATGACATAGCTAAAAGTCAGAATCCAAATTTGGAGAATTCCTCTTTTCATTTTCTCATTTGGTTAAATATAATTACCAACATGTAATACTACTAAAACAAGAAAAAGCTAGAAGAAAAGTAAAAAGATTTCACATCAAAGTGAAATATTGATGATTATTTCTGAGCGTTGTGCTGACAGACTCTAGCTAAAATCTGATTAGAAGATTAATGTCAGATATATTAGCCAGAGACGATCTCTCCATATCAATTTAAATCACATCACTCAACCTTCGAAAGTCTTCGTGTGCTTTCAGCTATAATGACCTGAATTCAGAGCAATACCTGACACTTCACTCCATCTCCTCTTCACTGTCCCCAGGAAGACATCCTGAGCCCTATTCATCTTTCTATCCCTAAGGTCCAAAATGATGCTCCCTCAAGATCATTATGGTCTCTTCAAATTAAAAAGATAAAGACAATTTTCCTTTGATAAAAAATATATCCCGGCATATAACCTTTGGATTGTTTTGGAAACATTACAGGATTTTGATATTAGTCACTAACCTTACTAAGATCTTGCTACGTAGATGTTAAAGTGGGCTTATGTAATTATTGTGACAAAATTCTTTTTCCTCCGTTTAATATTTAATATCAGTTGCTTAAATGGGTAAAATTTTACTTTGGTCCGAGTTACCATATGGGAAACTTCTTCTTAGGTCCATGTATTAAAATTTAGGAGTTTAATGAGGGCAAAAAACAAAGAAATTGGACCAAATTATGCCATGTTATCTTCTTCCTTTCCTCCCCTCCCCTTCCTCACATCTTCTGCTTTGTTTTCTCACCATTACCCTTCTTTTTGCTTTATTTATTAACCTCATAGATGAAAAGGCAATCATCTTTAGTTATTTAGCAGACTAAATGGGTCCCTTAGCATCTTCATGTTAAAACTCGTATCAGTACAGCTAGCTGCTCGTATACTCACACATATAGTGCTCATAACAACCTTGTCCTCTCTTGAGAAATATACAGCACTCATTATTTCTAAAGAAAAGATGGTTAAATGAAATACAAGTTAACTGCTTGTTGTTTTCCTACCCTTAGTTTACATAAGAAAGGATTGCTTTTTGTTTTTCAATTAAACAATGTGTTCTGGCAATTAGGTGGTGTTTTTGTTTGTTTGTTTTTTTTATAATGTGTGATGGTTGGACACATGATATCTCATTTGTTTTTTGGCTTGAACTGTATAGTGACAAATCATTTCAAAGCAAGCTATGAAACGTTTGACTTGGTGTCTGGATGTCCTGGAACTTTTAAGACATACATTATGAACACGTTTCTCAAACTCAGCTATTAACTTTTTTTTCTTCAATCTTGAGAGATTTCAAATTTGCTCCCCCAGGAAAGACATTGTTTTCCGTCTTCTGACAGGATACAGAAAGTGACCACGCCCCAGTGTGAACAGTTCCTATTGGTGTGGATGGATGCCTGGGAACTTGAACTCTACCACTGGAGAACCAAACTCACATTTCCATGTCTGAAGATCACTGACAAAGTGGTAAGAATTTGGCTTCTAAAGAAGGTAACTTTATTGGATTTTATGTGCAGGATGATTTAGAGCCGTCTTGCACATTCCAAATGGGAAATGAACAAGGAAAAAGATTCTCAACAGATGGGAAGCTGCCACAAAAGAGATTTAGGAGACATAGTTTTGTAGGTTTTCCTTCTTTTCTGTGCTATGCTTGTAGATTCTCTGAAACATTTAAGCAAACAGTAATGCAAACAGAACTTAGCTTCCCTGCTAAACCAAGACTTAACACACCTTGAAACGCTTTCAGCCTAAGCAAAGCTTCCTAATTGTTTCACTGTTATTAAGTCCATGTATCCAAGGAATTATATTTATTTTTTGTTCACTTGGACTAATTAATCAAAATTTGGCTAACAAGACCTCATGAAAACACAAGAAGACACGTGTGTTCATTTTCTCAATACTAATGAAATATCTCAGTCTGAAACACCACATTGTCCCAAGAAGTTATTTCCACATTTAGAAGGTCATTCTAAAAACAAGCCATGCCTTTAATTAGGACCCAGAAATTTGATGACATGTGAACGTTCCCTCACAAGCATGACTTTCATTCACTAGGTGTGTTCCCGAGTTTCCTGTTTAATTTTAGGTTAATGAAATAAATACTTTAATACAGCTCTTTTCCTAATGCTCTATGAATGAACAGGGCAGCATTCCAAATCCCAGGCTCTGTCTCTGCCTCTCAAACAGGATCAGACTTGAATATACTTAGCAGACCATGGGTTCCACTCTAAGAACAAAGACTTTTGTTGCAATTGATGGATTCTCATAAGATAAATGCAGATGTTTTCTTTCTGATAGGCATTCCACCATACAATTGAAGAGGCTAAGCCTGGATACAATGTTCTCTTCAAGGGAACCCCAGGGAATAGGTGGCCTCGCTAAGCCACAAGGGCAGAATGAAACGACACCTTTGCCAGTTTGCCACTGCCTGGAAAACTCCATTCTGACATTTCATTTTACCTCAGCAAACAACTACCATGAAAAATAGCCAGGTACATTACAGGATATGCCCTTATGCATGATATTTTGTATCAGATATATCAGTCACATTGCAAAGGACTTAGATCAACTTAAAAAAATAAAACCCAATAGAATGATTACAGCCGCTGCCTAGAATGACAAGTATTATCAACAAAAATTAATCAGGCGCATCTTTTAGTGAACTCAATTAATAATGTGCAACAACAGGGTCTCTTTTCTTAAGATGAAAATTAATTAGTGGAGGGAAGGTCACTCGGAGATGCTGACATCACTCATCAGAATGCTCTGGCAGCTCTAATTATTTGTCTTCCAGGCTTGGGTGATCAGAAATTATTGCAATACCTGAGCAACATTTTGAAAAAGCTTTGTGCATGGCTCTTTTAATTAGACCTGGTATTTGATTAATGCAGTGGAAGCCTTTAGATCAGCCTCTTATCATTGAGTGACTTAGAAGTTTTAGGGAATTATACTGTGTAAGACAGGGTCACTGAAGGGGTTTTGAATCTATACGTTTTTATTATTAAAAGAGTTATAATGTTAAATTTGATTTATCCTTTTCTCTTTCAAGCCCCTTTCTTCATTGCCAAGCAGGATAATATATGGGATAGAATTTCATTAATTTTTATTTTAAACGTTTTTCTTCTTTTTCTCTTTTGCCTTGCAATTACAGCAACTTGCTTCAAGTTTTGGAATTGTGAATTCAATTTGAAAATCATTTAGGATTTCTTTATAGAGAAGTATGTAAAACGTGAACTTAAACACTGTGTCAAATCTCAACTTTAACCACGTATACATTAGGTTCCTCTAGATTCAGACATAGCCCTGGAAAAATATGGCAAAATTGACATTAACTTAAACAGTTATTTCATGTGTCGAGTAAGTAAATTTCCAAATTCAGTGCTAAATTATTAGCTATGTGATAAACTTGTCTATATTAATATGTGATAGCTTAGATATAATTTAAGTTTTTAATTCAATTTTACATGAATGCATTGCAACCTGTTTTTGGCTGATGTCCACATGATATAGCATTAGCTAAGTCTTCAGAGATCAGGAGATAAAGTAGGAAATGGTGACTTTTATAATGCATTTTAAAATTTCTCCCAATGTGTGATATGCATGGGTGATATATGTGCACATGTGTGTACCTGCATGTGTACTGTGTCATTCTTTACTTTATCCCCTTGAGGCAGGGTCCCTCATAGAACTTGGAGTTGTCCTGACAGCTGGCAAACCCCTTTTGTCCCTGCTTCTACATTGCTGGGGTTATAGGTGTTGCACACTGCCTTACCTGGCTTTTTACATATATGTTTGGGATTTGAACTCATGTTTTCAGGCTTTTATGGTAACTGCATTTACTCACTGGGCCATTTCCAAGCTCTAGGATGGCATTTGGGTCTCCTGGAGAACACATTCAAGTCTTTACAACTATGACCTGTAAGCCACATCTGACCTTGCTCTGTAAGATGAGTTAGTTAGACTCAGCTGTGTTGCCTCTATAATGAAAGTGGCAGGGGGTGTTCACAGGCCAGTGAACCACCTCTGCCTAGGGAGCCCAGGTTCGGATGAGGAAGATACACTCAGGTCCTTCCCTCTGCACGTCTACAGGAGGGACTCTTGTGTGATGGCTATCTATGCAAAGAGGGGAAAGGTCTTCAAATGTGCTTTCAGAACACTTCCAACAATAAAGAGCAATGTTTCACATTTTGGGAGAATGATTTGACACTCTGCATCTGTTATTTATCCACTCTGGAGTTTGGTGGTCCTAATCGGTTCCTTTATCTCTAGCACCACGTGTCTTGTCTACACAAGAGCAAGTCCTTTGGATGTCTGATTGGAATAGGAAATCTAATCCAGAAATCAGAGCTCCCTAACATGACCTATTCTGTACCCCTATCTCATTTACTTCTCAAAGTGAGGGCCTTTTGACCACGGGGCACAGTGAAGCAGCAGGTTCTCAAGAGGCTGGAGAGAAATACTGGCTTAGCAAAGAAGGGTATAGTTAATTGAGGTCAGTTTTGTTCCCCCTTTTCCATTCCTCTCTTGTCCCCCCTCTGTACATTCACATCCATTTGTGTGTGTGTGTGTGTGTGTGTGTGTGTGTGTGTGTGTGTGTAATTGCTGACATAAGTAGATTACCAGCATTCATGTGGCAGAAGCCTGGGATCACATCTTGAGTCTGCTGGATTATATCTGTGTGCCCATAGGTAAGCCACTCAATGTCTTTGAACCTTAATGCTTTTATATATAAACAGATATAGCCCTCCTAGGAGGCTGAGGCTTAGGAAGGACACTCAGATACTACATGTGAGAATGTTGATCCCATTGATCGAAAGTTTGGAAAAGCTTGGTAAATCGTAGTTCTAGTCACAATTTTAGGCACTGCTTCTTTGACTCAGCTATTTGTCAAAGAAAAACCCTGTTTTTCAGGAAATACATTCTCAAATCAACAAGTTGATAGACATCTTAACTACCTATTCACACATTGTTCAAATAATCTGTTTTGGGATTGTCTGCGCTGTAGCTCTGACTTAGAGCTTAATGAAAATAAAGTTACTTATTCTACATTCACTGGTAAAATGTTTGAGATACTTATTTCTACTGATGAATTATGCATGCTGAGACTGAATGGCACTCATTGATTTATTTTCTCTCTTTGCCTTGATTTTCAGGCTCTGTGCAAATCAGTGTATATATTTTTTTCTATCCTGCACTCCCACTGACTATATTATACTCCTGGGGCTCTTCAAGTGGAGGAGACACGGAGCTCTGCTCATGGATGGCAGGTTAGCCTATAAAGCCAAGGTAGTGAGCGGGCATTGGGGAGAAAAGATTTTAAAATTAGTGTCAGATGTGGACTAGTTATAGCAAAGTACATCATCTCCACTTAGATGTCGGTTATACTTGCTCTCCTATTATAAGGTTTGAAAACCTACCATTTAAAAGCCTTAAAATCCTAACAAACTGATTCTAGATCATTTTTTTTTAATGTAATGAGCATTTAAGCAGCATTTACTGTGTACCACATACACAAAAAAAGTAGATCATTATAGGTATTAATAGAAATGAAAATTCCAAACTGGGAAAAAATCTGCAGTTTCCAGAGTCAACAAAGACAATAAATATGGCAAAAGGCCTTAGAATGTGTTTGATATTTGCTTGTATTAATTGATATTACATGGTGAGTTTAGCCCATCCCAAATTCTAAGAAGCAGTGAGTTGTAAGTTGCTGATAAGATTTTCCATTGCTACCTCTTTCAGATTTCCTGGTTTCTGCTACCCCCACGGCCTAAAAATGAAGAAAACACAGACAGACAAGCACATACAGAAAAGCTGGGTGGGGTGAGTTGGAGAAACTCTGATGGAGTGGCACTAACTATGCTCCAGGGCACTTCTGTGGGCTTAGGCTTTATTATGTAGAGTGGAGGGAGAGGAGTTAGCTGGTTCCAGTAAGAACTGGTTCCAGTAAGAAGTCTCTGTAGCAAGAAGAGTGGAGGCTGAGTCTGGAGGAGTAAGCTGCAGTTGATCATTTTTTGCAAACACCGACTGGTCAATTGTTCACAAATGCTTCTACTTGTATCACTCTCAATCTGAGTACTTGGTCTACAGGAAGGATTCTTCCATCTCGGTAGGCCTCATCTAAATGGTCTGACATGGCCACTCCCATGTCAACACTGATTCAGAATTTCATCCTCTCTTCATTCACTCATGGCTTCCTTGGCTCTTCATACCTGGTTAGGAGACAAAATTCTGTTCTCTCATGGAAATGTACTACTGATGGCTGACTGCAGCCAAAACTGATGCTTTCTTGTAGGTCCACAGAGTCCTAAATAACATAGGGATTGGCTCTGGTCTTTCTCCCTCCTGTTCTTAGTCACTACAGAGCTGAGGACAAGCGTGATGAGGAAGCTGCCCTCTGCTTCTTCGGTTACCTGAAAAACACTGACATTCTGACTTGAATGCCTGGAGATTCCATTTCTATTCCTGCATTTGCCACGAGTCATGGAAGAGCTCTGAAAGTGTGCACGTGACTCTTTAGTTCTAGAATCCTTCCTCTATTCCATGTAAAACCTACAGTATTATCAAGTGTGTCTAATTCCCATTTGTAAACATGGTGGTAAAGCAAGACGGATGTGAGGTAAAATTTCCCAAACTAGTTCCCCTCTCCTGCAGGACTCTTGATGAAGAACCAGTTTCCTGTTCAAAGTGTTTAAATTCACTGTCAAGGGATGATTAGCTATGGTTCCATTACTAATGCTCTATTACAAGGTAGTGATTGAAACTTTCCCCCAGTACGTCTTAGCAAGTGTCCTAAAATATGACTTCTGGTGCACTTGTTTTGTTAGGCCTTTTAGAGTCCTGACACACAGATCATACATAGGCATGCCTGGCAGCACTCCTTTAATGGGCATAATTGATTACTACTACATACATGTTCTATGTTTGAGTGCTGTTAGATAATTTTTTCCACTGCATATGAAAAAAAGCAGATAGCATCTAGAAGATAATAAACTTTTCACACAGGCATTTGATATGAATATTTCCAGGACAACACATGAGAGATAGCCACGTCTGGTCTGCTACTTTACGTTGGATTAATTAGTGGGAACCTGGCTGGCTGTGGGAAATGGAACCCACTGCCTGGGGTGTTGTAAAGTAAGTTTGGACAGATATAAAATGCCTGTTCTTTGCAACTTGTAATACCAAGATTCTAAAAATTAACATTTGAGTAATCCAAGGGTGTCCAGAAGTCACCAACTTTCTCCTGAGAGGAGGAATCTAAGAACTCAGATTGCAACAGTCAAGTGATCTGCTCAGTCAGGTCTACAGCATCTACTTGTGTGCTGTGAATAAACTGTGAGGCTATTCAGAATTGTACGGTTCCTCAAGAATGTCCTACCTTATTTTCAGGCCTTTTCCTCCAGGTGAGCAATTAGATAGAGATCCCTATCCAGCATTCTCTCCAGAGACCTGTGCTCGCCTAACTTGCCCAGAGTTCTGGATATAATATTGTAAGTGGGGCAGACCTGAGGTGTTGTCAAACTTACAGTAATATATGGTAGTCTTGGAAAGATGCTATTATCAGTCTCCTACTGGAATTTCTATTAATTTATAGCATTTGAAACAAATTATAATAAACAAGCACTTTTTGTCTTAGCATCGTATATCTTATTGTCTACATGAGCTGAAGAGTAACTGATTAAATTAGCACAACCTTTCTCTGTGTTGAGACATGGCGTTTTATTGGCAATGGTATATATCATTTCACAACAAATTCCGCTGTGATTTTTCTTAAGCCTGTTAGTTTGATTCCATCCAATCAATAGAAAACGTTCCTGAGACAAGTATTGCTAGTAAATTCTTATTCTTTCTCCAGGACACGTTATAGTTTAACTTGTCAGAAATATTTCCATGCACACAATAAAACAG
Source organism: Grammomys surdaster (assembly GCF_004785775.1). NCBI lineage: Eukaryota > Metazoa > Chordata > Mammalia > Rodentia > Muridae > Grammomys > Grammomys surdaster. The sequence goes on from NW_021620932.1 coordinate 1,949,516, forward strand.
ATCTCTGTCAAATAGAAGCTGCTAACGAAACCCTGGCTGCACACCCGGGACTGCAGTCAGTGGTACGCAGGAGATCACCTTGCCAACTCTTTCCTATTTGAGAAACAAAGGAAACTACACATGTATATTAGAACTGATTAGCACTGTACCCTAAAGCAATTAAATAAATATTAGAAGAAACTCCCACAGCCCTTTGTTTTGCTATAAGGGGCTCAGCTGTGCTCCCTCTAACCCTAACTACATCACTTCAAATTACCAGTAAATTAACAGAGGAACACTTTCAACCTCAGAGCAGATTTGATCCAAATAGTCTTTAAATGCCATTTCTGTTCCTATTAACCTAAAGATCGGCATAGCAGATATTTTCTCGGGGCTGCCCAGCAGTCCAGGGCATTAATGGTGAAGTTGTGACAGCCCTTTTCATGATGATTTATGATTCCGTGTTTAACTTGATTACGCCAATGCTGACTCTGAATACTATTTCAATTAGTGCACAGAAGGTCACATCACAAATATCCCTCTATAATCTATTCCTATTAACACTAATACACAGAGTAACCAAATCTTTTCACCCTTGTTGATTCCCATCATCCGTAGCCCTAACTGCAGGCGCGTTTACCAGTTTACTGCGTTGGACACTTCCGAAATGGTAATTTTCTCTCCTTTGAGTATCATTAATAGCCGAAGCCATGACACGAAGAAGAAAGCATCTCTTGGCTGGCATTTGTGTATTAATAATTACCAAAGTCTCAGATTTATTAAACAGGAGATATGCTTTCTAAAATGCCTGTCTAAAGCACTATTTCATGACCAATTACTAAATAAATGTACAAAAGATTTTTTTGGGGGAAATGAAAGCAGCTTACACCTAAAATCAATTTTAGCAGTAACTAAGTCTCCTCTCATTATTCCTTTAAGGACTCCAGGGAATTACTCTCATTTATATGTAACCAATCATAATCTTGTTTTCTTTCCCTTTCTTTTATTTTTTTCCCCCTCTCATTTTTTGGGGGACTAATTTCTATGTCTAACCATTGGGGAAAACTGAGAATATTGGGTCATCAGGTCTTTCTTTCCTTCCTGTGAACTGCTTATAAACAGTCCCTGTGGTACAGAATTAAGACTACAAAGAAGAATGGAGTTTTATTGAAAAAAAAAACTTTTCAATTTGTCCAAAGGTTAAAGTGAAACCAACTGCTAAAGACAAAATCCACACATCATTTAAACAATTAGTGAGGAATGTTCAAAGACTTTATGTTCAAAGTGCACACAATCTGGATTTTAAGTCGTATGTGGAGGCAATCTAGATGGAAAGTTAATTAACAATAAACCGAGAGGGCTTCATCACAACCGTTTAACTATGCGCGGAGAGGCTGGCGTCCAGCCGGGAGCTTGGTGGGAAGTAAGAGTGGGAAGCTGGAATGTCACTGTGCTCAGTGGGTCCCCAATAAATGCTTTATTAACAGTGATGATGTCAGTCTTGCAAAATATTAAAAGGGACTTGTCTCTGTGGTTTACTTTTTAAAATTTCTTCTCTTTTATTCACCTGAATTTTTCTTACAAAAATTAAAAAAAAATCCTAAGTATTTATATAAGAAAAGAAAAAAATCAATCATAGTTTTTCAAAAGTAATAATTGGCAACCTCACAAGGATTTTGCTTTCAAGGATTCTCCAGCATTCAAGAATCATATTCATATTCCTCTCATAACCAGTTTTTCTGGTTATTCATGAGCTATTTGGTGTAAGCCAAGTGCTTATTGGACCAAGAAACAGATGATTCCCCCCCATTTTTCAAGAAAGGGGCCAGGTTTGTATAATCAGTATGCTTTTTAAAAATCTGAGCAGCCAAAAGAACTTATTAAACACCACTTGATAAAGGTTTACTATTTAATGATGCTTTCCCATGATCCTCCTTTCACAACCTCCAGAAATGGACAGCAAGTCAAGACTGTTCAGTTCATCCCACTGCTCCCATATTCCCACAAACTTACTTCTCTTCAGTATTTGCTTCCTAGATCATTTCAGACACATGCACCATAATTCAAAGAACACTATCATATCCCTCTAAAGATAGGTGGACAATTAGCTGACATATCAGAGTACTGGATGCTGAACGAGCATGCATCCCTCCTCTGCCCATCTGTTACACGTGAAGCTTTGACTCTAAGTGATGTGCGTTACGGTCACAGCTTGTGAATGAAAGTTCTGTGAAGTAATTCTTTGTGTTCAGCATACAAGCTATATATCCAATTTGCAAACTTTTCCCTGTGTGAATATCAAATAACTCAGAGCCTTGGTTCTGGCTCCTCTAAAAGGAGGTATATACATTCTTCATCAAGGGCACCGTCCCTGTGTCTGAGATGCATGCATCTAGTTCCAAACACAGAAGACTCTGTGGAAGAATCCACAGGAAAATTGCCTCTACCCTCACAGATATTCAACTTACTTTTGTCCATGTTGCAAAATCAACTCCTAAATCCACAAAATGGGGGAAGATCCCTCTCATTCCCTTTCAATGACACATTAAAGCACAAGGCACAGTGCTTGACCCTTAAATGTGAAACTCTGTTTTTCCTCTTAGTCTCTTTGTCGCTTCCTCTTTCCCATCTTTTTCCTTACCCTGAATTGAACTTTTAATGACAAGTTGGCCATAAGACAGGAACTACTTATCCTGTGTCTGTGTCCATGGGTCATGTCAAATGGGATTGAACAAATAAGCTGTTTGCGAGATTTTTTTTTTTTTACCTTTCAAACAAGGATTAACTTTCCACCCCAGCAGTGGAGTTCTGGATGAAAATGTATAAGTACATGTATAAGTTATTTATAAGTAAAAGAAAAACACAGAAGGGAGATGGGGAAAGAATTTCATGCCAGGATAGCAAAGTAGGAGAGAGAATCATCTAATTTCTCTTAGTTGCCTACAGACACACTTAAGAGGGCTTAAGTACGGACTGACAAAGATGAATGAACCTTCTTACTGTGGCATTAATAGGATAGTTAGAGTTAAGGATCAGTGAACATTTATTCTTATAATAAAAGCTTTCTTTAGTTTTCCACATAAATGTACTTCTTTGTATAATGTTATCTGTGTGGTAATCATAAGTGATGCTTAGACTACACGTCTGAGTGATTAGGGAATCGTTATAAATTTTATATGCGTATACCTATACCTCCGTGTGAATATAGCCTTCATTTCACAGGTGGTTCATGAAAGGGTTGTAATAGAAAAGATCCACTTCAAATGAAAGGTTGAACTGTTACATCTAGATTGAGAACGATCACAGAGGGTTGCCCCTTGCCCTGAGTAATTTATAAAAAGCAAATGAGGGGCTGGTGGCCATGAAAATAAATATAATTAACCCACTTAGAGAAACCTTCACCCTTGTTACAGATAGTTTCTGCTTGATCGGATTGGCTAGTGTAAAGCACATATAAATTCAGAAAAAGATCCTCAGATTTTAAAGTTTCCTTCTAATTTCTCCATAAATACTTGTACTGTAGAAGAATAGGCCCATTTTTCAAACTCTGAATAAGCACTGCATGTATATGAGTCAGTTCATAATTTCTGCACAGATGTCACACTCCACAGGATATAAAAACAAACTAAAGATAGCTGGCCATATAATGTGTAGATATATCATCGTTACAGATGCTCAGCAGAGCCCCTGCATTTCCCCCCCAAACAAATCTCAAATCTACATATTTTGAAGATATAAAATTGTCATTTGTTATTCCTGGACAGCCCCTCTCTCTCTCTCTCTCTCTCTCTCTCTCTCTCTCTCTCTCTCATTTAGTTTTAAAAGGTTCCAGGCAGACAAATCTGGCATGTAACAGGAAAGGCATCTCTACACAAAGACAGCCAACAAAGCAGCCACTGTGGGTTTCTGACAGGCTTCAAGAGCCTGCATGGTGGGAACGGCTGCATCCTCTACAGTTGATTCAGACTGGGGCCCCACCACTTGGAATCCTGAACTATGCAAATGTCAGGGATGTGAGAAATCTTCTTTTCTTGGCTGGAACATGCAGCAGACCATACACCAAATGCATCCCTTAAGCAGGTGTAAGACAGAAGTCTTTTCTAGAGGACTCCTCTGGGAGTTCATCTCTGCCCTCATCAGCAGGCTGACGAAATTTTTTGTCTGCTGCTCAACTGTCTTTCTCTAACACCTTAAATATGAGGCTGGCTAAACTTTGGCTCTCAGGAGAGTGTGGAGCCAGCTGTCTTAAAAGAAGGAGGGTATCAAGAACAGAGAGTGAGTATTTCCATAGGAACTTCCCTTAAAGAGACCTACCCTTGTAGAGGTTTCATATCAGTGGTAGAATATTTCTATGACTCTGATATTCTAGGTTTGAATCTTGATTGTTGCTGCTCAGGGTAAGACTTGGAGTTATTGCACTTTTTAGGCCCTAGTTTTCACCTTTGTAACATTGGGACAATAATATTTACCTTCACGACACTGTGAAGATCACCTAATAAAAAATATGTCAGGTACCTAGTACATAGAGTTTGACCCTCATTAAAAATTCTTGTTGCCATTTTTCATGTTAAATGGAAGGAATCTTCCTGCAAGTTCCAAATATGCTGCTTAAGATGGAAGAAAACCAAAGAGCTCATTACTTCCAGAGGTGTGGCATAGATTTAAAAAGTGCTTAGTAAATTTCCTGTAAATATGTGTCTATGTATGTATATGTGTGTGTGTCTCTCACTCTGTGTGTGTATGTGTGTATATATATGTATATATTTGAAAAAGCATCCACAGACACCAGGAAGCAAGAAAAAAGGAGGCAGAGCAGGGGTGCGGGTGGGAGAGTAGCGAGGGGAGCCACTAAAGGTTAGAGATAGTAAAACACAGAGGCTATGAAAGTAGGGAAGATACTGGCCATGAAAGTGGCATAAATGAGGTTGGAACATAGTGGGTGGGGGAAATGGTGTGGGTATGGGTGAAGTTTGAAAAAACACCTATGGATGCATGATAACAGCATAGAGAAATTGACTTCATAAATTAAAAGATATAGTTCAAAAGAGAGCTTAGGATAGAGACACTCCTGCTGGGTAGATAATGCAACTTCTACAAGTCAGAAGCTTTTAAACAAGAGCCCCAGTATCAGGTGCAGGGTATTTTCCTATAAGCTTTTGTTCAGAGAGGTCATAGACAACCCCAAAGAATGCAGGCTGTTGTCACCGCTCTTGGGTGCTTACAAGAACCAGATGGTAAAAGGCCTATTGCTGAAGACAGCCACATACTTTGATTACAGAACATAGAGAAACCTGGATGGGGCTGAATTGGAAACTCCCTCCTTGCCATGCTAGTGTTTACAGAGTCATAAAGACTTATTCAGACTGCTGAGGGACAAAATTCATCAGTGGTCTCACCCAGCTAAAGACTCTGTGTGCTTTAACATCAGTCAACCAGGCAAGTTATGAGCTTTGGTATAGAAGGGATGTGGCTATGTTGGGGGATGACCGCTTGCTTTACAATTGGATTTGAGACTTATTCCACAGGAAGGAATAAATACATGAGACTTAAAACCTGGTCAAAGGCACATGGTCAAGGAGGTCTACGCCCAACGATCCACTATTGTTTCTCTAAATGAACTTACTGTCAAATTGACATATATACATCTGTATATATGTTCACCATAGACTTCTGTGGCTCTCAGCTTGGTGCCGAACAGCTCCTTGTTTTAGCGGGTGTTGGTTAATGCAGTGACGTCTCTATGGTCAATGTGTTGGAAATAAGTAGCTGGTGCATGCTCAACCTTAAGTGGGATACCTACAGAGATGATAACTAAAGCTTAGTGCATCACTACAGACAAAGAGAAGTAACATGGAGGTGTTTTTGACAAATTCTTGGGTTTACTTACTCTCTGCTTTTTTCTTTTTCCATCTCCCTTATTTCCTGTGCTGTCAGTGAACGAAAACCGGATGAAATACACTACAAAGTATTAATTCATGTTGAAAATATAAAAATCCCCAAATCTGAACCAAGCATTTTCCCCAAACAAGGTGGCCCAATACATTTTTGTCAGACTTAGGTTTAAGTACAGTGTTCTGCAAATGTTGTAGATGGCCTGGTCACCTATGAATTACACTTGCTCTTAGCCTGCTATTCATGTTAAATCTTGAATCTAGAAAGGTAATGCTGGATTTCTTTTACACACACTTACTTTCCCTCACTGAATACTTCCTGTAAACGTGACAAGGCTATAGGGCCACCTACAGACCGAGAGCATCTCGGGGCTGCACCAGTCTGCGGTAAGTGAAAAGCTCCTTTCAGCCTAGGCTTTAGTTGTGTATTGTTATTTGTCTTTGAACCCATTTATTAGTCCAGAGATAATGTGACAGTTGACTCTTACAGTAACACAGTACTCATTAGCTAGCTTGACAGGGAGGTGCCAACATGAACTGGAGACTGTATTTTATTAATCTTCATGGCTCATTTGGAAGCCTGGCTGGCTATCTTGTAATGTGCCCTAGTGCTGACTGGGACAGAGATGTGTAGCCATGCTTACGACTGAAGAATATAAACTTGCATGATAAGATCTTTCTCCTTCCTTGACCTGAAATGAAGGCAGAAATCTAACAAAGCCTAAGTAAAAAGATGGACTACTTAGTGATTATTTCCTCCCTAAAAAGTCTGTAGCATTTCTTCTGGAATATAAGGGTTTTTCCCATTTTAAATTGCTTTGTGCTTTATTATCACAAAACGTAAAAACAGGAGGAAGATTTTATTAAATTTAGGTGGGTTCTGGAATGACTTTAAAAGTAGAGCTTTCTGTCATCTCTTTCTCAATGGTCTCTTTTGGTGGTGATAAACAGCCTTCCCTGTGGATCCAGTTTTTCTTAGAACCAGCAAATTTGGATTAATCAGTCTTCTTGGTTTTGAAAATAGCTTAACTTAGTTTGTATTTGAAAAAATTCAATGAACCGTCATTACTTGGCTTTCTAATCTAAGGTCTTAGTTGAGTTTTGGTCTTCAAATGGGTTTTAAATTGTGAATATGTTTATTTGGGGCTTATTGTGTCTTTGACAATTATAAAGAAATTTCTTATTAAGTAGCTGTTTATTTTCAAAAGGAGAAAAGAGGTTGAAAGACTCTTGAAACCATCATGGCTTGGTGACTTTCTGGACACACTAGCTATTGTTAGAATAGTCTACAGTACTTCTGAACTTCTAACGGAATTTCACTTATTTCTTACCAATCCAAATGTGTTTTACTCCATATTAACTGAAAATAGATACGATTTGGATGTTTTCTTTGGCACTACACTAATAAGGCTAATCAAGATGAGATTCCAAGGCTTAAAAAAAATGAAATCAACATGTGGTTTAATTCTCACTACTAATACTACCCTGAAAGACTGTTAAGCTTCTGATAGAAAACAATAAAAAACAAGGAAATTCACTGTTAAAACGGCAGCATACCATATGTCCTTTAATACCTAATTACAACAGGGCACAATAAGAAAGTCATTAAAGCTGCACCCTATTGTGCATAGGTAGCAGCGCGCATATGGCACATTTCAACCATTAGGATACATTTGATTGCATCTGTGATTTTCTGTTACAACTTTGACTGTATTTTGAAGAAGAAAATGTTGGTAGACATATTGGTCATTGAGAAGAATTGGCAACAATGAGAAATGGGACCATTTTTTACCCCTCTGGAGATAGGTTATTATAAATTGCATAAAAGCTGGCTAATAACCTTGTTCTCTCTTCTGACTTTCAATGCCTTTCGATGGAATATTTTCCTCACTGGTGATTTTTCACTCAGATTATTTTCACTTGCCTGATAAGGGAATTTGATAGGCATATAGCAAAATATGCAATTCTCACTAAATATTGCCTGTAGTATTATAAATTTACACGCCGACACATAAATTATATCTTAAGCAATGGAAGTGAGTACCACGCCTATACTTTATCTTACAGAGAGGGATAGTGTCACATGAATGGAATATTCAAAACTGGGATCTTCTTTGTATGGCTTATTTTCAAATATCTCTTTATCTTCCTGCTTGCCTCCTCCACTTACCTACTTATCTACCTGTTTGTCTTTTCAAAGTAACTAAACAAGTCTCAAGGGTCAAGGGACAGAAGAACAAAAGCTGTGAATCTCATTCATCTCCAAATCCACCAAGCTGTACACACAGCAAACACACAGGCGCCCGACACATTGAGGTATAAAATAAAAGGTGCCTTGATTTGGATCAATACATATATAATTTATTTGTGTTTCATTCTCACCTCTGTTCATTTTTTGACCACCTGCTATTTGCTCTGGGCTATTTTGAAATCCAGTCTACATCAACTATACATTTTATGAAATAAATCAGTAAGTAAAAAAGATACGTAGCTTTTCAGCTGATGATCAGTGCACTAAAGGAAAATATCACATGAAGGGAGAAAGACTGTACCAGGGGCCATGGGTAGAAGTCTTGTAGTTTCTCTGCCTGAAAACTGTGTGAAAATTAATGTTCAGGAGGTGAGAAACTAGGTAAGTGTGTGGGCTTCATAGGACCAATGTAGACATGACTAAAGGACATGTGGGACTCATTCTGTTGGACTCCAGAGAGATATTGACTGGGGACATGATGTACATTAGGGAGTGGAAGTCTTCCTACGGAATCCTTCAGTTCTGCGTCCCCACCTTCAATCCTGGGAGAGTAATGTGGAGGCCAGGAGACGCATGGCCTACGTTGCAGTCCTTGTGACCTCTGGGCTCATTCTTATCCTCAGAAAGAGCTGTTAGGTGGAAGGCCTGGCTTGGGGTTCTTTTGTTTGACATAATACTTAAGGTTATAAGACTTACTATAGATGACAAAAGTCCCAAGTTATTTCTTACTGTTCAGGTTTGTTGCCAAACACATTTTTTGTTTGTTTGTTTGTTTGTTTGTTTTTAAAAACAACTGGTGTCTTATTTATTTGAAAAGGTTGCATTTTGTTTGTTTGTTTTAAAGTCAAAGGTCATGCTGTATGAAGTCTAGGCAACTGATTTCCTGTGTTGAAAATGTACCCTGGAGCACACCACACTGAGTTATTTTGTCTACATATAATGATATGTGATTCTTTGCTACAAAATGCTAATTTCATACATGTTAGCTTCATTCAGGTAAATATCCTTGCTGAAGTTCCTCTGTTTGGTTTAAGGGACTTTATTGCTACAATATTCTTCATGCTGAGAATGGACTCGCTTGAGGTCCTAGACCTACATCCAGAATAATCAGAGTGAAACTCCCCCTAGTTTAAAGATTGCCACACAAAGCACTAGAACCATGAACACGAGGGTTTCCAGGAGGAACCCTTGGCTGTTAAACAGCTAACCTAAGTTTAAATGTGTATAAAACTTTTTGAAACTTAAGATTTAAAAAGAAATTATTTTATGTGTATGCATGTTTTGTCTACATGTATATTTGTGTATCATGTGTATGCCTTGGGTCTTTGGGGGGCCAGAAGAGAGTGTTGGATCCCCTGGAATCGGTGTTATATACAGTTATGAGCAGCAATGTAGGTGCAAGGAATCAAACCTGGTTCCTCTCAAAGAGTCCTTCTCGTAGAGTAAGCTTAACTCTAGAGCCAGTGCTCCAACCTCCAAACCTGGAATTTTCAGACTGCTGCTAGCACAGCCAGCCCTCTGTGCAACAGAGTATGAAGACTTGTCATCCTCATCTCCTTCTTCCCTTTGACCCCACTGCCCATAGTATAGCTATACTAATGGTTTCTACTTCCTACTCTGTGTTCAACTTTCTCTTTTAGATTACATTTATGAATGAGGTTATATGGTATTTGGACTGTGGCTTATTTTACCACAAAGGCAAGGTAAATATACGGGATGATAGTTAAGCCTCCCAACCCAATCCATCACTACATCATGTATATATGTATTGAAGTATCATGTTGTATTCTATAAATATGCCCAGTTGTTATTTGTCAATTAAAGGAAAAATAAACAGGCTTCAATCAGATGTGGTGGCACATGTCTGTAACGGCAGTGCTGAAGCTGAGGCAAGATCATGAGTTTAGCCTGGGCTACATAGTAAGTACTTGTTCAAGTGAGCAAACAAACAAATAAAACAAAAACCAAACCCAAACATAGCAAAGTCAGCCAAATAAAAATGATTTCAATGATCAAGAGAAGATAAGCATGCAGTGATGAGGCCCAGACTACACTCTAATGGATTCTTAACTCAGAAGCCTAATTAGTGATGTTTAAATATCATTAAATGTTTAAATATCGCTTCCCTTCCCTCGATCCTCATCTTACTAAAAACATTAAAGATAACCCAATGGGATATAACTGCAAGTTAAAAACTATTTGAAACCAACTACTGATGAAGTCACTAAAATAGAGTTAAATTGCTATTTGGAGATTTTTCAAGTTACTGACATTTTGATGTGTGTAGAAGGAGTGAATTTTACTACATTTTGCTTCCACTCCAAAGTCTCCTGTGGACATATGTTCACATGTAGCTTCTCTTCTCTTCTGTGACATTTGTTTAATTTTAGGTGAATTTTCAAAAATTGGGGGGCAGTCACACTGTGATGCTACTTATTTACAAAAATATTGTTTTCAGGTTTAAACATCTCCAGGAGCACAGTAGGCATTGTCTTAACAAATTGAAGATATGATTTAACATTAGAGTCTGAATTTTCTGCTAAACAGACTCTCCCCTCCTCACCATTTCTCCTGTAACAATCGTCCATCTATAGCATCAAAAAGCATTAATATTATTATTGCTATTTACTTCCAACTTCATGGTCTGAAGAGAGCACCCAGTGATCTAAGAGTTAGAATGCAAACACAAACACAAGGTAAAAGCTCTTCTCTTTAACTTCAGGACTTGAATAGCTATGAGGGTAAGTACCAACCTGGGCTACATAGTGAGTTCCAGACCAGCCTGGGACTATATACTCCTGGCTCCTCTGTGGTCAAAATAGAAAAACAAAACTAAACAAAACAACACAACAAACCTAATGAATCCTAACTGTACTTTATATTACTCATTTAACCAACAGTGATTACTTAATTCCATGGGCTCTCCCTGTCCAATTTACCTATGGGAGTTAGTCTATCAGCCTATGACCTTGTTGATTATCGATACAGCCTATGCATTATTTGATATGATTATCTTGGGGTCCTTAGTTTGTAGGGCAGAACTCAGAAATTTCTTGAACATATATGTATTTCTTGCATCTAAATGACTTTCTCTGCTGAGTCATTATAATTTCATCATTAAATGTAAAATCTCAGTATGTCTGTCAGGCTCCTCTGAAAGTGTCTGTGTAGCTCAAGGTGGCCTCAAAGTCAAGATTTCCTGCCTCTATCTGTGACATGCTGAGATTACAGGTATGTACCATCATAGACAGTGGTGGCTTTAGATTTTTGTAAGCCAAAGATCTCTGAAGATGTTATACCAGTCAGAGGGTACCAGAGGACAGAGAGAGGGCTTGGAGACAGGAGGATAGCTGTGGTAGCATCTGGGATAGGGAAGATGAGGCCTTAGGACCAACCAGGAGTACACCTCTTCTTTGAAACTTTGATGAGATTCAGGACTTGTTGGGGGAGCATTATAGTCCCCTTAGGAGCTGGGCTTTTGTCATCCTGACTGCAGGAAACCCTGTGCTCTGGATCTGAACCTATGTCACTCATACTCCAGATCAGACAACAGTAAGGTGGAGACAATAGTAAAGCAATGAATCTTTGATCACTTGATCAGAAACATGAAGCACCATTTTGTTACTGAAGATTCTTGGGATACCCTAAAGAAAGAAGAAGAAAATGGGAACTGGGCAATTGGGGAAGGTTAAAAATTTTAAAGATTTATCTCAAACATGCTACTAAGACTGAGCCATCAACCAGGTGAGATAGACAGATATACCACAGAAGCATCTCCAAATGCACATACCTTTGAGACAATGGGACTTCTGTGCCTATGGTTTCTGGAAGTCTAGTGTTTTGTCCCACAATATGGCAATTAATTTTCTTTGGAGCATTGCTTGGCTTCCCCTGTCTGAACCTTATTTGATAAAATTCATCAACAGCTACACTCTCCCATATTCACCCACATTCATTTCTGTGTTCTCAGAACAGAGTCCTGGGATGAGCACGTTGAAATCATACTGTTGTAAAGGCTTCTGTACCTTGGCAAACTGTGAGGTTAAATTAAATCAATGTCTAGACCACTAGCATAGTTTTTATCTCTTGTCTAAGAAGGATTGACTGCAGATGTTAGACAGAAGACTGACATCCATCCTTATTTCACTTTGATCTCATTATTAATTTCGAAAACCAGGTATCGTCCATGCAAACCACAGGCATTTGGCTTAGTGGTGGGAACAAGAAGGGAACACAGGCTAGCTGGAGTCTGGGTTAGGAGTTCCTGCTTCTGCTTTGTTTTTAATTTACAGTCACGAGTGAGAACCCTTGCAAGACTGGAGCAGAAGACGAGACAAGGTGCAAATGACCACAGAGCTTCTGAACAGTTAACCAGGTCATCTAATCCACCACGATCCACAGGCCCTTGGAGACCCTGGATGTAGATAATTTAATCAAAATTAAATAATAGCATAATAATTAATAGGCTATCATTTGAAAACTAAATTATAAAACTAATAATTTAATAATAATTACACAAATAATAATAATTTAATATTCAGAGAGAGAGATAATTTAAGGACCCCTCTTTCAGTTCCCTAACCATCACACACACTGTCATAGATCTGCTATGTTTCTTGATGCCCAGAGATGTGTTAAAATGACTGTGCTCTGCGTTTTCAATTTTTCTCCTTACTGGACTTCAAAAGTCTTAGCATAAGTTTTAGGAGGATGGATGACATAATTCTTCATGACTTTACAACACACTATCATTTACATTTGAAAACATGAGCCTTTTTAAGCTAGGCATTTGATTTCGCTAATCTCGGTGTAAGTTTTGAAAGATTTAATTAGACCAAGCAAGGACAACATCTACATTTGCTAGGGTTTAGCCTTTTGAATTACATTTGCTTAGGTCAAGGAAAAACTTTTCAAAATTGTTTTTGCTACCCCTGAACTAGTTCATAGTCACTGTCCCATTTGAACTTACTGCCCTTCTTGTTAGAAGCAAATTTTAAAGCCATCATTTACTATAGAGAAAAATCAGTTTCGCGATTTATGGGAAACAGAGACATAAAAACATAGAATCAGAAATTTGTTCCCCAGATACAAGATTTTTCATGCCATGTTTCTCTTCAGTTAAAAAGGAACTTAGGGGAAGAGTGGAGCCTGGGGCATGTTATTTTGTTTTCAATGTCCATAAAATAGTTGTAGCTATATACATATATATGTAGCTATATATTTATATCCTGGGTCTCAATATATGTAACTTCTTGAAGCCTCAGTTTCCTTTTCTGACAGTTAATAAAATTATCATGAATCATCCAATCAATTTAGCTGCTTATAAAATTAGTTTCAGTTGTAGCGCTTAAAGGCACATTGTTAGTATGATCAGTGCTTGAGGCCAAAGTGTTATTTTTGAGGAAACTGATTCTGCATGGCTGAACTATAGTCGGCATATAATCTAATATCATATGGAATGTTAAACTTTGATCTTTTCTCAAGAGAAAGCATACTTATTGAAGGCTACAGACTTTTTGTCAAATGAACAAAGGCAGGAGAGATATGCTACAATCATCTTCTTTTCCACATTTGCAATCTGTCTGGATAACAAATGGTCATAAAGCCATCTAGCTTGTATATAGGGAAATGAGCACACATATGAAAGATATTTAAAGCCCATAACAGTTTGTAGGAATCCTGAAATCTTTGTGTTTTGTAAACTGTACAAGGACAGAGTTTAATGTGGTACAGGTCTTGCTGGTCACTTTCCTTCTGAGGGTCATTTCATTATTGTGCTAGCAAAATAGAAGTTGTGTTAATGAACTTAACAGTGGAACCCAGAAGAAATGGGAGATAAATAAATACAATGTCAAGTTAGAAAAAATGTTGTAGTTTCATGTTGTTGGTTTGCAAATTGAATTTTTACATAAAATTTACACTAAATGGAACCTCATTATATAGTGACGAGGTCCAGTATGATCCAAATCATTAAAATCACTGTGCTGCTTAATGACTCACTAAGTGGTACTGCAGTGCCATAAATTTAGCTCTAGTTTCATGATTCAAAACACCAGACTGAGACACCAGCAAATCGTATGTGGATCATTAAATTTACAATGAATGTCAGAGATGAAATAAGGGGAAAAAACACTTTGAGAGATAGGGATAATATGTGCTCTGAGGTGACATACATCAAGATAAATGATCTTATAGCTCTTGTGCTTGGATAATAATAGGGGGTAGGTTTTTTTGTTATTCCTCATTCCATAATTTCTAGAGGGGCTGGAAGTTTAAACTCCTACGAATTAAAGCAGCTGTCACTTTTGGACTATCCTGTGATCTGTTTCATTTATATGTATAATGTATACATTTATATATGCTATTATATTTTAAACTTAGTTGATTTGGTCTAGACATTATGGCTCATCTAATTTCCTCTTATATTAGCTCAAAATGACATTTTTTTATGCTTGGATGGAATTTGGACTGGTATTACACAAAATTCACCATGAATATAAGGTTTAATTATGAAATCCTTAATGATGTTGTTTTTAATCATGCCATGAGTGAACTCTTAGCATTGTTTTAGTATTTATTGTCTGGGGCTTGCTTCTGCAACAATTTGCAACTTTTGAGACAGAAAAATAAAGGTGTTAAATGTATACCAGGCCTTCATAATCCAAAAAGAAAAGGAAGGACTCACGTCTGAGAGCACGTTTCTTGAATGTGCGATTTGCCAAATGGAAAGTGGATATTTCTCTGGGCCATGAGGCAATCTGCTTATGAGCATCTATGCTGAGCAGGATATATAAGCTACTTGTGATTGTCCATGGTCTGATTCAAAATGGAGAGAACAAACTAGAAACATTTTGTTTCATTTTGAATCTGTTACACTAAACAATAATGTTACCTACAGCATAGGTCTCTTGTCAGGACAAAAAATCTAACACTGGTCACATGATGGGGATACAGGCCTCATTCATGATCTACTGATTTCTGGTTCTGGGCAGTATGTTATACTTGGCTGCACTACAGCCTTTTCTGGTCAAGTGTGTTAAACACTGAGGACCTGCAGAGTAGAACTCTGTGCACATATTGTGTTCAAAAATAAGACGTATTGATAGTCTTTGTGTATGTGTGTGTGCAGGCTTGACTGCTAAGTGTGTAAGGACAATCACATACAATCTAAAGAAAGCATTAAAGAGACACAAACTTAGGAGAATTATGGCATTCATGACAAGTTTGCAATGGCTCATCTGTTTAAAAATATCTATGGAAGTAAAGGCAGCATGCTGGTGAAGGTAAATCAGGGCAATCATAAAACATCATCATCATCACTATCATCATAATCAACAACAATGACAACAGCTACAACAACAACAAAATCCTCAACTTTTCTTTTTAGTTCAGAATGGGAAAGGCTTCATATTTTTTCCCCAAGGCAAGGATAGTTTAATTCTAGCTACAAAGCTCTGAAGCGGAACACTGAGATGGAGTTCAGTAATTTCTTCTTATAAGATAAAAATGTGTTACATTATGCTTTTGTTTGGGAGAATATGTCAATTGATATACAAGGAAAAAGAAAAATTGTTTAATCCCAGTATTCAAGTTTCCTCTCCTCTCCTCTCCTCTCCTCTCCTCTCCTCTCCTCTCCTCTCCTCCCCTCCCCTCCCCTCCCCTCTCCTCTCTTCTCTCCTTCTTTTCTTATGTCAGGACAGTCCCCTATGTAGCCCTAGCTGTCCTGGAACTCCCTCTTTAGACCAGGCTGGCCTGGAGCTCACTGAGACTCACCTGCCTCTGCTTCCTGAGTGCTGGAATTAAAAGCATCTGCTACCAACACCTGACACATTCAATATTTTTAGTTTTCTTAATATTTGGGGTTTTATTATTTATGTCAGTTATATTTATGTCAGTTATATGATTTTTTGTTTTGATTTCCCCTTTTAAGATCACCAAAGGCTCAAGACAACCTCTCCTTTTGGAAATGGCATTATTATTATTATTAGTAACCATAAAAATGAATTTGTATGGCCTTCCTTGTCTCCCAGCATTTATGAATGTCTTGGACTACCCAAGTCAAACACAGGACAGCAAACAAATCAAACTTCAAAGACCAAAGGAAACTATAAAACTATAAAAAAGTAAATTTATTCACATTGTTCTTAGAACTATGAAAACAACTTCTAAAATAAAACAGGTTATGAAAACAGGATAGTATATTGTGTCAACCCATGCAGGGCAGACAGGTATGGATAGCCAGGGGAGAAGGCAAAGTGCTTTTGAGGTCTCCCTCTAGAAGCCTTGGGGGGACTATTGCCTGAGCCAAGACTCTGAGACAAACAGTCTACAGCATTTATCTGCTGAGCAGTCCTGGGCTGTGAGAAGATTGTCCTTCTTTCTTCTCTGCCTCTGAGATACCTTCTAAATCTGGGATGGAAGTACAAAGTTTCCCAATTTAAGTGTGACTAGCAAGAACCCAATTTCCCTCTACTGGTATTGGGTTCAGTAAAGAGGGATAAGATGAAATCCTTTTGGGATAGAAAGCTAAGACATGAAGGAGTATTCTACTCAGTTAGGCAGAGAAAAACAGATCCCTGACTTTACCTGTGAATGTCTTGGGGGTAAGCAGGGAGAGAACTAGTGAGCATTGAGGGGGAAAGTTGTCAAAATTGTATCTCCTTATTTTCATTTGACTCCCAAACATCTGGGTGGAGAGAGAAGATAGAGATGCTTTTGTTCCACTCTTTGTATTTGTTTTTTACTCTGCTGGGATACTGGACAATGCATCCTTGTATAATATGGGACAACATACTAATTACAAAGCAGTGGCGTAGACAACTCAGGCAGCTAGAAGAACTGTTTTGCCCTCTAAACTTCTATTGCTAACATGCACACAGTTCCAGTGAGCAAACATGGAGCTTGATATAGCAAAGATGGAGAGGGGTAATGAAGGGAGGAAAGTTAAAAAATTGAAGTAGACTTAGCAGGGTCTGTAGAAGCAAGAAGTAGGTTAAAGACCAGGCCCTCAGGGTGGTGGGCCACCAGGCCACTCTCAGCCCAAGAAAGAATCTTCCAGAAGTTCAAGGGCAGTGATTATCTGTGTTATGTAATATTTGCTGTGAGAGGAAACAGGCATAGCTTAGAACTTTCCAGAAAGCCAATTCATGCCCAGTGAAACTCTTTAATCCCAGTACCATGAATTTTTATTAATTGCTGACTATAGGTTAAGGCAGTGTTTTGGGTTATATCTATGAGAAAGAGATATTTTTGATTAATATATCAGATTACTTTTTAAACTAGTTTGGATTACATTTAATTTACACTTCATTGCTTTGTTGGTTGATGCTTTCATTAAGAGTCTCAGATCAGCCTTAAAAGATATTTTTTGCATAGTTTTGTTAACATTATAAACATGTAATAGAACAATTACTTTGTAAAATTTTAAAACACTGAACAAGTAATACAAATTGGAGAATTTCATATAGGGCTACTTTATTTAGTCCATTTCCATTCTGCTTTCCTCTCTTCCAACTCCAGTGTCTCTCCTCAACCCCTTTTCAAATTCATGATCACATCTTTAATTATTATTGTTACATACATATGTATGAATATGTAAATACAGTCTGCTGAATCCTTTTAGTGGTGCTCTCAAGGATATGTGTTTAGGATTGACTGCTTTGGACTGGATAACCTATCAGAGGTTTGTCTCAGGAGAAGATTGAGTCTCCCATTTAGCTGATATGACTTACCTATAGCTTTTTCTGTAGGATAGGACCTTGTCAGATCTTCCTGATCCGTGCTTGCATGTCATCTGCTGTGTCATTGTGCGGGGTTTGTTTAGGCAACCAAGAACTCCAAATTTAATCTTCTTTATGGTTACTGGTTCTCTGTGGGCTGAAAGGAGGAGAAGCTGTAGATCCCTGGACATGAGCAAAACTGGAGGGACCAATGAGATAGGGCATTGAGAGCAGCATCATTAGGCTGGAGGCCAGTGGACAGTGCCTCGGACAAGGCCTGGAGGTCTCATAAAGGAGCACATATGTCTGGCTTGTAGAGGATGAGCAACAGTGTAATTATGGAGCCACTGGTGGAAAATTTCAGGATAAAAAGGAGAGCATCTGGGATGCACAACTTCTCTGTAAATGCCTGGCTTGTATTTGAACGATCTGTTTCTCTAACATCATGAGCATCATCTAGCCACATAAAAAGCTCATCATTGTCAGTAGCACTGTTCGTTCAGCTGTTGGTCAACAATATAAACAGCCTTGTTTGGATCAGGCCTTTCATCTCTTTAATGCGGTTCCAGTATTTAGTACATTTTGCATATGAAAGCCCTTTGACTAGAGAAATATCTTGTTTGTGATCTCTTTTGAACCATTAGCTGCTTAATTTGTTCAGAAGAACACATGACTGTTTCATTTAGAAATAAGAGGTTGCACTTCAATAATTCTTGGTGAATCCCAATTTCATTGTGTGTCAGTCAGTTCTCTGTCTTTGGTGAGTGGAGATGAGGAATAAAGAGGAGAGGGAGGTAGAATGGAGAGAAAGGACAAAGGAATATTGAGTGATTGTCCCCTTTAAGCACAGAAGTTAATTATGCAGGTGTTTGTTTTTGCCATATCATCTTATTTCTGAACCTTATAGAACCTTAAAATCTTGTAGAACACTAGGATACAGGACAGTTCCCTTTAGAGTAGTAGCTGTTGTGGTTTATAAAGTGGTGGTTTTATATAATTTATATAATTCAGCACCTCAACTGCCGGGACAGGTGTTCCCCCAAGGAATCACCACCATGAGACAGGCCTAGTAGAAAAAAAGTTTATTAGGGAATGGAAAGAGACCTGGAAAAGGGGTACGGATAGAGAAAGGAGTGGAACAGAGGACAGAGAAGGATAGAGAGAGAAGAGAGGGAGAGAGGAAGAGACTAGGGAAAAGAGAGAATAGGATATGGAGAGAGAGGTGAGGGAGAGGGAGAGAGGGGGCGTGGGAGAGAAAAAGAGAGGGAGGAGACGGGGAGAGAGAGAGAAAGAGAGGGAAAGAGAGAGAGAGAGAGAGAGAGAGAGAGAGAGAGAGAGAGAGAGAGAGAGAGACAGACAGACAGACAGAAAGTGTGTTGGGGTAGTTAAGTAGTCCTTCTTACACACCTGGCTCCTGGCTGGTACCTGGGGCAGAGCCACAAGCTATTGCTAGGTAACTATTGGGCAGAGCCCAGAAGAATTACCAACAGTAGCTAAGTAGCATAATTTCTCTTTAAGATGGAGGTTCTGAAAATACCTGTTTTTAAACCCCCTTCAGATGTATTATGTATTCTCAGCCGTCACTCAGTATGTTCTCAACAACCCCGAGACACTTTTACAGAGGTTCCATCCTCTACTTCATGGACACTTTAGACAATTTTCTTAAAGGTTTCTGCAAGTGGGCGTGGGCTCAGGCTTGTGAGAAGGTATGTATGGGAAATGGTGAGAAGTCGAGCAAGAGAAAGATTCCTTTTCACCCATGCTTACAAACCGGAGACTGAGCGAGCATGGTTTTGTTGTGACCTCTGCTCTTCCTCTGTCTCTACTCCAACGTGTCACTTTTCCTGTGTCCCCCTTCCTACTTCTCTAAACCTATAATTGATTTTATAGAATCGGGATGAGAGGAGAGCTAAAAATACCTTACATTCTCATAAAATACCATAAAGTCATGAAGTAATAACCATTATATCTAGTAGAATTATGACATTCTTGCATTTTACTCCGAGATGAGCCGGACACCATGATGACCCTTTCTTGCTTCCATTTGGCTTAAGGTCAAAGAACCATCAGGGTCCACTCCTTATCAGGGTAGGAGGAACTTTCCGTCTCCCATTTCTGTAAGTACAGGGAAACCCAAATCCTTGCTGAGAACATGACAGCTTATTGACTGTTAATAACCTTGACAATGTTATTTTTCTTAGAGAAAAAGGAGACCCGATGACTTCTTTGTTCAGTTGCCTGGTGCACACCGTAAGTGTCATTGGTAGGGAATTGTCCAGGAGGCATTCAGTATGTAAATGCTCTAATTAGATCAATGTAAAAGACCAGTCGTACATTCTGTTAGAGCAGTGTGTCTGCTTCCATTAATAAAACCTCCCGAAGGCATGCACTACTAGTTTTCTCAATTAGTTTGTCCCAGATCATTTCATCCTAGGGGTGGGGAGGGTAGAGAGGATGGCATGAGAGGGTGAAGGGAGGTGGCAAATTTAGAGGTACTTCCTGCAGGTTTGGAGGCTGCCCAAATTTGTTCATTATTCACTCTTTTGGCCACTCTATTGTTTTTTTTTAAACCATAATCCCTGCATAGTACTTGGAAAACTGAAAAGTTAAAACATAACATTGTCCCCTCTTTCCCCTCAAGGAGACAGATGGAGACTGTCACCAGAGCCACTGACACCACTGTCTCCCTTTAACTTTCCTGCTCCTTCACTTGCCTTTACTTTCCAGAGATGTCGCCATTATGAAGAAACCCTAACATGGTGCCCGGTACTTGTCTGCTTAGTTATGACTCTGTCCCTTTCTCTTCCCAAAGAGCTGCAGCAGATCCCAGAGCTTTGGAAATGCAAAGCCACCTGTTAGAAAACAAAACGAAAACACACAACCTGCATTGACAAGAGAGAATGCAATCTTTTCCCTAACCTGTGGCCTTGACAGATCCCTGAATTTAAAAGAGAGATATGCACAGGAACTATTTTTTTTAAAGACCCTGGGACTCCAGAGGATCAAGGAAATGAGAGTGAACAAAATCCTAGCAAGAAGTACAAGTACTGAATGTTTGACTGACATTTGCACTGCCCTCCACCCCATACCAGAAAAGTAGCTTGTCCATATCCATCTGTCTGTCTTTCTGTCTGTCTGTCAATATATAAACTAAGTATATTTTATATGATATGTAATCTGAATGTTTAAATATATTTATATTTTAAAGTATTTAAGTATTCATATTTTTATAAATATATTTTATAATATTTAATATGCATACACACATATATTTTATGCATTTTACATATTTTTATTTTATAGATATATAAATATTAAAAAAAAGATGACATTAGGCTTAAAACTTAAACCAATTGTTTTCCGAAGTAGGATTTCGATGACTTTTTTTTTTCTTTTGCCCTGGAACTCTTAGTGACCAAGATACCTATGTAGTGGCTACAGGGCTACAATAAAAACTTAAAGGAAGGTACTAAAGCTAGAAGACAGCCAACTAGCTCACAAACTTACCAGTAATACTGATTTAAATTGTGGGATTTCTGATATGTGACTACTCTTTGTCTACAAGATGACTCTTTCATATTTCAGCTGGTCTTGGAGTCAGAGGCGAGTAACAGAATAAATGGCAATGATGACTTGAATGTATGCTTGAGAATTATTTTCTATGTTTAGAAAAAGGAAAGGGAATCTAGGTTCCTCCCAAGGGCATATTAAACTATCTATAGCTTCTGTTTCGAATGGTGATTCTGACTGTGTAGATATTTATTAAGATAAGTTCTAGGTCTGGCTAATTTTGGTGTGTGAATTCTTGTTTGAAAGGTTTAAAGTGTAATTTATAAAAAAATAACAAAAATCTAGATCCGGGATGTAGTAAATGTGGAATGATTGTAAAGTATTATTAAGATCTGGGGAAAACTGTGGTGCAGTGAATGCTAGCCTCTGCTGCACTTCATGTCTGCCTTTTGTCTGGCTCAGGGATGTCCATCTTCCTGGTTTGGGTTCATAGAAACCTCTCCTATTCCGACTGAATTAGTGCTGTCTTTCTCTTATGTGATTTTATATGCTCTGGGAGAGTTTCCTTCATAATATTTTTACTGAAGAATGCTCTGTCTCTCTATCTGTGGTATTGTGATGTATGTGTGTATGTGTGTATGTGTGTGTGCGTGTATGTGTGTGTGTGTGTGTGTAAATTTCTGCCCCACCACTCTCTCTGGATTCTGGAACTCCATACATGGGAACTATGCTCATCTTCCTTGTGGCCTGCTCTCTGGTGTTGTTAAGGAGTGTGGCGAATGGATGGCAGAGAGAAGAACAATGGGGATCGGAGACCGAGGAGATCACAGGAGACCGAAGTGGGGAGACAGCAACAAGGGGAAGACAACTCATAGAGTTTGAAGAAGTTGGAACAGATAGGTGACTTTAAAAAGTTAGAACTCAAAAACAAAAACAAAAACCAACCCAAAACACCCCTCCCCCCAAAAAATCCAAAACCAAAGCTTGTAGAAGCATTTTTAATAAAAGAGGAGGTGATTCTCTTTCCTTAAGGCTGTTCCTCTTTCCCTGGTGGTATACTCCTGGAGCTGGTAAACACGTGAAGAGAATCATCTTGAAGAAGTTGTGATGTCAAGGAGTCAAGTTAACAAGGAAACAAAAAAGTGGAGCAAGATGAGAAAGCAAGGTTAAGTGTAAAACAGAGTTTATCTGTGAGTGTGGCTTCTAAGGACCAGAGTTGAGGGCTGAGGGCGAGGAACGGGAACGTCCAGGAATGGGACGGGAAGAATATAGAGATGAGTGAGCTTTCAGGGGAGAGTGCAATGAGAATAAATAACTTGGGAGAGACGGGTAAGCGAGATGGATCTAACGTGCCAGATGCGGGTGATGTTTCACGAGGAAATCCCTGAAGATGACAGCTGGATAAAGCAGAGAGGAAAAGTTTTCTGGAAAGAGTCTGTCAAATGCAGTGCCCTAAATATTTGGATATCCCTAAAGTTTCTGCATTAAAATCGAATCCCAGGTTGATAATACTTAGAGATGGGGCCTCTGTGAGCCAGCCCTGGGCTTCCTGATGGCAGGGTCCTAATGAATGAGACTCGCACCCTTAAATGAAGAAGCCGGCAAAGTGGCTTGCTCCTTTCCTGCCTTGTGAGTACACAAAGAGAAGTTGGCAGTTAGTAACCTGGAAGAGGGCCACGGATCAGACCATGAAAGCACCAACCATGTTGGCACCAGATTTTGGACTTGCAGCCTTCAGTACTGTGAGAAATGAATGCTTGTTGTATGAGCCACACAGTCTAAGGTAATTTGTTATAGCAAATCAAACTAAGACAGTGAATAATAGCCTGTTCCTTGAAGTCTCTGCTGGTTAGCAGGCCCAGATTGCTGAGAAGATCGCTAGCCTGCCAGTGTTTCTACACGTTATTCTTCCAGCTAATTTAAGAACATACGAAAGGTAGGGGGTGAGGTCCCTGCCCTAAAGCTTAGGCTCAAACTAGGAGCACAAGGAAATTTCTCTCTAATTATTCAAGTAGTTTAATGATATGCTTTAACAGTTATTTTGCTGCATGGCAATTAGATTCAAATGGTAAGTCAGTCACACAAATGAATATAATTAGTAGTGTTTTTGCATAGTTAAATCAAGCATTTAGACGCCTGTTAGGGAAATGGTGATCCAGAGAGAAGGAACATTTGTGACTTCTAGCACTTCTTTTGATAAAGGGAAGGATTATAGGCAGCTCAAAATTTCTCTCATGGATGAGCTTAGGACAAGGCTGTGAGTGAGATCGACATATGGTTCTATTTTCAGCTTTTATTTGTCTATATCCCCAATTCTAGGCAAACAGGAAGAGGAGACATGGCAAAGGAGATGGGTAAGTGGGTACACATCTCTGTGCAGGAGAAACTTAAAATTTTCTGAATTGGGAAAAATATCTTACCATCTCTTGCCTGACTTAATTTTTAAATTAGTAATATATGTTTTAATCTTTACATAATTCAAACAGAGAAAGAGAGGGATCAAGAATATGGATCTTCATATGAGGAGATTTTGGCATATGGTATATTTGCTTCAGTATTTATTAAAAATAAAATAAATGCCACAGTCTAGGTGCAGAAGTCCTTGTTTTTATACTACCAACTCATCTACCCCTCCCCCAGAGGAGCTGCTGCAGCCCCGTAGGCACACGTCCACTTTATATGTGTTTGTGTGCTTTTGCTACATGCATCTTTCCTAAAATGCACATGTCTGCTTCCTAAAATATGTGTAACATTGCTACATTTTTAAATGTCAAATAAATGGCATACTGTTTTTTGGGGACTGGAATGATCTCTTCAAATTATGACAGTCATACCATGTGACTCTGGCCCTGGGCAATGACTAATCTTGGTTGCCAATTTGACACATCTGGGAAGAAGGAATCTCAGATGAAGAATTGCCTCCATGGGATTGGTTTGTGGACTTATCTGTGGGACATTTTCTTGAGTGATAATTGATGTAAGATGGTGTAACTTATTGTGATTGTGGGTGGTGTCACCCCTAGGCAAGTGTGCCTGGGCCATATAAGAAAGGTAACTGAACACGAGCCTGGGAGAAAGCCAGTAAGCAATGTTTATGGTTTCTGCTTCATTTACTGCTTGAATTTCTGCTTTGATTTCCCTTGATGCTGGACTACAGACTGTAAGATGAAATAAACCCCTTTCTCCCCCAAGTTGGTTTTGATCAGTATTTTGTCACAACAGAAATCAACCTAGGACACGCTGAGGACATGTATCTTATAGGCAAAGAATTCTGGAAACAAAGATGACAGGAACTATGCGAATAGCTCAATGACATCATCAAAGTCTCAGGAGTCTCATAATCTCGTGCCTTATTGAGTCTAGGGACTCAGGACCCATCTCCACCCACACTCCCACCCCCAACACAAACTCCACCCACTTTCAGGCCCTTATCTTCCACCTGGGCAGACCATCAGCGTGTCTGCTCCTCTGAAGACCCTATAGTTTGAAGGCCTCCCTAGAGATCTTCTACAGCCAAGGCCACAGACCTCCTAGGAGACCTACTGCAATTCAAGGACACAGAATGCAGGTTCCAGACAGAGACACCTAGGCCAGCTAACAGTAGAGATAACCAGATGGCAAGAGGAAAGAACAAAACCATAAGCACAGGAGCCAATATACTTTGGCATCATTAGAACCCAGTTCTCCCACCACAGCAAGCCCTGGATACACTAACAGACCTGGAAACCTGGATGCTGACCTACAGTCCTATCTCATGAAGATAATAGAGTCCTTTAAGGAAGATATAAATAACGAACTGAAAGAAATACAGGAAAGCACAGGTAAACAGGTAGAAGCCCTTAAAGAGGAAACAAATCCCTTAAGGAAATTCAGGAAAATACAATCAAACAGGTGAAGGAATTGAAGACCAAGAGGTCCAAGACCTAAAAGAGGAAGTAGAAACAATAAAGAAAACACAAATGGAGGCATCTCTGGAAATGGTTTTTGTCATTCTTTAATAAGATTTGTTTTCCTTGCTACTTGGTTATTTGCGTTCCTTGTGTATTATGGATATTGGTCCTTTACCATATGTATAGTTTGTACACTCCCCCAATCATAGGTTCTCCTAAGCTATAGAAGTGGCATTTACTTCTCTTTAGCTTGTTATTTAAAGTAATACCAGGGTTACAATTAAGCTGCCATCAGCTGTGTCTTGGTCACTTCCTTGCCATGCAAAGCTTGGTAATCGGATACACCCTATGTGTTTGCTTTGTTCTGCTTTATGAGTTTTGGTATTGTATCCCAACAGTCTTATACTGAGATGGAAGACTTTTTCTGGTTGATCTTAAGTGCTCGGGTTTATTTTGGGGTTCTCTGTTCTGGCCATTGGCGTATTTGTTTCTATCACAGTGTGATGATAAGAGACTCGGGGTAGACTTTGATGTCATGTAATGTAATACCTCTGGCTTTGTCCTTTTTGTTTAAGATTGAGAGAATTATTTATGAAGAGAACTATTGAGAGATCATTTATGGTGTCACATGATTTTTCACATTTCCTTCTTTTCTAGTTCAGATCAAAATGACCTTGGAGTGTTAACAGAGGTTTTATTGAACTTAGAGACCATTTAGAGGGGATTATGGACATTTTTATAATACTAATTCTTCCAAATCATAAACATGGAGTGTATTTATTTATTTGTGTCTTTTTCAATGTCTTTCATCAATATTTTACAGATTTTAGAATATATACCTTTTACTTTCTCAATTAATATGTTCCAAAATATTTTGTTGCTACCTATTTTATTCTGATGGTTAACTTTAATCGTCAAGTTTCCATGATCTTGAATAACATAGGAAGAGTCTCGTTGCATGAATCTCTATACTGAGTTAACCTTGGGTATGTCTGTGTGGGTTCTCTTAATTAAGTTCATTCATGTGGGGAGACCCAGTCCCTGTTGGAACTAAACAGTCCCTGTTTAGTCATTCTCTAAACAGGCTTCTGAATGATTCAGGAACAAAGACATTGCATTGAGTACAAGCAAGAAAACAACTGGGCATGCATGATGATTTCTCTCTGCTCTGGACTGGGGGTGTGATGCAAAACCTTTTTTCAGTTCTGGATGCTTTTACATACCAGAACAAGACAATAACCTGTAACTGTGAGCTGAAACAAACCATTTCTCCCTTAAGAATTTTTATTTGGTCAAGATATTGCAGCCACAACAGGAGAACTGAAGCTAGGACAATTATTTCCTAACTTTCTTTTTCAGATAATTCGTTGTTAGTGCATAGAAATGCCACTGAATTTTATATTGAATCTGTGTTTGGTAGAGATGTTAGTTTTACATTTTTTATTAGTGGGATTCCCTGGGTTTTTCTAACTATAAGGACATGTAGCTTGCAGACAGAGACAACATGGTTTTTGTCTTTCTCATTTGATTATTTTTATTGTTTTATTTTGTACAGTTCTCCATCTGGGTCATGGAATGACCGTGGCCAACAGCATGATTTTTCCTGTGGTGATGTGAAAAACATCTCTTCACAGCAGGCTGGCTACTAGTGACAAAGACCAAAGAAACAATTTTCCACAAATGTCCCCAAAGTCCATCTTAGGGATCAGGTGAGTTTACTGCATTTACTTATAGGAGCTTGCATGAGATGTCACTTACAGGAAACTGGTAGTGTCATCACTAAAAAACCCAGTGACAACTCATGAAAGCTGCATCCGTAGGGATCCCTGCACAAGTTTCAGGCAACTCAACCTGCTGGGAAGTCTCCTCTCCCTAGTAACTCTTACTGTACTCATAACCTTGGGAGGGACTTGTGAATCTTGTAACTTTCTAGGCTTCTTGAACGTGTTGACTTGCATGAGCTCTGTTCCTGCATCCCAGAAATACTTTAGCTATACGAAACTGCTACAAAAAACTGTGACATACATTATTTTGTGAAGTAGATGTGGTGATTGTAGACCTCCTTGTTGATTCTTGACCTGAAAGAAAACATTTTCACCATTTCATGGTGAGTATGTTCTTAATTATGTATGTGTTATATAATCCATTTGCTTTTTATGTCGAAGTTCATTCTTTCTATTCCTAGGTTGTTGCAAGCCACTCCACTTTAATCAAATGCTTCCGTATTTGTTGAGATGACAATAAGATTTGACTTTTATTCTACTCATGAGAACATCACCTTGTTTTTCACATGCTAAGATGTTGAGATATTTATTATGGTGATTGACATGTCTAATATTTTTATATTCTTAATATTTTTAGTGTTTTAATATCTCTGATCACTACCAATAACAGGACCTCATTCAACGTGTTGGCAAATAATTCAATTTAGGAACTTTATTTAACTTTAGGGTCTGCTTCCTAGAACCACTATTGTAGTTCATATTTCCTAGAAGTAAAGCTTAAGACAGAGACTCAGTCTTGCTAGAGGTGTGTGCTTATGAGAAAAGGATCAAGATAAATAGAATAGGCAGTGGAAGGCACTTATGTTAGGATGAAGTCTCAAATGGGATGTAGTATGCACCTACTCCAGAGAGAGCTCTGTGAGGGCACGAACTGAGTCACCAGGTTTCTCTCTCAAGCAAGCTCAAACCCTCCCCTCCTTCTCAGGCAGACATTGGTGTTTTCTGTTCCTTAGAATGAGAGTGAAGCACACTTTCTTAAATTAGGCTGAACGGTCAGCCTGGAGGCATTTTTAACTCTATGTCATTAGTAGCCAATAGTAGATGAACCCACCAGTCCTGAACAAAAGGATGTGACTTAGGCATGATAATTCATTCCACTAAGAAATAAACTATCAGGGCTAGATACAGAAAATTGTTTCAAGGAATGTGACCAAATGGATTCAGATATGATATAAATTAAATTGAAAGGATTTAATTCATTGTCTAGTGGGTATGGTCCATGGCACCGTAACCTTTTGTTTCCTCTCAGTACTGCTACAGACATTAGTGAGATTTGCACTTGCTAAGTAGTAAAACTCTCTTCTAAAATAACTGCTTTTCTCTCAGTTAATTCTTCAAAGACAGTTTAAATATACTGAACTACGAATGCTCAGATATGGGGAGTGAGTACCATCCCCAGCTGCCATCTGCTCAGTCCACATGTCCACATGGAGCCTGCACACACACACACACACGCTCTAAGAAGACACGCAATGCTCCCTGTTCCCCTGCAGTCTCGGGTTCAGGGTGTTTAGATGCCTTGTCATACTCACAAAGATGTACACTCTTCAGAGCCACTGGGGGTCTGACAAGTTGGGGCTCTCAGAGCTTATTAATTCCAAGAAGTCCTTCATCCGAGGTAGCAGCTCAATGAGCATCTTTAAGTTTCGATGAGTTCGACATCCAAATGACTTAAAATAAAAGAAGTCTCGTGCTCTCTTTCTTCCAAATTCCTCTTCTTTCAAAAGCACTGAAGCTCTTCATGATTAAGGGCATACAATGATGAAAATCTGCTTCTATCATTTCTACATCATTCCGTGAACTTAAACTGCACAGTTCACAGCACAATGGCACTTTGCATGCAGAAAACCATCCTGAGTTTTTGACTCCAATAAATTAGCGAAACTCTTATTTAATTTTAGTTTTTTTCAATTCGTGTGTCTCGTGGAGGTAAGTGGACTTAACTTTCCTGTATAAATCGTGTGTCTCAGATTCCTCACTAACAGATCATTAGGTCTCACTAATTTTTGAATTAGCTACTCAGATAGAACTCTTCATTTTTTCTTTCCCTTCCATTTGTTCTTATTTTATTTTCCTCCATCCCTTCCTTCCTCCCTTCTCTTCTGTCTCTTATTCCATTTCTCTCTCTCTTCTCTTTCTTTTTTTTGCAAATCTCCTTGTCCTCCAAAAAGACCAGGACTGGTTTTGGACACAGGACTCAAGTTTACTTTGGCTGAGTAAATGAACGTTTTGGGAGGTGAAGGAGAGTGTATAACATTCATCTTGTATGCAGTGAATATGTAGACCATTTGGGGACTAAGAAGTCAAATTTCTTCCTTAGGACTATCACACAATCAGTGTTGGGGAGTTAGAGAACAACGAAGAGTTAAGACAACAGTGTGAACATACTAGAATGTTCTGTGGATTCAGTAGAGTGATTTGGTTTAGATGACATCGTTGAAGATACAGGGACAGTATAATCCGAGAACAAATCTAATAAGATTAGACAGTGAGGGGTCTAGAACCTATCCCAGAGAATTAATCACTGATATCAGAAGAGATATTTTATTCTGTGTAAGAGGGGGCATATGAGATGTCAGAGTAATTTTAGATTTGTACGTGAGGTAACAACAATTTTCTGATCCTTGGTGTAAAATAAGCTTCCTTCTTAGAACTGAGTAAAGCAGATGGTTTTGTAAGTGTTCTAGCAGGCAAATATTGCGTCAAGCTTTCTTTAGATTAGATTTCCCTCTCAGCAACCCACCTGTTACTCTTCATAATCCCCTACTAAGCTGTAAATCTCCCTCCAGCAGTTCTACAGGTTTTCCAGTGGTTCAGTCTCACAATCTTTGCACTTCTCGAGCTTTCTTAAAGCTCAGCACTTGGCCCATATCAGAGCAATAGGTATTGACCTTCAGGGCAGGGTAAACAAGGCTGCTCTTTTCTAGAGCTTATTGGACATGGAAAATGGAATTTCTCCATGGTCTACCTACATTTTTAAATATTTAATTCCTTTGTACTTAGGGGTAAAGAGATAAATAGATACCAACTCTGATATCTCCATAATAAGTTAGATGTTCCAGAAGTCATTAGACCTAAAAACATTCCTTATACTTTTGAAGATGAGACTAATAAACACTAAAAGCAAGAAAACTAGATTAGTATTATACTGTGAGCAGTGTGTAAATTCCGACATCACCTTAGCAGTAAGTGATAAGCATTACTAAATATAAAGTTATTTAGGGGTGGCTATTCTTCATCCTTAGAAATAAGTAACAAGGTCTTCACACCTCAGAGAATTTAGCAGCTAGTGATTACTGATGCTGGGTAAGACAAGGGCAGACTGAAGTTGTTATAACACTTTATTGTAATATCTGCCTTTTATTTTATTTTTATTTTTATTTTGGTTTTTCGAGACAGGGTTTCCCTGTATAGCCCTGACTGTCCTGGAACTCACTCTGTAGACCAGGCTGGCCTTGAACTCAGAAATCCTCCTGCCTCTGCCTCCCAAGTGCTGGGATTAAAGGCATGCACCACCACCGCCCAGCAATATCTGCCTTTTAAACTCCATATCTTATCTTTCCTTTGTTTCTTCCAGAAGATACGTGTGCATATGTTCAAAATTACATCTCCAAAATACCAGTGCTAAGCCTCTTCTATATCTACTGACCCCAAGGTCAAGTATTTTAATATATGAATAAAATTTTCATCAAACCCCAACAAATTATAAACTCCACACACTTGCAGGCCAAGATACCACCTAAGATTTAGATGGGAAAATAAAAACTCAAACCTGAGTGCATAGCTTTCTTGTTCTTTCTGTTCTTTTTAACTTAGCTCACAAATCAGTTGTATTTCTGATCTGACCCCTTACTAATAAAGAAATCTCATTGTCTATGCAAGGCTATTTCAGTTCTGCTCCAGAGCTAATTTTTTAGGCCATTGCCATGAGTTCAGATGGACAACAGTATTTTTCAAAGATGATCAAGTATATACGTTCAGTATCCCTTACCTGAAAAGCAAAGTATTTTGGATTGCCCTTTTTTTCTTAAGTATTTGAATATATCTTCAATGTGAGATCCAAGCTCAAAATCTGTTTTTTAAATATGTATCCTTTCATGCAGTTTAGTTTGTTTATTTATTTACTTATTTACTTATTTATTTATTTATTTATTATGTTTTTGGTTTGTTTATAACTCAGCATATGAAATTAGGTTGGAAATTCTCTTTTGTGGTACCAAGATAGGACGCTGAAATTTTCCCATTTGGACCATTTTTTCTTAGGAATGTTTAGCTTTCAACTTAGGAATGCTCAACATATGTGTGTGTGTGTGTGTATCCAGATCACTGTTTTTGTCTTGCTCTCTGATAATGATGTTCTGCCTTAAAACAAGGGGTCTGTATTCATTCTTCTTGAATCTGGATGGTCCTTAAATATAACAGAAGTGAAATTGTGCGATTGTCAGCGCTCAGTTAGAAAACTGTTTAGCTTTCACCTGTTCTTTCTTTTGAGATGACTGCCATCCAATTTACCCACCATGCCGGGGAAGCCCAGATTAGCTCATGCAGAGTTCACACGGAGAGGACCATAGGGACCAGTACTGAGACCATCAATCAAGAGTCAGCATCTGCCGCCAGGCTCATAAAGGGAGAGAACCTTCAGCTCACTTTGGCTCTAGGCTCTGAACCCTTCTAGCCAACCCTTAGAGAAACGTTAACCGGTCCCTGACAAGTCCTTGACAAACTCAAGACTTGTGAGCAAAATAAATGCCAGCCCTTATTAAACCACTGGGTTTTGGAAATTTTTCTTGTATAGCAATAATTATGAGACTGCCTTGCTACAAAAATATCTTTTCTTTTAAAGATGTTTATTCTTCAACTTTCCTTTTTTAAAAAAAGAAAGAACACTGTCTTTGATTTTTCTATCCCTTTTCTATTCTCACTCCTAGAGATCTCTTGTGAACATGCTGTACTGGAATCTGGTTATTTGGGAAAGAAATAATTACTCCAGAGTCAATTTTCTGGAAATAAAATTTGTAAATATCTGATTTCCCAAACATTCTCCTTACCTCCAAGTTGTCTCCATTAGGGCCTGCTGAAGATGGAGGGTCCCGGGGTTCATATGCCTGGATCTCTAATTGTCTTGCATCCTTGCTGTATCTCTCTCCTTTTCACTTCTTCCAGTTTCCAACCTTATCCACTTCTTGCTGTTCTACCTTCTCCCCAGTGTGTTTTCTCAGCCTCACAGTCTCCTCTCCCAGAGTTCTTCATCTCATAAGGCCCAGCTTCAATTACTCAGAAGACGTTTTCTCCAGTGCTCACACTGGGCTCAGGTCCTTTCTCTTTTTCCTGGCAAAGGCATGTTCTATTGGTAAGCTCCTAATAGTACCCCAGCAGCAGACGTCAAACACTCACTCTGAACGATGCACCTGTAAAGTCAAAATGAAAAGAAGCCAATTATCAGTTCACAAATCCCTGTAAATTTTATAAGCCGATAGAAGAAAAACTATTTTGAAATGTGGACAAATCCCAGAAACACTAACAAAATCATCATTTATCAAATCAATTATCCAGTGAATTGAGGTTCTTAGGTCCCTCATTACCTGGCCCATGTCTATTCATTGCTCCATAGGCAGTAGTGCTCCCCGGCCCCTGACCCCCAGTTCAGAGCATCAACTCTGTATAATCCTCTCAGGTAATGCTAGCTCCTTGGACTACTACATTTCTTGTCCTCTCTCCTGCTATCCCTCCTGTCTTATCAGAATTCACAGGAACACTGATCGCTAGTGTCTGAGCCTGCTGACACCCACACCTTCTCATCTGCACGTGGTGCTTGCTCATCTTTCAGTTTGCAAGACTTGGTCAGCTTTTGCCCCTTTGAAAAGTCTTTTACAGTTTCAGGTCTCTAATTCACTCCAATCCTCTCACACATTTAGCTGGTTTGCCATTCATTACCATTGCTTAATTCAGAAAAAGATCGAACAAACAAACAACAAGAAAACAAAACACAGACACATACAAAAAAAAACAACAAAATCAGAAAATACCATCAACCAAGTGAGTGTGCTGTAACTGAATTTCTCTCCTGAATTTCTAGAGCTTCAAGAGCAATAAACCTAATTTTCATTTCTGCATACTCACTGGATAGCATGGATATAGGCACACAGTAGGCTTAGAATAAATCTGTCTTAAAAAGAATACCATTTACTTAGAGAGTGTTGTTCCAACCATCTGCCATTTGGAAATAATTCCTCCACAGAATCAATTTAAAATCACTCCCTCAGGCTACATAATAAAGAATCACATAAAGAGATGTCTGTATTTTGTTTAAGACTTTTACTAAAATCACAGTTCACTTTGTGGTTGAAAGCCCTGGAATAACTATTCACAGCGCTAACCTCTCTTCTGTTAGTAGGAGGTAAATGCTTGCTTGGATCTACCGGTCCAAGATGTGATTCTTCTTAGTAAATATTTTTCCAGAGAAGAAGCATGGCCCTCGCGTTTCATGCCACCTGCCACTTTAAATTTTATTCAGCTTCATTCATAAAGTAA
>NW_021620932.1:1983170-2078689 GCF_004785775.1 Grammomys surdaster
GTGTGTGTGTGTGTGTGTGTGTGTAGTGGCTATTGTAAACAATACACTAATGGATGCAAGTGTACAGATATCTTTACTGAGTTGACTGTTCTCTGGTTTGTTCACCATTTTTTTTTAAACCTTCACTTGAAGAGAACTCATAGCTAAATATCTTTCTGCGTACACATTTTTTTCCTGTTTTTGTTTCTTTCTGTTTTGTGTTTTGAGACAAGGTCTCATGTACCCTAGGCTGTCCTGGAGCTTGCTATATAGTTGAAGATGATCCTGAATTGATTATCCTCCTGCTGCCGCCACCTCCTGAATACTGGAAGCACAGGTGTGATCTACCCCTCCTCATTTACGTAGTATGCAGGAGCCCAGGAATCCATGTATGTTAGGAAATACTCTACCAGCTGAGCTGTACTCTCACGCTGAATGCATTCCTTGTTTGCTTTTAATATAATAACATAATAATAAATGGTACTGACAGTAGCTCATACTTGCCAGATTTTCTCTGTTGATATGAGTCTGTATTAAGTGCTCTGTGCATTGCTTTTAAGATGATGGAGTAACATACTTCATGCTTGTTTTCTGAGGAGAAGGAATAAGGTCCATGGAAGTTAAAGGGCTGTGTGGTAGACAAGGCAGCCCAGTTAGGGGTACAGGATCCACAGACAGGCAACATCTTTTGGAATAGACCCCACTCTAGTTCTTGGGGGACCTGCATGAAGACTAAGTTACACATCTGCTACATATATGAGGGGGTTGGGGGCTAGACCCAATCCATGTATGTTTTTTGGTTGGTGGTTCAGTGTCTAGGAGCCTCTAAAGGCTCAGGTTAGTTGACTCTGTTGGTCTTCCTGTGGGATTACTATCCCTTCCAGGTCCTTCAGTCCTTCCCCCAACTCTTCCACAAGCCTCCCTGAGCTCTGGCTAATATTTGGCTGTGGGTCTCTGCATTTGTTTTGGTCAACTGCTGGGTGAAGCCTCTAGAAAGACAGTTATGATAGGCTCCTGTCTGCAAGCATAACAGAATAGTGCCAGGGATTGGTTCGTGCCCATGGGATGGGTCTCAAGTTGGGTCTGTCATTGGTTGGCCGGTCCCCCAGTCTTTGCTTCATCTTTGTCCCTACACTCTTGTAGACAGGACGCATTTTGGGCAGAAGGTTTTCTGGAAAGGTTAGCATCCTTATCCATCCACTGGGAATCCTACTTGGTTGCATTGGTATCCCCCTCCTGGGGGGTCTCCCTCTTCTCAGAAGAGAAGGGGACAAGGGATAGGGGAGGGGTTGTGTGAGATGGGGACTGGGAGGAGGGGTAGGCTGTGATCCAGATGTAACGTGAGTAAATAAATAATGAAAAAAGGGCACTAGACTAAGTTAGCAGCCATTCTCTGAAATCCCAGGTATGGACCTGGCTAGTGTCCATCATCCTGGCCAGTATTTAACAAAGCTTGCTTCAAATTTGGCTAAAAAATGGGCTGTATGTTTATAGCTGATTCGAGATTCTGAGTTAAGAAGTTCAACTGCCCAGGCCTGAGGGTTTAGCTAGTTTTTATTCTTCAAACTGCTCAGGTACACCTTCAACTCAGCCCACTCAGTTACTACACACGCAAGAAGGCAGGAGGAAAAAATATTAGTTTTGAATTTTTTATTGTCATGATCACCAGTTCTTCCTAAGGTTTCTTCTTTTCCTTGCTTCCCTCTCTAAAAGATGAATTCTGTGTTCATGACACTGCTCCTGTTGCTTTAGGGAGGCTGTTGGTAGGCTGTTTTGTCAGTTCATGATGGCTGCTTCTTATCTCACATTCAGTGTGGCACACACCTCTGGCCCTGTGCATCATTTTATTATTTTCATAACTACATATTTTTAATTAATTTTTTATCTTCTCATCATCTTAGGTATGTGTGGTATATGTGACATACATGTGTATGTATCCAGGTTTGTAAGAGTGTGGG
Source organism: Grammomys surdaster (assembly GCF_004785775.1). Taxonomy (NCBI): domain Eukaryota; kingdom Metazoa; phylum Chordata; class Mammalia; order Rodentia; family Muridae; genus Grammomys; species Grammomys surdaster. The sequence continues at coordinate 1,985,108 of NW_021620932.1, forward strand.
TACCATTTGTGTGGATGTTGGAGGCTGAAATGGATGGGAATCACCCCCTTACTTCTTGAGGCAGAGTTTTTCTCCCGCTCCTAGAGGCTCTCTAGTATTAGTCTAGTTAACCACCCTGTTCTGGGGATCCCCTGCGTCAACACTCTGAAGTTGAAACTATAGGTGCATCACTATGCCAACCATGCATTTACATGGCTTTGGGAGGACAAATTTCAGTCCTCATGCTTGGGAGGCAAGTGTTTCAAGTACAACTCCATGAATACATTTTTATTTAAATTAAACCCAGTTCACTCTGTCTAACTCTTATTAAAGTTAAGATCAACTGGATTTTTTTTAAAAAAAAAATTACCTATATTTTTGAATGACAAATTAAAACCAACCCTTTAGGTCTTGCCTTTAGGTATAGGTACTGTTTCTGCATCACTTACCCTGTGAGCTTATCTAGACTCCAACTGCTCACCATTTTTTGTTGTTGCTGTTGTTTTGTTTTTCCTTCTGTACTCAGGTTTGTCCTGCAACTTCAGCAAAATCTTGCAAAACTATATAGATATTTGTTCCCTGCTTGGAAAGCTCTAGCTCCTGAAAAATATATGATGTCATATCACAAATAAATCAGTGTGCAGGGCTGTCCACAGTAGAATCACTTAAATGGCATTTTCCTTGGATCATTAAAATATCAAGATTTATAAACAATTTAAAAACATATATATTAGTGAAGTGTGAGACCTGAGCTAAAGTTGGCCATTGTTAAGAAAAAAATGTGAAAACATCATATTTTATTTTTTGAACAACATGCATAAATTGTTTTATGGAGCCAAATCATATATATGCATATATATGACAGAATTGAGTATGGCCTGAATTTACAACTGAATCTCTCACTGCATTTATCTGGATCAAACTGATTTATCTGGCTGAGAGTTCCATCCTTGTTCAAAGAAGATATTCTTGCATGCAGCGTTTGTCATTGTTCATCAAGTGGTCCTAAGCTTGACCTTGCTTCCGCCCTTTGCCCATCTTCATCCTCTCCCTTTGCACGGAGCGCTTTGTCGCCCTTTGTGTAAAAAGGTAACACAGGATCAGTGCATCCTTCCCTCTCAGGCTGAGTGTGGAGATGCTCTTGATCATTTACATCTATGATAGCTTTCTAATGTATCTCTTTTGCTCTACTCTCTTCCTTCTCCGTCTACAGATCAATACCAGGATAGCAGTTTTAAGAACTTCACATACAATGCCTTTCTGAGAAAGGCTTTTAGGGGTTGTGCACGGTCCCCTAACTCTTTAATTTGCCACTCCTTTTAGTCTTCACTTCTGTTTGCTACATGGATACTCAGCTTGAACCTAACATTTTTTTTGCTCATGATTTTCCCCCTTCAACCTCACAAGCCAGATACCTACAGGTATTTGATTTCTACTGTGTTATCTCAGACTCTTGGTTCTTCAGGCTCCAGTCACAGATTCCTTTGACAATGTTTGCAGTCGAGTAATCATCTATGCCTTCACAAATGCTGTAACATCAGCATTTTCAGCGATTCATGACTACCCAGGGGTACTATGGGTTACAGGAAGACAAGGATCACTTCTAACTTTGCAATCTGCTTGGTAAGTCATGAACAACAATGTGTGAGTGGTAATATTCTCTCTTCTCACTGGAGCCAGAAAGAGCTGGACTCCAGAACCATTACATACAGTCATGTCACGTTAGTGTGCTGTCTTCTTCAGAGATGATGTGTACAGAAGCACGGTGGCTTCTCAGTTCATGAGTGCAAGGATTTTGCTGTCTTCTTAGCAGAAAAAGTCAAAGTAGCTGCTTCTGCCTCTAGGTAATTCCATGTTTCCAGCTGAGACAGCCTCGAGGTTAATAAGGCCAATATATCTATGTTCATTGCTGCTTCCTGTCATTTGCTCTGTCAAGTATTATTGATACTGGACACTGATATCTTGAGGTCCAGAAATAAAAAAAATACATGATAAGCAACTTATTTTGAGTAAGGTAGGAAAAGTTTTAGTAGGTAGGGGGCCTTGGTTTGAGAGTTGAGGGGTGTTGTGATGAATGAGGTGATTGGATAGCTCAACCCAATAGAAAGAGTTACAAGCTCCTTTGCATTTATTTTTGAGGAGTTGAGTAAACAAAAGTTTAGCGATTGTTCATTATTTACTAGTGTAGTCTCAGAAGATGTTTTTCTTTGTGTGTGTGAGCATTCTGGCTTTGTACTTCATAGGATAAGGAGCTGCTAGCCATAGCTGGCATTAGCATCTTGAATAATTGTCTCACATTGGCTGAAGGACTGTCAGAGCTGAACTCAGGAAGATGGGGTCCCTTCTGTTGGTAGCAACATCAGCTTGAGTGATCACCCCAACTTTGTGATTTGGCCTGAGCTTTTTGAAAAGGCTGAGGGACTGAGGGAGCTGAAGTTGGTAAGCAAGCACAAGGACTGGGTTGAGAAACATGAAGAGTGAGAGTCTGACATGACTATGTCATAGTCCTAGACAAGTGCACTTCTCAAAAGAGTAGCATGTCTGCATAAGTTTAACATAGCGCATATAGTCTGATGAAGGATTAAGAGAGCAGAGGGAAAGACATTGTACAAATGAGAGATGCCAAGCCCTTCATCCCATGTTTAATCATCCATCAAGTATCTATAGGTGTTAGAAAAGATGAACTTGCCCATCACAGATGTTGAATGCAGGATAGCTGGAGGGAGACTAATGTTTCATTATGATGTATAACCTCTAAAATGAGGGATTTTTTTGGGGGGGGGGGAAAAAGGGCCTTGCTCTCACCCTCTTGCCTCTGCATCCCATATGCTGGGATTATAACTATATTAGTTATTTGCTATGACAAAATATACTTGACAGAAGGAACTTAAAAATATGAACTCAAGGAAGGGCAAGTTTATTTTGGCTCACATTTCAAGGGTACAGTCCAATGTGTGTGTGAGTCAGGGTACAGAAGATTGATGCAGATGATAACACAGCCTTCAGTCAGAAAGCAGGGAGCTGTGAATGCCAGTGCTCAGCTGGAGTTATTTGGTTTATTTAATATTCTAATTTAGTTAGGGACCCCAGTCTGTGCAATGATACTGCCCACATTTATAGCTGATTTTTTTTTGCCATAATCATCATAATCTAGATATTTCTTGTAGACAAGTATGATTTATGTTTTTGTGGTGATTCTAAACCCCATCACATTGACATTTAAGAGTAACCATTATAGTTGCTCTACACCACCATAGCCTGGCCACGCTGGTGATTTTAAGCTTACTAAGCTCCAGTGAGACTTGAGGGTTCATTCAGATTTTCTTTCTGTATCAGTTCCCCTTCATCTCTGTCGTTTGTGTGGTTATCTCAAACCCTAGGAGTTTTGGCTTGGTTTAGTCACAGGGGGCTCCTGATCTGGTGTTTTATGAGCCACTGAAACATGCTTTTCATGAATAGCAGGTTAAAGGCCCAGTGTTTGCCGTGGGTCCCCTGTGGTAGCTCCTACCTGATTTATTGCTCCTCGAATCCTTGTTATCTTACCTGGAGCTTATTATTCTGCTAACTCTTAGCTTAAGTTTTACTGAGTAGTTAAAGTTTTTAAAGTGAAATTATGTACTTCACGAGAAAATGGATAAAGCTGGAGATCGCCATGTTAAGCCAAGTAAGGTGGACTCTAATATATACATCACATGTTTCTTCACTTATGTGGAATACAGATTTCAAAAAGAGAGAGATGTGGAAGTAGGAACAGGGAACAGAAAGGAGGACAAGAAAGGAGAGATAAGAATATGATCACAATACAGGATATACATATATGAAAATGTCACCAAAAGTCTGCCAATTTGCATATGAATATATACTAATAAGGATGCAAAACATTTGAATTAAAAACGAACAACTGACAATCTTTGAAGGGCCTGGCTCAAAATGTCTTTAGTGGGTTTGGAGAGGTGGCTTAGTGGTTAAGGTCACATGTTCTGTAAACCTAAGGGACCGAGATTGAATCCTGGACATTCTCATAAAAAGCCAGGTGTGAATGAGTGTGCTTGTAACTCAGTACTCTGCGGGTGCACACAGAAGTGTGTCTGGGGCTTGCTGGCTGCCAGCCTAGCTCTAACTTCAGCTCAAAGAAATAAGATGGAAAGTGACACTTGAGGTCCTCCTCTGGCTTCTCTATGTGCCTGTGTAGAATTGTGAACCTACATATGTGTGCATAGAGCACACACACATCAACATGCATTCAGCAGTCATGGGAAACATCTTATGTCATTACTCCCATGACAAAAATAAATAAACAGTGAAGTTTATAAGAGAGTAGACAATGTTCTTAGAAGAATAAGAAAAAACCCAAACTTATCTAAGGGGAATTTAGAACAAGTGCATCTCCAATTATGCTGGATAATACAGCCAATTATTGAATACTCTAAAATTTATAATGGTTTTCCCCAATCTGTGTGGTGAAACCGAACACTACTAATTATATGCAGCTAGTTCGTTGGGAGAAGTATCCAATTTAGACACATTTGGCTTTACTCAGAGAAGGAAAAGGCAATGAAAGAGAAAAGCCTGCTTTAATATACTCATAGACTGTTATTGCTCCAGTGAGCAGGTGAGGAAGAGAAGCAATTCTTTATTTCCAAATTATAAAGTACGATCAAATTTGAAGCTGTGAAAATATTGAACTTTTACTAGAAAAAAAAATAAATGATTTGAAGCCCTGGTGATCACACAGAGAATCTCGACAATTTGACAGCTATGAATTTATCTCACTTGTGAATGAATAACCTTTGCAAGTCACTGGGGACTTAAATATTCCCAACACATTTCCCTGGAAACACTTCAAAAGGCGTAGTTCATTTCTGTCCTTACCAAACAGCCCCTTTTGTTTGCCTCTACTTTGCTGGCCTTTGTGGTTTGAGAAGGGACTTGAAAGTTTGAAAATTAACATGGTTACAGCTTGCCAGTGGGTTCCACTCCTGGAAGAATGAAACAAGATTAACTCTTTGATTATTTTAGGGATTAAACAGGTTCTATTTACATCTGAAATAGGAAAGCTTCATTAATACTGTTTACAAAACTTCAGCTCTGTCCCTGAGCTAAGGTTCAATATATTTTCGCATTTAAGAGGGCACATTTGCCATGAAGTGTGTGCAGCAGATGAAGATCGCATCTGGTTTAGTTGAGTTCTGTGCAGTTCTTAGAGCCTTGACAAGCACCCAGTTTGGTAAAGCTGGGTCTTGAACATCCAGTCCAATGTAATAGTCGTTTTAGATACTGTCCTCTACATGCTATGTACTTTCAGCTTAGCGTTGGGGTTTGATTACTAAGATTGCAGAGTATTCTTTCTGGGCTCTGAGAGTCGATGAATTTTCCCCATGTTCAGTGGAACCTTATTGACACCGTGTGAATGTTGCTGGTGGAACGTCCTTTTTGCCACTGGACACAAACAAGAGACATTGAATATAGTTTGAGATAAACGTGGTTTCTTCCTCTCTTTTTAGGCCCTGCTGAACTATCATTACTGAAAACCTGGCAAGGTCTTGGACCATTTCTACCAAATGTGCTTCCTCTTTTCCTATTTCAGCCACCACAGGCAGGCGAGATTTGTACAACAGTCTTTGCCTCCATAAAACTAAATCAATACTTTCAACTCTTGATGTAGTTTCTATGTTATTTCTGCCATGCATTAGGTGCATAAACACCTTCAGTGTTTCCCTGCTTTCTTGTTATCTACCTTTGAAAGCGGCTTTTCATTTCTTTTCTAGCTTAGTTCATGGTACTGATGAAACCCTATGAAGGGTTCTTTTTTTCCCTTGGTATTTATAATTTATAGGAAGAAAACATCACGTCAAACTAAGTTGAGGAAAAGGAGACACCTGAGGATACAGAATATGCCATGGAGCCACAGGTGAGCAGCGTACACAAGCCTCCCTGGGAACCAGGGTCTGATTGGTGATCCAGAACAAGGCAGAGAACGAGGCTTTAGCCATGGTGTCTCGCTATTGCTGTCTTCTGCTTATGTGTCCATATCCCTTTTTCTTCTTCATTTGTCCTGTTCCTCTCCTCTCGCTTTGTTTTGTATATTTGCACATGTCTCTTTTAGTGCCCTGCCCAGTTCAATGTACAGGTGTTTGGAAGAGGGATAGCTGCTTCAGCAGAGCTATGATAAACTGTAGCAAACCATGTTAGGGCTCAGCAGGGTACCGAGCACATCCCCACTTTCAAGTTGGTCGTTGAAAAACATCTTGCACCATGCTACAAAGAAATAATTGTTTCACGAGCTTCTAAATCTTTGTTTCCAGTATGAACCTGTTCTGCAAATGACTTGTTTCCTGTCCAACAGATGTAAGGTACTATTTCAGTAGCTTTTATTCACATTCTTGTTTAAAGTATGATGTCTCACAGACTTTTCTTGTGTCCCAGATTGTGCTCCTTGCTAACATTTGCCAATTCTTTCTTCAAAATGTCACTCGATGCCACTCCTCTCCCTGATTCTCCATTCTTTTACCATCTTCCCTATTTCTTCTATTACAGAATCCTTTTAATTTTAATTATGCCATCGACATCCAGCTCCTCTTACAGCCACTACATCATTCATATGGCTGACAAGCTGATCATAAAACACTCTTTCAATCTGTCATTTGCCACCAGAAGGCTTCAGCGACTACACAGCCTCCTGGAAGCCACATGGCATGTTCTGAGAGTGGACCTTGGTTGGCCACCACTGCACTTCCTCCCCAAAGTTTTAACTGTTCACTTCATTGGCACTGAATCCCTGTGAGCCCTGTATCCCTAACTGAGATTTCCTGATATTGGGCTTTTGCTTAAACCCATCTTGCTGGCCTGGACTGTGCTCCTTTCTACCTGTGTGAATCATATCCACCATTCAAGTCCCGATTGCTTTATGAAATCCTCGAGGTTCCGTCTAGCCTAAGCAATATTTTACTTCTCTGAATTAGTATATTTCTCCATTTTCCATTCATTTAACTTATCCTCCAATGGTATGAAGACAGCTGGGTTATGCTCTACAACTTGAAAACATTTCAATAGCATCATTTCTTCAATTAGTTTATATATTTCATGAGGCAGAAGCCACATTTCTGTCTTAATGCCCTTCCCATGACAATAAACACTGTGCCTTATACACAGTGATGTATATAACCAAAGATTAGAACAAGAGAAATCTCTGACGACCGTTTACTAGAATGCTGAATGTATGTCCACTTGCTAAACCTTGGTTGATGTTCTACTTTAATTAGTTCTCATGACCATTAAAATGGTGAAAAGGTAATTTATAGACGTCTAACGTAGATGACTTGATTTTGGATTGATTCCAATGTCTCAGTTCTCACGTTTTCAGGGTAGCAAGGCAGGATTGTGACAAACTCCTAGTTTCTTCTCATCTATGTAGTAAAGCAGGAGAGTCGAATAAATTTCTAAGCAGAGGAAAACATCCTGTGATTTAAAGAAGAAGTAGGTCAATGGCTAGAATGAAGTAGCCCTGTTACCAAAAGAAATGCAGCCTAGAATCACTGAGCCATGAGCCAGCTTGAGGAGTGAGCTGCTTCCGGTGCAAGTTTCTACTGGCTCGGGTTTCATGGTGGTAGGGACTACTTACTCACTTTTCTCTCATCCGTGTTTTCTTCTAAGTTCTCCAGGAACTTCCCTCCCCCCACCTCTCCTTCTGTAGAAATTAAGCAAAATGATACAGTTGGGGTAAATGGAAAAAATATGATTTTTTCACAACGGTTAATTAAATTTGCTAGTTTATTCAGTAAGTTGGAGATGTGATATTAATGATACAGTGTAGTTTTATAGTTTCTGATATTTCAGAGAGAAAAGAAAACACATCACAATGCCAACACAGGCGGGGAAGCATAAGAAACAGACACAGGAACCAGTAATTCCTGAGTGAGGTGCGGGAATAGTGGTGAGCATAGCTGTCTTATAGATGGTCTTGGTGCACTTTGGAAAAGTAGGACTATTATAATTGTATTTATTCCTAAGTTGTTTAACATTATACCTGTGGCTGTATGGTTGTCTTGGAAGACATTTCTGCCCACAAATCCTATTAACCTATCAGGTTTCTTGCGTTCTTCTTTGTACAGGCTATTGCATTGAGATGTTCTTCAATTTCATCACCTTGACTTGTGTTTGAGTATATTTCCTTGAGATGCTTGCTCTCACATCTCTTTAGCTTCTTGAACTTTAATAGTACTATAGAGAACCTTAATGAACTGACTAAAGATTTCTATAAATTTGCGTGTTTAGAAAACAGTAGTTATGAAAATTCTGATCTTACTTAGACACAGAAGTCAGCTTGGTTTTGTAGCAGGTGCTCCTGAAGAGAAAAAATGAAATAAAAAGAGGAAAGAGAAAAGACAAGAAACACCCCCCCCCAACTATCATCCATTAAACTATACTTAGGCTTACATGGCTTAGTATCTCTTCACTTACCTGATTATTGAAAATATAGCTTTGTTTTCTAAGCATATAGTAAAGAAGGCTAGGGTCATTTTGGCATGGAAATCATTACTAAAGTTTCAAAAAAATACACAGCATTTGCTGCATCACTTTTAATTAATTATTATTATTATTTTACACTTGGAAAGTGAACAATTTTAATGAAAAGTCGATGGTAGATAGAACATTTGGCATCAATACAAGATTTAAAGAAGCAGGTTTCTACTCGTTTTGCCAAAAAGTGTTTAGGACTGATTCCAGCTCCTTTCTTCAGCCAAACACCTATATTTTAAGTGTTTAAATATTTTTAGTATTTCAGAGGAAGCATGAAATTGTTACCTTGATAACCTACCTCATTTAACTGAAAAGCTTTTATAGTCTTCAGGTGGTCTCCTGTAATGGGAGACAGAGAGATAGGAAGGAGGGGAGGGAGGAGGGAATGGAGTAAGGACGTGAGGGGAAGAGGGATGGAGGGAGATGGAGAGGGGGAGGAAGGGGGGAGGGATAGGAATGGATATATTGACAGATAGATAGACTGACTGATTTTTCCTGTTTATAATTTGGAAGACATAGATAGGACATTCTCTCCACATTCGCAGCTCTTTTAGAGAGTTCATCGTTTGGATCACTAGTGAGAAAGTGACTGGAAATAATCATCACAATAATGAAGAACTTGGTCTCCAACTTCTAATATATGCATAGAATTTGATAAGCTTTGGGTCTTTTGTAGGTATTACAAACTGTGTCTAAATAAGAAAAAGAAAAGGAAAGGAAAGGAAAGAAAAGGAAAGAGAAGAAAAGGAAAGAAAAGGTAGATTCCCAATCTCTTTCTGTAGCAGTATTTCCAATGTTTAGCTAAAGTAAATGAATTAAGTCAATTATTCAGTAAAATATGGGGAGCACAAAATACGTTGTAAAAAAACCAAACAATTTTGTGACATAATTTATAAAGCTAATAACTTTTATTCCTAATTTTTTAAACTTATAAATCTTTGGGTATACCTTTCTCTTACATAAATCTTACATAAATCTCTAGGTTCCTGACCTGTAAAAAAAGACATCTTGGAAAGTGATAAGGGTATAACAACATCCAACTGACTTTCCAAAGAAAGGTGAATTTAAAAAGCTTACACCATGGGCTCCATCACTCAGCCATGAGTTCTGCAGTGATCACTGGAATTGAGTAAAAATTGATTGTATTTATTTTCATAGATAATTAGCCTCTTCTTCTCTGCTTTGAGGTCTATGAATAAATATTTAGTTTTTGGTGATGTTGGCTAATGTTTAGTGATTTTTCCATTGTAGGATTGAATGAAAATCACTGGATCACATGAGGCATCAATAAACAGCAACTGTCTTCCATAGATACCCATGCCAGAAGACACCAATGTTGTGAGTCTACACTGCCAAAATCTCTGTCTTTAAATGAAATTTAATGAGAGAACTCTAAAGACTGTTCATTTTATTAGATATGTTTTCTATAATTTTAGTAACAGGTTTACCATGATACTCTGCAATTTTCCTCTTTGAAGCATGTATTTCTGGGGTCATTACTGCAGTCATAGAGTCATTATACAAACACCAATGTCTTTTTCTTTAGTCAAAAGAAGATCTGTACCTTTAGCATCTACTCTTACCTTCTCACCACCCCCAATATCATGACACTAGCAAAATTCAATCTACCTTTTGTCTCTGTGAGTTCAGCTACCCTGGCTGCTTCATACTGATGAAATCAGATCATGTGTACTTTCACTTCTGAGTGGTGTCTTTCATTTATTGTCATGTTTTCAAGATTAATATACATTTGTCAATATTTTATTTACTTTTACGATGGATGGATTATAATTGCTTTATGAAGGTGGATATTTGGGCTTGTTCTACTTTTTGGTTGACATAAGTACTGGCAGTACAGACATTTGTGTCCAAGGTTGTTAATTTTTTCGAATGCATAGACTGTCAAACATATTTGGCATACAACAGTCATACCTCTGGGTTACATGCAATTCCATGTTGTGTTATTTGAGAACTTGCTCATTTGCTTTTCTGAGTACCTGTGTTTTGTTTGGTCTAACTAACAACGTATCAGAATTCCAGTTTTGTCATTACCCTTATAAGTCTTTGTCTCTGTTTGTATCTACGTTGTTTGAATTTGTGAAGAAAACAGTTCCACAGTGTGTTCATTATACATTTAGCAAAGAAACTGTGTCACTTCATTTCTCTACTTCCATTGCTATAGAACGTTGCTTCACTGGTTCTTTCCCATACTTACAATGACTTGATTTGATTTTCTTATTGTATCTTCTTTTTAATACATTTGTCAAAGTCACTTTTAAAAAAACATATAAAGGAAGAGTGTTTTTTGAGGGGGACATGTCTTGTAGTATGTAGAGGTCTGGTGGGAACAGGATTTTGCAAAGGCTAGCCTGTCTGGAGGGCTGTGGTCCAAGGACATTCTTGCTATCTATACACAAAGTCTCTGAAACCAAAGGGGGTAAATATTCATTTTTCTCTTTTACATTTTAGTATTTGTTCATTTTCATTTATTATGTATATGAGTATTTTGCCTGCACATATACAAGTGCACCATATGTATGCCTGGTGTCTACAGAGGCCAGAAGAGAGAGGGGTACATTTCCTGGATCTGGCATTAGAGATGATTTGAGCCATCAGGTGAGTGCTGGGAGCAGCAGGTGTTCTTCAGTTTTGAGCACCCCCTCAGTCTCCACATATTCTTCTTAAAATGAAGATATTTGTACCAGAGATGAAAATGAATTCTCTCATGGAAAGATGTGCTTACATATTCAAAGCAAACAAACAAACAAACAAAATAAAACCAAAACCAAACCACACGAACAACCAAAACAACAAAAACCAATGTAGCAAAAATCAAAACAAAAGATAAACAAAACAACAAACAAAACCAGTAGCAAAACCAGTAACAAATTCACAGAATCAGTGTAATCTCAGGAAGGTGATGATTGCCCATGTGACATAAGCACGGTTCATGACAAATTTTTAAGCAACCTTTCTGCTAAGGCCACTGGGCCAAAAATCTGTGTAATGCTGTACAGATTACCTCACAATGATTTAAATTAGAAGCAAATACATTAGAGTAGATTTGGGAAAGAATATATGTGTATACAAACATATATAATGTTGACTACAATGTTGTTTCAGAAAGTCCATGCCCTAGATATTTTCCTTTCTGAATATTCATTGCTTTATAAGCCAAAAGCCATCATAAAACACAGAATGTTTTCATGTCTTTTGAATTTGTATTTGTATTTCTTTCACATACAACTATGTAATATGATTTGTGTTTTATTAGTGAAAGAATTTATATCAAATTTGGGTTCTGTCTTCAAGACAATTAGACTAGACTAGCAGAAAAAGTAAAGCCGGCCTGAAATGATACCAGAAACTGACTTTTATCCAGTGCCTACCATGTTCCATGTTGCTTATTCATTTCTTATCAAAATGCCTAAGGTAGGTGTTATTAAACTCCCTTCATTCCCTAAAGGCAATAAGGATATAGAGAAGTAACTTAACATGTCCGCTCTCAGATTCATGTTCAGTCATGGTCAGGTTCACACTAAACCATCTCCTGTCACATCTAGGAACCAAACCATACTTTCTCTGTTTGTTTTACTCATTGTCTGAAATCCACAATAACGTTGCACATGGATAAAAATATCAATAAAAGTTCATTATTTTCTTGTGTTCATTACGGCTTAGAGTAGACTTAATATGTTTATGCTTTTATTAATTTTTAAATAATATCACTGTATACAATTAAAAGCTTGTATATTTTAAAAAGCATGCTTCTAACCACCCACAGATTTATAAAATTAGCTCTTCCAAATTTAAAAATGTAACTTGGGAAAAAAGTAGTGGAGTGCTTAAGGGCTAACATCAAAAAGGGATGGAGAGATGAAGAGATCAAGGAGGATGTTAACCTAAACAGAGGGTATGTGAGAAAGCCATATGGAAATGTACTATGTTGGAACACAATTGAAAATATATAATTTTCAAAGAGGGGGCAGGGATACCCTGCATGGTTAGATAACGCGGTTCCTAAAAATCTATTTGTTTCTAAGCAAAAACTCCAGTGTCAGATGTGAGATCCCTTTGTGTGAGCTGTAGTTCAGGGAGGCACCAAATGGGCTGTAGCACTCCTGTGGTTGTCTACCATAAATAGATAAGACCACAGTGCTGGAGACTTCACAGACCTTGGTTGTAAGACAGAAATCTAGACTGAATTAAACTGTATAGTTTTCATAGTGCTGCAAGGCTTCTGGACAAGCTTCTGGAGGAGAAAAATCACCAGTGGACTTAGCGAGCTGTAAACTTACCAACAGCAGCACCAACTTGCCAGAGAAGATGAGCTCATTTACATAATAGTTGCACAGGTGCTATAGGTGTAGCTATCCACTCTTGATTGGATTTGAAGTCTGTTCTATAGGAGGGAGTCTGTGTCTGACATTGGAAACCCGCTCAAAACCACATGGAGAGAGAAGCCATTAGGTCGGATTAGAACTGATTACTGTTGTTTAGCTAAACTGCTATAGCGTCAAACTGCTTTCTAAATATTTGTGTTTGTACCCATGGACAAATGTTATTTGCAGATTTAATGAGCAAAACCCGCTTCAGTGAACAACAGTATAGGTCGAGACTCCTGGCTACTCAAAATACTGAGAGTGAGCGATGGCTGAGTGCTTAGCCTTAGATAGAACACTAAGACTACCCCTTCCATAGCTCAAGGAAAGCCCGTGAAGAGAAGGTGCAGAGATTAAGAGACAGAAGATAGGGATAAGGGTGGCAAATTGTTGTTTTCTTGGTAGGACTCAGCCTTTGCCATCATGGACTCAAAGCAGTTGGGGTTGCTTGCCCTGAGTCTCCACAAGACTCATTATGTTCAGTTTGTCACAGATTGGGGAGGTCCCTTTTCTGAGCTTTTGGCTACTGATAGATTACAGAAAGGAAAAGTCATTATCTTTCAGCTGCATATACACTGGGAAGCTCACCAGTCTCTAGCGGATAGCTTCAAAGCCATGATAGGAGAGTGGATGGACCACAAAACAAAGCAAAAATAGATAAATTTATGGATGGTATTTGTAGGGAGGATTGAGGTTTTGGAGGACAGATAAGAGAAGGATGGGGATTAAAGTAATTAGAATGCACTATATCCATGTATTAAATTCTCAAGAAACAAATTTAATCAGTAAAAATTAAAGAAAAGAAGAAAATCAAAGGAAGAACATTTCCTGAATTCTTCATAATATTCACATCTATTATTGCCTGCCATTTTATCCGGTTCATCCTCTCCCCGTGCATCCCCAGACCATCTAATAGAGCATTTTGTGTTTCTGAACACTTAAATTCAATTTGTTAAATGTCAGCGAGGAAAAATAAAATGGAGAGGACATCGGTTAATAATGCACTTTTCCATTCCATCATCCCATGCGTGGCTCCATGTCTTGCCATGTTGACCTAATTTGCCATGACAGGAACATGGCCTCAGTTTCAGAGCATTCTGACTGTAGCAATCGCTGAACCTTAGTGCGAGTTTCTGTCCCTTGGCAAATTGAAGTAGACTGTGCTTCCCAGGACCATTTCAGATGGGTATCTGTGAGAACAAGGCATGGTGTGATGGAAAATTGAGAAGTATGTCCTTTATCTCGTGAACATACTGAAATGTGACGTGACTGTTTTAGTATGGAGTGTCTGGTTCTTACTGTTAAGATAGGTTTGAGGAGACAATAGTTAAGAAGCATATTTGAATAATATTTTCTAACTGTGTAAATTTTGGACAAATTTATTTCTTATTTTCCCAAATCTATAATGAAGATGATAGTAATAAGAACAACATCTATATGAATTTCATAGTTTAGTCTGTATAATGCTCCTGTATGTATATTTTTAGGGCTGACCATTTAAAATTGGACTATCAACTGGTTAGGAATATATATATATATGTGTGTGTAATATATATTTTATATGTAATGTAAAATATATATATTATTACATATACGTTTAATATACATTCATACATATATATAAATATATACACACATTCATGCAATAACAACTAGTATAAAAAGAGACTAAATTTGCAGGAGAGAGAGAGGAGACGTATATTTAAGAGTTTAGAGGGGAAAAGGGAAGGGAGGAATGCAATTAAATTACCTCAAAATTAAAAAAAAATCAAGGAAAAACTTAAAACAGGAGGAATTATGGAGAAATGTGTTTTCTCAAACAGAGGTTTTAAAAATTAGGCACTGGAAACTCGAACTACGTGAACAGAGCGATATGAATCTATTTCACAGAACTGATTCACAAAGTAGGGTATGAGTGTAAAGGGAATTTTGTTGTTAATAACAAGTAAAATAGAAAAAAACGTCAGAGTTTGTCAGGCAATCAGACGACTGTTCACTTGTAAGTAAGCATTTAGAACAACACATAGCATTTCAATATTATTACTAGTAATTATAATTTTTCACATTTTGAAATAGCTATTTTGAAGTAGCTAGATAAGAATGAAGAATTCAATGCTGTCTGGTACAAAATTAAAACATATGGATCTCATTATATTTCTATGATAACTTATGTTATGTCTGTGTTTATCATAGGCCATATCCATATGCATGCACTGGTCTTTATCAGCTATGGTGGAGGTGTTTCATCAAGATTAATAGCACCCGGTGCCCACCTGTTTGCTGTAGGATTTCACCTTCCCATTTCCCCCAGAGTCCCTGTGTGTCAGGAAACTGCTCCTCACTGAATGTTTGAGCTTCTTCATTATGAGTTCGTTTGAGGGCTATGTTCCAGGAAATCTCAAGAGGCTGACACTTTTCTCAGCTCTGCTGCCTGGATCTCTCAAAGACCCGAAGTTGTTCAGGGAACAAAAATGGCGGCTCCAACTCTAGGTCAGCATTTATTGCTTGGTCTCTGAACCACTGGAGCAGGAATCACATCACTGGTCTTTTCCTCCTGAAATTTCACAGAGGATAGTGTCTCTGGTAAAATCTTGCCATGATGGATTATATAATTCCCATTCTGAATTATATAACTCTCAGCATCTGAACTTTTTACTTTCCCAAGCTTATTGTCCAATATGGCGAATACTGGCTGTGTCAAGATGAGAGCATTTGGATCAATGATAATTCTTTATATTTCTATAGCAAGACTATGAATTTGTAGTGGTGGTGGTGATGGGCTATCTATGAATAATACTTTGTTTTGCTATGGGAAAGAAGTGAGCCTAGAAACTAGAGCAGCATAAAGTGTCAGTCCTTGTAAGTTTGCTTTCGGGATGTCTTTTTCACTCTTAAGAAATTATTGAGGATCCTAGAGAATTTATTGCTTATTGATATTTTCTTAATAGACTGTAAGACTAAAATGTTTCCAAAATATTTATTTACTAATTAATTTGAAAATATCAATATAGTTGGATTGTACAAATATACAGGCTAGATGAATGGTTCCCAGAGTCCGGGATGATGGTTAGTAGGTGTTGGAGTGCCGTTCAACGGCAGGAGTAATATTTTACAGGGCTCATTCGATGACCATACATTGTCATCAGAATAATGACATACATGTATCAGAACAATCATGCTGTGCTCTGTAAATGTGTACAGTTGTTACATGTCAATTAAAAATAAGATTCAATAAACTCATGGCACATGACATATTTTCACTTCAAACCTTCAGATTTTCTGAAACCAAGAGAAAAGGGTTAGAAGAGTGGAATTGCATGAGCATTTTACATTTTTGCTATAGCAAGTGTTCTGAGGTATTACATATCAGATCCATTCTGGATACCCCACTGAAGTGGAAACTTCTAGTTTCTTTGGAAAGTTAGTTATGTCAAAAGATGTTTTGCTGGGGTACACAGGTTAAAGGATGTCTTGCTAAAGCAGACATGTGGAAGAATGTTTTTCTGAAGCAGATACAGGTGAAAGGATGTTTGGAAATAGCAAACACATGAAAGGATGTTTGATGAAGGAGTATAAATATGACCCCACAGACAGTGGGAGACAAGCACTGAGTATTGGTTTGGTTTGCTCTCCTCACTATTCTTTGCTAACCACATGCATGCATTGGTTCACCTTACATAGTGTTGTTGAGCTCAACTTGTGGTAATGCTGCCATTGAAAGAAACTTGCCAAGAACTGCTTGTGAAGTTCTGGTGTCACCTTGCTGCTTCAGAGGCCACACCTCAGGCAGGTTTGTGATTCTGGTGGTTTCTTCAGGATTTAACTACAGCTACTTGTTTGTGCCTGGTGTCTGCCTGCCTAGAGGACTGGTCTGCATCTGCTGAGTCGTATTTGGTGTTTGCTATGGGACTGAACTACTGCCAAAGAAGATCGAGCACACCTCCAAAGAACTATTGCCAAAAACGTCCACTTCCACCATAGGCTCATAACTTTTCTTTTCCACTACCTCTGGAGGGTTGTAGGCTAGAGGAGAGATTGAATCCTTATTAAAAGTAGATTGCAAAAAA
Source organism: Grammomys surdaster (assembly GCF_004785775.1). Taxonomy (NCBI): domain Eukaryota; kingdom Metazoa; phylum Chordata; class Mammalia; order Rodentia; family Muridae; genus Grammomys; species Grammomys surdaster. The sequence goes on from NW_021620932.1 coordinate 2,002,056, forward strand.
AATTATGCCCCACTGTGTGCTTCTTGAGAGCAAGAGGTAAAGAACATGTTTCTCAGGTTTGTCTAGACTGTGTGAAGTTAAGAATTAAAAGTGACCCTCATGAAGGGCAATGGCAGCTCCGAAGCAAGTCACCAGAAACGTGACCTGAGGTGAGAGTGGGCTGTCCCAGCTGGACGACAGTAACAAGACCAGTTTGTGGACTCCTGATGCTTCATTCCCAAAGGAGATCGTCTTCAAACCCTGCCTCTCCCTCTTCCTAGATGCCATCCAGGAGAAAAGATGGACACATGGAAGAAACTTACAGGTTGGATGTTTATGTAAACATGGTGAAGATACCTAAAATAAACTTGAATAGTTCGACTGACAGAAATGAAGTGTAATCCTTTTCCTCTTTTCTCCTACTTTTGGGGCCTCATGGAATGAGACTGAGATACTCGTACAGCAGACACATAGGCAGCTGAATGTGCAGTTGTGTACCCACAATTCCAATTCTGAGCAGCGTCATGAGTGCCAACGGCATGCTCTCTGTAGTGTAATACATTGTGAACTTACTATGTGCCACCTACAGCATGCTCTCTATGGTGTATTATACTGTGGACTCACTATGTGCTGCCTACACAGTATATGTGTCATCTAAACAGTATATAAAATGCTCTTCTCATGACACAGTGAGCTGTCACTTGTTGCCAAAATCTTGACTGGTAGTATGTGAGGGGGCTTTATGTTGCCCAATGTGCTCAAGAGAAACAAAAAGCCTACTATAAAGCTTTGTAGGAATCTATAATCTGAAATAAGTTCTGGGTTACCTGTGCTGTTTGATTCAGAATCTAGGTTTGTACATTAAATGACATACAAGAGAGATGGTAAAGTCTGACTAAATATTGAAAGTTTGTAAGTATTGGCTCAGTTTTCCTCTCTCTTCCCACTTTATTCTCCCCCATCTCTCTCTCCCTCTTCCCCTCCTCCCTCCCACTTTTCCTCCCTCCTCTCCTTCCTCCCTTCTTTTCCAAACATAACTTTCAACTTGATGAGCTACATTTCAACAATCTTCTGTAGCCTGCTAATGATGGTAAAATAGCTTTGAGATAGCTAATCTTATAAGATTTCCCCACCTCTATTGAAACCAAGGTAGAATCTGTAAGATTGTTCTTTCTTATTTTAGATGTTAGCAACTCAGCGGCTACAGCTAAGGTCAGGTCCAACTCACGGTGAAAAGCTGACAAGAATAGCTCTTCAGATAAGTCTGGATAAAGCTATGGCTATAGAGTGGTGATTTGTAAGAACAGGGTTTTGGCTAGGAACTTCTCAACTTTACGGTCAGTTAAAGTAAAGTCTGCCCAGGAGGATTCTGAGTCTGAACGGGCTCACAGCGAAGAAAGCCTCAAATCGAGTTCATCATCCTTTAAATAAAGAGTAAGCATTAGATCTCAGGCTAATATTATAACTGAGGCTGTGTAAAAGCTATCTTGAATATTACATGAAGATGGCTGTCAAGATAAGCATGTCTTCAGTAGCACGTCAGGATTTTCTTATTGACAGGATGAAACACGGATGCCCAGAGCAGCTGCTGGTGTGGTAAAGGTGCTTTGCATGTGTGTGGAGCAATCTGACAAATTATTCTGCTTTGCATTTGATTTTATAACGGGATTCTTGTTTCTCACAGGAAGTGCAGTTTTAGAAAATAGTCAAAATATATAAACATAACTTGTACTACCTCTGTGTGGAAACCCTGGGTACTTAAAAATATAGATCTCATCTTTGGAGACGATTTTACTGAAAATAATTTAGTCACTCACCACATTCCCTCAGGGTTGCTTTGCTATAGTTATTGAGAAGTGTGCATTAAGCCTTGGGCTTCATTTCACATCTCCAATATCAATCTGAAGCATTTGCTTTCATGAAAATTTGATCTGAGCTCACTGCTGATTTGAGACGAGATTTCCAATCACTGGATTGCAGGCCTCGGGCATCCCTCAGACACCCTTCACATGCCAAATTCTACAGTCCTACAATTGTTCAATCCCAACAGAAAAGTCGACTTCTCAGAAAGCTTTGTCAGGTCCCCTAAGTCCCAGCTAATCACCATTCTGCATCTCTAAGCATAAAACATCATAAATGCAACAACCGCCATTGCTTCCTTCCTTTATAATGAGGGGATATCTAATGTAAGCTTCTTTAGGTCAGTTTGCTTACTTTGTAAAAATTAATTCTTTTACTAGGACTATTTCTTGGGCTTAGTCAGGATTGTTGAATAAATAGATTTGGTAGGTAATACTCTGTGTTTGTGTTTGTTTTTTTCTGTTTTTGTTTTTAAGAAAAGACATCAGTATGCAGCCCTGGTTAACTTGCAACTTATGGTCCTCTTGCTGCAGCATCCTGCATGTGAAGAGATAGGGTAAAACAATACGTAAAACACTCCTAAATACCTGGTTCTATGATAATAAGATATTTGAAAGCAATTACAGATGGACTGTGAATGCTTAGCATGCCACAGAAGAAAAGACAGATACTTTCCCTGTCTCACTAGAAAGAAAACAAGTACACTTGCACTCTCTCTAAAAAGGAATTTCCCTCAAACAACCCCAGTTGCTGTCAAGATTGTAGGTAGCTCTCTACAATGAGACAAAGCCTCATTGCTATTAAAAAAGAAGAAAAGAAAACAAAAGAAAAGAAAATTTTCTTTATTCCATGGAAAATGACTCAAAAAAACTGGCTTTGACTTTACATTCACTAGATTAGAGGGACTTGAAATTTCTTAGTGGGAATATAGTTGAGAAAACTCTTACTAGCAACAGTTTCCTTGTTTGGAACCAGCCCTTGGTGTAAGGTTTCCATGCACAGCATGCAAATGTGTGTCATGTTCATAAATCCATTCACAAATGATGGCTTTATGACCAAACTGTATTTCTTCCAAACAAAGTGGCGGTAATATTTTTAAAAATCTGCAAGCCCTTTGAGAGTCTTCAAAAAGAATTTCATCATCTTTTCTCATTGAAGTGAAGATATTTATAACGGAGAGGATGTTGTACTGCCACTATGGGGAGGAATTGCATTCCCCACCTAAAAATATAGCCACTGATAGTGTACATGTTTTGCATTTAGCATTGAAAATATATGAGGAACGAGATATAAGTAGATGCAGGAGAATCTAGAAATTAGCCTAAGTCAGCTCTGGAGATCAGATTTAGGGAGGACCATAAATCACTCCCTAGGAGAACATTACTATTCAGGATACTTTAAAATGTACCAAGAATCACAAACCTATTTGTAGCCTGTATAAACTATTTTTTCCCTGGGTTTTATCAGATTCTGTAGTTCCATAAAAGTGTGCAGTTCAGATCTGAAAAGCTATTTTAGGGCTTTTTCTTAAACATCGAATCTTGTTGCTATGAAAATCCCCAAAGTCTACAGGACTACACCTATGTTTTCATAAACACTAAAGCTATAAAGACTGAAACATGTTCTTTTGCATGACTCTTCTCATCCACGTCCTCGGTTTGTTGTAGAAGACAAATTATTAGTTCTTTAAAGATCACCAAAAAGGGGCCACATTCCATCCAATTTCTAGAAACATTTATTCAGAGCGATTTCAGCACTTTGACAAGAAGCACTATGATACAAGATTTAGGAAGAAATCTTTGTCAATTAGTTGACCAATGCCAACCTCTGCAGTTTCCAGACACTTAAAATTGTCACAAGCTATGCTGTGGATGTTGTGATACACTGAAGTCTCCTTGCTGGGTCTTCTTGGATGACTCAACAATCATGAATTTTATGGGAATGTGAGTCTGAAGTTCACTGAAAGATGAATCATCCTCTCCTAGACTCTGGTATCTACATGCGTGACTCTAGTGGTGCCCAGGGAAGACCTTCACATGGAAAACACGTGTGTGAAAGTCTGACTCCACTTACTTATCTTCTGGAGCAACTGTGCTCTGTTTGTCATGCTGGTAAGCCTGTGCTGGCAAGCATTCATTTGGCACAATGACACTTTGTGAATATCCACTGTAATTGAGGAATGACCTCATGTTCTGACTACTATGGTGCCTGATCACAAAGTACAAAGCTGAATCGACTCTCCATATGGGGTTCATGTCTAGTGGAAGAGAGAATCAATACACAATGAAACAAATTCTAGAGAGCGGGATATACTATCAAGAAGGATTTACATTAAATAAGTTGGCAGAGGCTATCCTCTGGCAATATGTAACATCTATAGTTTATGATACTGTTTGTGTGTGTGTGTGTGTGTGTGTGTTTGGTTATTTTGTTTGTTTGTTTGTTTTGAGACAAGGTTTCTCTGTACAGCCCTGGCTATTCTGGAACTTTGTCTATAGACCAGGCTGGATTTAAACTCAGAGATACGCCTCTGTCTCCTAGGTGCTGAGACTAAAGGTATGCACCACCACCACCCATTTTTACTTACAATGATTAATTTGAGTCATGATTATTAAATTAAAGGAACAATCATCTCAATGTCTATGGAGTTTTCTTGGCATCTCCTTGATTTCTGTCAGGACAATGCGCTGGGAGCTCTCAGAGAGAACCTCAAAGGGCTAAAAACCCACCAGCATACTTTAGGATAACAGAGGTCCAGTGTGGAGTATTCTAAAATGTCCTAAATGTCTTTCTTAGGCTGACTCTCAGTCCCTGAGAACAGTAGTGCATCATTAGTTACTTCCAAACACTCTTTCTATACCTGTGATTCTAGACCAGATGAGACATCATTTAAGTGAAATAAGCTGGTCAATCCCAACATGTCCAGATATGGTTATCTCCTTGGAAGCACAGTAGAACCTAGGTGAGCTAGCCTTATTTATCTGCAATAGAACAAAATTCCTACATAAAGTCACTTGCTCCTGGGAATGTGGGTTTTGCAAGGGCGAAGCTACCAAACTGGAGTACTGCAGCTTCTGACTCTGTTTAGAAGTATACGATTTAGTAATTTCTGGGGATTGGTTAGACATGTGCTTTCATGGTCCTTCTTGAGACGTATGTATGTCTTCCAAGATTATTTTTTCCTCTTTTCCATTTTTCCTTTTGGGTAGAATCTTTTCTCTCTCTGTGTCTGTCTCTATCTCTCTCTCTTTCAATAAGGAAGTATGACAAAATGTGAATTCTAGGTGGCAAAAATAATTCGGATATTTTCAAAAATATCCTGCCTTTGACAGCTCTTCAAATTAATATGAATCAGGGCTGAGTGTAACAATGATAGCTCAGCAGGTATGAGGGTATGGGTTTGAACCTTTACATGTCAAAACAACAATAACAACAGGAAAAAAAAAAGATGGCTCTCCCTTTCTTCTTTGTTGCTGAGATCATCTTTGCTCTCTACTTTTTCCTTCATTCTGAGATCCTGGCTGGGTGACTGGCCTGAAGGGGAAGTGCTAAAACCTGTCCAGAGATGAGCAATGGCATTCAGTGAGTGCTAAGAGGAATCTTTGCTAAGAGGAAGAATCGCTCTTCTTCGGTGGTAATGTGGCTGCAGGTTAACATATTAAGCACATGTGACATTCACACAGAAAACAAGGCATATGCATATGGTGGGGCATTTTATGGCTATGGCTGTTTTCTGCACTTTACTGTATAGTTTACTTGGGGGAGCAACAGTCGAGGCTTCATGGTGTTAAATTCAGAGGCCAATAGTGACAGTTTGTCAAGCTCATTTATTCAGATAGAAACATCCATGATTTTGTCCTCTAAGGCAGAATGCTTCTGTAGTCTTTAGGGTGACGAGTCTCATTGATATCCATTTGGGTTTCACAGGATTTCAGAGAAACAGTTGGCTGTTGTTCTGAGTTTGTATTCTGATTTGGAAGCAAAATGTGTTAAAAGTTATCATCATTTGGATTCCCCGTGAGGAGAATCTCTGACATCAGTTTTCACTATATCTTCACCTCCAACACTCCGCTGAGAGTTCTTTGTAGATCTCAGTTTTAGCCGGGAGGCTGCGGCAACACATATTACCTATGCTACTGGCAGAAATATATAATTTTGACTGTTGACATGAATATTTTTTCTCTCCCTTTGATGGATTTTTCTTCTTTGGAGAAAATTATTCTTGCTAATTCTATTTTTATTCCATTATTATCCTCCCAGGGTCACGGACAGTGGGAGGGAAATAGTAGAGAATTTAAGCTGCTGGTACAAACCCTATGATATCGTGATGAATTCCAACACCAGATTTACACAGACATCTGTTATTTTTCCCCTGTTTAACCACTGTTTAAATCATACCTCAATCAATAGGTACCTATCTCGATTCCAGGTGAGATACATGGACTTTTTGAGACGTTTTCCAGATTCTGATAATTTTTCTCATTAAAAACCAGACAATTAGACTATAGCAGAGCAATATTATCATGGACCTACTGGAAGAGTGCTAGAGATGGTAGCCATTGCCTCGTCCAGACTCAGCAGGCTCTACCACGCCACCGCTTTCCGGGTCACTTCCCTTTGCTTTATCAATAGAAGCACGCTCAGAAGAGAATTAGAGGTTTGACTTTTTAAGATACGGTGTAACAACAAAATTATAAAGCTTGTAAATCCATCTATCAACTATGAAATATTAATGTTATTGTCTTTTATATAAGTATCAGCACTAGTGCAGCACGTGGGAGACAGAAGCACCGTGCTTGCTTATCTGTGAACAGGGACTGGTTCAGGAAAGGGAAGGAGAATTTAAATATTCTTTCAGGATGTCAGGCTGACCAGGCATGGAAGCTGTACGCAGTACCATGCGTTTTCCCAATGTATCTACTTGATAGATGTCTCAGCATCTTCATCGTTCAGGAAAACTTTTATCTTTAATGTTTAGCACCGAAGCAGGTATAGCTTTTAGTTTTCATATCCTTCTTACTCTGCCTTTCTTTCTTTCCTTCCTTCCTTCCTTCCTCCCTCCCTCCCTCCCTCCCTCCCTCCCTCCTCCTCCTCCTCCTCCTCCTTCTTCTTCTTCTTCTTCCTCCCCCTCCCTCCCTCCCTCCCTCCCTCCCTCCCTTCCTTCCTTCCTTCCTTCCTTCCTTCCTTTCATTCTTTTTACTTTTTGTTCCTCTGGTGCTGAGTCCAACCTAGGGCCTCTCACATTGTGAGAAGGCACCTTTAATGGAAACAACCACATTATGTTTTCATCTTTAGAGTGCTGAGAGTTAGTATTTAATTTTGAGATCATTTCAAACTTAAAAAAAAATTACAAAGATATAAAGCATGTCAACTTTACAGACTTTCTAGCTTCAGAATAAAGCCCTTTTCCAGATTCAATAATTGTTTAGTCTACCTTCCTTCTGTGTCTCTGTCTAGATTGCAGAAAGATGATGCATAGATAGATATAGATAGACAAATAGATGATAGATAAATAGAGATGATAGATAGATAGATGGATAGATAGATAGATAGATAACAGATTGATCTATGAAGGCTTTTTGCCAGGTATGAAATCAGATATAAGGAGTTGGAATTACATAAAACAAATCAGATATACATCATGATCTTTTAGTGAATTTACAAGAATAAAAATCACATTACATCGTAGATGTGATTTTGAACATTCTCTTTCTTCTCTCATGAAATTTGGTGCACCAGTTTCTTAACTTCCCCATCCTGACAGGGATGAGGTGCTGTGATGGGCTGGACAGCAGCCTTGTGGATCAACCTCTGCTGAGCCGTGGCTGTGAATTACGGCGAAGGCAGGGCCAGGAGTTTCAATGCTGCCATGAAGAAGTCTTTTTGGACTTTAGGGAGATACATTAAAACTTTTCCAAAGTTAATAAATAAATTCATGAACTTAGAGAGGACACAGCCCATGAGTGAGTTAGTAGAGAAAAGACGCAACTCTTTAGGTCTAGCCCAGCCTCAATTAAGCTCCGGAAACCTCAGTTGAAGCAGCCTTCCTGAAGGCCGTTTTCTACTGCTGACAATACCTCAGTGCCTGTTGTCATAATGAAGACTCAGCACATCCTGGATTTGGTGTGTGCTAATTTACTGGAACTTCATGATGATCTGTTCTCATCAAGATGGGTTTGTCACTAGGCTGCTTCAGTTGAGCTAATTCCCCTCAACCAGGCAATGAGGAAGCCATTTATGCAAGCAGAGATTCAGTTTGGACTGACTGCTCTGAGATAGAGGCCAAGGACTTGAAGTGAAAGGTGCAGTTTCTACTGAGTCCTCTGTACAGACCCGGATGCTACTGAAATGGGGTGACACACAGTAGGCATGATGCTAATTCACTTAGGAGTCCCTCTCCACCATTTTGAAGAGGCTAATAAGGCAATGTGAGTTTGCTGGGTTGCAGTTTCTTTCAGTGATTGCTTGTTACCTTTCATAGTATGTGAGGTTGAGAAGAAGAAGTTGGAGGGAGGTTATAGAAGCTCAACTCAGGCTGACAGGTGATTTTTTTAATGATTTACTGGAACTAGACTATCAAAGGGTTGTCTTCAGTGTCTTGGATTCCAGGTGCATTGATTTTTTTCAATACTGGCTCTGCCAATATCTTTGATATCAGGAACAATGCTTTTGCCGAGTTCCATTCCATTAATGTTCTTGTAATGTCTTGTTATTATTTGTGTGTTATGATGATGTGTACCATTTTAACTTTCAGGATTTTCCCACCAGGGCATTCGGTCACATTTTTCTCACATATTTTATGGATTTCTATTATTTATTTCTTTTATTTTTCACGACAATTCTTTCTGTTAAGACTGACCCAACAAGTTTAATGAGAAGAAGAGAACCCGCAAACAGACAATATACTCTTAGAAGAGAATCAGCTACTCAGTTTTAAAAATCCCAACAGAACCTTTAAGGTTTTAGTCTATATTTTCAGGTGAATAAATAAATATAATAGTGATATGTTATGGACCATGTAATCAACAGGATGGTAGCTAGTAGACCCTTTCTCGGCTCTGTTATTTAACGTAGGAAAGGGTTTGATTCTGTGTAATCCCGACAATGTTTTCATTAGGAGGACTCCTTATCAGCCTCATATTCAGAGCCAAAGACAGTTAACAAAGACCATGTCACAATCAGTCAGGGGGAAGGAACTTGAAGCCTCCTCTATTCACAACGTACTTAGCTTTCTGAAATGCTAGATGATGTTATGATATAAGGATAAATGTGGAATAGCACCTGCATCTGTGAAACAAATTTTATGAAGATTTCCCAAATTTCCTAAATATAAGTGCCTGGTAATGGTACATTGTCAGAATTTACTGCAGGCAACTAGAATTGGTGCTAAGTAAAGGAAATTGATGACAAGACTGTAGACTACAAAGACATTCCTGAAGTAGAATTGCTTATATTTTATAGTTTTATTTCAAGAAATGAAGTATATTTGAACAATCAAAGAGGCCTATCTGGTGCTAGAGAATAGAAAGTAATGAAGTTTCAAGAAGCTAGCATAAGGATTCTTGGAGAAAAAAGTCTTTGAATGACTTTTGTTTCTATCATAGCTTATTTTGCTTCAGACAAGGTCTTATTATTCCAGCTGGCATTGAACTTATTACGTGGTCAAGAATGATGTTGATGGGTCCTCCTGCCTCAGTGTTGGTATTACAGATATACATCACGATGTATCCTGTATACACAGTTAGGGATAGAATCCCAGGCAACTGTGCATGCTGAGTAAAGTGTCCACCAACTGAGCTGGATCCCTAGCCTGAGCGACTTCTCTTCCCGTGATAACAGCTGCCAGCATTTGAAATGCAAAATGAAAAGTAGGAACCACTGCTATAAAAATAGAAGCAAAATAGCAACCAAAGTACACCAACACCAAAAAGTAATAATTAATAAATTTAAGATACCTCAACCAAAACAAAACAAAACATTCATTAAACAAAAATTGCATGGGAGAAATAAATACTCTGGAAGACAGTTATTTCAGAAACTGGACAGTCATGCTCAGTTATAAAACATCATCCCCAAGCAAGCATGTAATCTCACAGGGACTCAGTCAGCTACTAAACCCATGAGTAAGGCAGTTTCCAGGGCACTGCCTACTAAGCTGGAAGAAGTATGGGCTTGTGGTCCTCTTACCTGAACATCCTATTCTAGAGGATGCTCTGTTCAGATGGAACCATAAAATATAATCAAGCAGATGATTATTTGATAGACAAGTGGGTAGGTCAGTCCCTGGGTAGATGAACAGAAATAATCAGCATATGTACAGTGGCTTCTAGTTGTCTAATGTCAAGTTTGCAACCTGAAATTTTTGTTGTTCAATTTTTTTTGTTGGTTTGTTTGTCTTCTTTAGGTGTCAGAGAAACTATTCAAATAGTTTTTAGAGATGAATGAGTAGCCCATGTCAGAGGGGCACGAGTACTTGATTTAAAGAATTTCCCACGTTTTTCAATCTTGCTTACAGAAATGCCACTGAAGAGGAACATCTGGGAAGTTGAACCAAAACTAATTGTCTGTCTAATGTTTTCATTTACCACATGATTCTAATGTTACTTACTCTAGGCACATTACTTAAGAAAAGAAAGAAAGAAACCAACACATACATATATACATACATGTATGTATTTACATGATCATATCACGAATAATATAACAAATATTTACATAGCTTTATATGTGTATACGTGTGTATATACAGGAGAGATAGAGAAATAGAGAGGGGGGAAAGGAAAGGAGATACACTTGTCCCTGGACTCTATTCCCAACTTATACATTACTAACAGACACATGAAAGTATGTCAATTTACACATCGCTAACAGACACATGAAAGTATGTGTGCATGTATTTCTTTGAGAGAGTAAAGCACTTTGTGTGTTATGCACAGTGTGGACAGGATGAGTTTTCAACAAGATACCTTTTTATTTACATTTGAAAAGAATTCTAGGCAAACGAAACAGAAAGAGGAGCAAAGTGATCATGTGTCAATCAAGGATAAAACTGTGAAATGAACCCAGAGCAGGTAGACTGTTAATCAGGGTAATGAGTTTTCCTACCCAAGGAAAAAAACTCTAATACTTTATGACTTTGTTTAGCTTATCCATGTGACATTGGTTATACATATATGCACCCCAATCACATATGCAAAACCATTCTCTGTTTTTATTTCTAAGAGCTCCTTCAGCACTCCAATGTTTCCTTTTATTCATTTATGTTCCCTTACAAAATATTATTTACAAATTAAGCTATCATTTTCCCCTCTTTGATGTTGGAGAATTATTGTAATACTTATGGTTCTCATCTCTTTATCATGACTTGTTCTTGAGGATGACATTATTTTATATTAGGTCTAATTTTAGTTTATTCTTTTCCCCCTGTAACAAGTTGTTAAAGAATATAAATATTTTACATAATTTTTAGTGACCCACATTTCAGGGTTTATAACAGTAATATAATGGAGCATCCCTTGTTCATCAGAGTAGAATTATCATGTGTTGCATTTTAGAAGTTGTATCTATCAGTGTAAAATTGTAAACTAAGCACTGCTATCTGCATTCAGTTTGAGAAAAATTACTCGGCAAGTACAAAGTAATTAAGCAATAAGACATGACAAGCCTTGCATTTTGGGGAAATTATTATACATCTTAGATGTCTTGAGAGGTTCAGGCCAAAGGCTGAATGGCTTCAACCACCCAAGAAGACTAATAAACCCTCAAGAAATGTACCACCTGTCATATCTTATTGCTATTATGGAATGGAAATCATGAAACCAAAACAAGGGGAAAAGGTTAGATCCGTGCCTTTGCTAAAGATTACTTACAGGACTGTGACATCACTGACAGGTCTATGTGCGTCCAGAGAATTCTAAAGCCATTGCATAATTATTGCACAAACAACACAACTCATTTGAAACTGCTGCTTCAGCATCTGCAATGCCAATTTTGTCATATACCAGTCCCCCAGTGCCCTCTTCTTACAGAAATCATATTGGTACTCTTAATCCCAAGCTTTCTTCTTGCCATGATCATACAGCTTCAGGGGCAGGGGTGAGGAGGTAGAGGTTGTTATGTAGAAATAATCCTGCCCCTTAGAGGATGGGAGGCATTTGGTTCCTTGTATGCCTTCTAACACCCCAAGGTCATTATCTCATGATAATCACATCTCCTGGAGTTGCCTTATTGCTTAAATGCAACACTAAATTTTAATTACAATGAAATAGAGCTCTTCTGGTAGTTTACACAACATCTTGTGTTCTCATTGCCAGATGGAAAAAATGCAGAGCTTTTACTGTAATCGAGCGTGGTGGTCCTGGGCTCCAACGCAGTAAACACATATTGTTAGGTTGTTGAGAAAAGCACTGTGCTTCATGGAAGGATCAGCTCTCTTTTGGAATATTTCAAGCTGACAGTTTATTAAAGGATTTTAGCTTTGTTTAAAAAAATATTGAAACATGGCAAGTGTATTTTCCCCAAATTTGACTGTAATGGGCAAATTTAATTAAAAAAAATAAAATAACAATAGTGCTGTCCACTATTAGAAAAGACAGATTGTCTTTCACAAAAGATTTTATTCTTGTTGTTTCTCCTTGGTTTTGTTCCATTTTGAAATTCTGGACATTCGTGTGCACATATTTCATGGCTCTTGTATTTTTTTCACTTATTTACTTATTCATGTGATGCCTACACATCTAACTCCTTTGGGTATCCCCTTAGGCTTCTGCATCAGTCTGATTTCTTTATAATGAATATTTTTACTTGTCAGAAGCATGTATAGTCTTCAGAATGCTTCTGAGTCATGACTCAGGACTATAGGATGATGGGAAGTTGGGACACATAACATCTGAGAAAAAAAATAAAAACAAACAAAAAACTTAGTCTGAGGATGTAGCTCAAGGACAAGGTGCTTTCCTACCTTGCAAGGTCATCCTTGAAACCCCAACACTGCAATATCTTAAATATAATCATCTTTAGAATGCGTGGTTATCCTTTGGATGCATGATTAAAACATACTTGTTCAAAGGTAAACTCAAAATCTATGTGTTCCTTCCATATTGCAGCATCCGACGGTCCTTCATTAGAATCTCAGACTTCTACTTCAAGAGTTGGGGAGAGTACAAATGACACTCTCCTGCTCTTGACACTCAATCCCCTTGTTCTTCAAAAATCTCAGGCTTACCTTTAAGACTAGGATTAGAATACTGTTTCCTCAAATGCTTGACACCCTTCTCCTTCAAGTTGTGGCTTGCAAGTCACTTTCCCAAAGCAGTGTCCGGATCATGTTGGTCAACACTCTCCCGCTCACTTCTGCACCTCTCTTAATCTACCATGTATTTTTTCATGGTGTTTTTCATCTAAGCAACTGTACAATTCAAGTATGTATTGTTCGGTAGAATTCCACTGTTTGAGAGGAGAGGCCTTTTCCTTTTTTTTTTTTTTTTTTGGTTTTTCAAGACAGGGTTTCTCTGTGTAGCCCTGGCTGTCCTGGCACTCACTCTGTAGACCAGGCTGGCCTCGAACTCAGAAATCCGCCTGCCTCTGCCTCCCAAGTGCTGGGATTAAAGGTGTGCGCCACCACCGCCCGGCCTTTTCCTTGTTTTGATTACTAATGAACTGAAGATCTTTTGTGAATCTCAAGTGTCTAGACAAATTCTTGATGCATAGTGTTTCTAATTACATTTGTTTGGCCTTTACAAATAGCCAAGAAAAAAGAACATTTCAAGGGAGGAGTTACTTATTTTAGCACATGGTTTCAGAAATATCAGCTCAGAGTCCTTGGCTCTGTAGATTATGTGCCTGTGGTGAAGGAGACTGCCGTGGTTGTGGGATCCTGTGGAGAAGGAGTCTGTTTTCACAGAGAACAGGAGCTCAGAGGGAGAACAGAACCTGGATCATACTTAACCTCAAAAGCTATACCCTATGGATTACAGCCTCAAGGTAGAACCTACATCCAAAAGTTTCTAGAACCATCCTAAATGGATCCAAATAGCTGAGAAAATAAGTGTGTAACACATGGACTGATGGAGACAGTTCCTATTCAGAGTATAATGCTGTACAAAAAAGCACTTTTGAATGAGATGATGAACAATGAATATTTTGGTAGTCTCCAGAACTTCAAAGTAGGTGCAAGGCTGACCTTTTTTTCTTACCAAGATTTTCCATAACAATCCAGAAAAGGATTAAGCCTAATCCATCTCCTTCTTCAAAAGACAAAATCTCTGGCAAGCAGAAACAAAAGTTTGGAATCTTTATTGTAAAGATACTTTAGAAAGAGGTCAAATCATGGATGCCTTAATTTTTGCATATTAGAAAATACTTTATTACATCTAATGTCCTATTATAAAAATGCTGTACACTCAATGGCTTCATCTTAGAGTCTTTACTTACTTTCTTGAGTGCTGGCTATATTCTCAGTTCCTTTTGAACATTTAAAACAGAAGCACAAATAACGGTGTATCGCTTTACTTCTGAAGTTATTTTAAATGGCTTTTATGATATTCTATGATAGGTTAATGTTTGGGTTTTAACTTTAATTTAGATTTATCTATCATCATCATCATCATCATCATCATCTGTTTCTCATCTATCTATCTATCTATCATCTATCTATCATCTATCTATCTATCTATCTATCATCTATCTATCTATCTATCTATCTATCTATCTATCTATCTACCTATCTATCCAGTCAGTCTCACATGTCCAATACTTGCCTTGAACTTGCTATGTACCTCTTCCATGTAGTAGGATCACAAGTGTGTCACTATGATCATTTTTTATGGTGCTGGGGATTAAACTGTGGTCTTTTTGAATGCTAGATAAGCACCCTACTAACTGAACCACCTTCTCAGCAGTTAATAAAGAATTAAAAAATAGCACTCAAATATTTACTAAGCTTCTAGTCTGGAAAAATATTTTTTATGAAGATTAAAACTCCATTCTTACCTTGTGAATAAAATGTAGAAAGTAATTATTTCAGAAAGAAAAGGTTTTAAAAGTTAATAGCTTGAAACAAATTAAAAGATTAAATATATTGAGCTAGCATGCAGCTTTTTTTTTTTTACAGGTAAAATTTCAATAGTTTTATCAATGCTGTGATCATAACGAAACTCTTCTGTTTCAGAATGTTCAGGACATTTTAATGTTACAGCGCATATGGACATGACGGGAGGTTGAACTTGGATATGTCAGCGTTCTGCTTTCAGTTCTTTTTGCTTTCTTTTTTTCTTGTTTTCCTTTATTATTATTATTTTTCGTTTATTTTTTTGAGATTACAATTTTACATTTCTCCCTTCCCCTCCTTCTCTTCAAATTGTGCTACAAATTCCCTGCTCTTTATCAAATTCACGGCCTCCCCTGCCCCCAGAAATAGTTATTGTGCATACACACCCACACCTCACATGAATATAAATATATGCATACACATATACATATCTATGTATACCCATGTATATACATATACAGTTTTATATACAATTTGTTCAGTTTATATAATGCTATCAGTATGTGTGTGCTTCAGGGCTGAGTGTTTGGCACTGGACCACCTATGGTTCTCTTCCCTGGGCCTCCTCTTTCCTCTCCTACCTTTCCTCAGCTGTCTGTAATTTGTTTTTTTTTTTTTTTTCTGAGGCCTTGAGGACTTTTCTGTCCAGTTCTGCATGGTCACTTGTATCCTCTAAGTACAGCTCACATTTGGGCAGTCACCTTAGTGAGGCTTTACAGGTGTAGCTTCTGATAGTACTAGGAGACACGATCGCATCACCAACTCTCTGGTCTTTCAGTCTTTCTGCCCTCTCTTTTGTGATGTTTCCTAAGCCTTAGGTGTGAGAATTGTTCTCTAGATGGGGACGGCACTCCACAGTCCTGCATTTTGACCAGCTTTGCGTTTTTGGCTAGCCTCATCTATATACTGAGTTCCAGTACAAACAGGGCTACACAGAGAAACCCTGTCTTGAAAAACTAAAACAAAAACTGCCTTCCCCCCGACACTAACAAAACCAGAATTAACTAACCACCCCCCAACCCAGAAAAGAAAAGAGTATTCATGGTCATGGTGTCTTTCCACAGCAATAGAAAGTAAGACACACACCTAGTTTGAAATCTTTCCTTTGATAATTTTCCGCTACAGTTTTAATCTTTTCATGTTTTTTTCTCTGACTGATTAAAAATCTTAGTGATTTTAGCATTGAATCCAGGCAGTTCCTAAGCTGTGGTAGTCTGACTGGATATCCTGCTGCATCTTTAGGACTCGGTTTCTGTTACCAAGACCCACTGCCCTAACATTTCTCAAGGCTTCGTTCTTCTCTGCCAGGAGTCATTTTGAATGTTATTTCCCAAGAGCAATGCACCCCCACCAGCCTGCCACTACAGCCCTCTGTTTATTCCAGACACTGTACGTTCCATGTCTTTAGTATTTCTCTTTGTTTATTGCGACTTCTCCCATCACAGAATAAGAGCTTTGAGGTAGAGCCTGTATCTATGTAACTTGCTTCTCGTTTCTTTGAGAACTTGTATGTACCAGAAATTCAATGTTGGAGTAGTTTCTGTGAGCACACTGTTGAGAAATTTCATTCTATTTTATTAATACTACATGCACAGCCCCCACACTCTATGTTCATAGAATTAAAAGCAGAAAAAGGACAGGAATAATTTGGTGATAAATGTCTGTTTATAATAAAGGTCTAAGACTCTGTAAGATGTTTTCCTAAAACTGTGTAACTCCTTCCTGATGGTGTGTGTTTCATGCTTCCTTTCACCACATATTTTGTGGTTTTTTTTTGGGGGGGGGGTTCTACATTGTTTATGGGGGGTGAAATGTTGTGTTTATGGGGGGGGTTCTACAGTGATTTCATAATAATATCATGTTTTGAAATCTTTTGTTTTACACAAGGCTTTTAAAAAATATAGATAAGATCAGGGGCACGTGGTTCAGAGGGTTTTTAAAGAAAGGATCTCAGCTGTTCCTTTTAAAATTCTATGTGTATGAGTTCATTGCTCACCTGTAAATAGGAGCAGCATGTGTGTGCAGTACCTATAGAGGCCAGAAGAGGGCGTAAGGTCTTCTGGAAACTGGAGTACCAAAGGTTATGAGCCATTATTTGGATGCTAGAAACTAAACTCCTGTCTCCCTGGAAGAGCCAACAAGTCCTCATGACTGCTAGTTCATCTCTCCAACCCCTTGGCTAGCCTTTTAGCAGAACACAGTATGTTCTCTGCATTCACCACATGGGTTGGATTTACTGAGAGATTGTAATGTTGCACGATTACCTTCAAAGTTCCTTTTATTTTATTTATTGATATTCATGCTTGTGGCCGGGTGGAGGGTATGTGTGTGTGCTCATGCAGTGGCAGGTGTGTAGAGGTCAGAGGGCAACTTTTTGGAACTGCTTTCTTTTTACAAATCTAGGTTGTCAGGGTTACATGTGATTTTACCAACTGACCTATCTTACCAGCCCTTGAGAATTCTTTTTTTTTTAATTTTTTTTAAAAATTTATTCTTTAATCCTTTTTTTAAAGTCCAGACTTTATCCCCCTCCTGGTCCACTCTCCGACTGTTCCACATCCCACACCTCCTCCCCTCTCCCACACATCCAGTCTCCAAGAGAATGCCCTCCTCCAATCCCATCAGACCTCCCCATCCCTGGGGCCTCCAGTCTTTTGAGGGTTAGGTGCATCTTCTCTGACTGAACACAGACCAGGCAGTCCTCTGCTGTATATATGTTGAGGGCCACATATCAGCTGGTGAATGCTGCCTAGTTGGTGTTCCAGTGTCTGAGAGATCTTAGGGGTCCAGGTTAATTGAGACTGCTGGTCCTCCTCCTACAGGGTTGCCTTCTTCCTCAGCTTCTGTTCATTGGTTGGGTTAAATATCTGCATCTGACTCTTTCAGCTGCTTGTTGGGCCTTTCAGAGGGCATTCTTTAAATATGTCTGTCATACCTGAAACCCTGCACTATCAGGCTGCCTGATGCATTTTGAACAGCTTTCGATTTATTCTATTTTGTAGATTATTTATATTTTAAATGATTCCTAGGCACATATGTCAGTGTGGGCTATACGCATCTGAGTGCAGTACCTTCAGACTCTAGAAAAGGATGCTAAATCCCCTGAAGCTGGAGTAGCCGGAAGTTGTGAGCTGCCTACTATGGGTGCTTGGAACGGAGTCAGGATCCTCTACTCTTCACCTCAATCATGTCTCCAGCCCGAACCTCCACTCCTTTTCTAACTGGCCATATGAAATAATACAGGGCATTGAGGATGCCTCAGATGCATTGCTTCCTCCTGGCTACCTCAATATTAACTGAACCTGATGCCCTTGCTTAGCGTCAGCCTCAGCGAGCCAGCAGCAGTGTAAAGACAACATTCAGCATCATTTAGTAATTGTCTGAAAACAGGAAGACGAAGTATTATCTAAAGCACAGGGCAATCGCATTGTGGAAAATTCACTCTGGATGCAACCTCTTATCTTGTTCTGCTCCTACACAGGTCATATTATGCACCGCTTTGTGCTAGTGTGACAAGAACTAATGTGAATGCTTAAATATTTTAAAGGCTGAATGCCTCTGAATGATAAAACACGGAGCTGATCAACCCTTCCTGTTGCGTTTGTGGTTAATGATAAAGTAATTTAAAACTTTTTTTCTTTTTTTGGTCTATTAGTAGTTTCTACACCAAACATTAAAGTTCCTTAAGGGGAAAAAAATCTTCAAATAAGGCCACTGGATGACACCTTTTTAACTACAGTTGTTTTTTATTCAGCCATAAAATCTATCTTTCATAAAGAAACCCACTTACATGTCTTACTTCACTGAAGGTTATTTGTAGACTGAAGGTCTTTTCTTGTCAAGATATGATGAATACCATGTGTGAAGACAGAAGAGCATCAGACCCGTATTAGCTGGAAAACCCACTGATCTGTGAATAACCTAAAAAAGAAAACCTGAAGATTAGCAACGTCGCTTTTAAGAATGATCCATCAAATTCAACAAGCAGATTCACAGAGATGAATCATCGGGTCCCTTTTTATACCTACGGTACAGTAAAGGTTATTTCCTCTCCCTACAAACAGAAGTTCAAAAAGGAAGGGAAATGAAGCTTCAGAACGGCCCTTGGTATAAGTCAATATCCTAAACTACGTCTAATGTTTTAGATGTAAATATTTGAATGTTAATTAAAATGGTGTTCAGAACGTTTTTCAGTGTTGAATTCAATGTTTGGACAAATTGGCTTATATTCTTGTGCGCTGGGGAAGAAATTAAATTCTCTGTATACTTCCTCCAGTGATTTATATCAAACTTTAATTCTGTGGTCATTTAAGCTACTTGTTAAAATAGTGTATTGTTTTTGTTGTTGTTGAAATTATTTTAAAGAGTTTCCTGCATAGCTTACATAGTCAAGTAGTAGCTGGATAAACAAAACCAGGATGTTAATATTCTGGAAGCCAACTTAATTGATTAAAAAGAGGAGAACATTACTGTGGATAAGATGATTGTACGAGTTTACAATTATGTTAAAAGTAAACGTTTTGGATTTTAAAATAGATTTAAAAGAATGGAATGAGCTACACTTTTCACGGAGTAACTCATCTAGATCTTAATGTGCTTTATTTGAAATGTTTTCTTCATTTGTTTTCAGACTGAACTTAAACGGACAAGGTAACCCAAAAATTGAAGCCACTTGAAGAGGGGCCACTATAAACATTCTTAAATAACAATTTTAACAGATAAACACATCCTATAATAATTTAAGTAAAATTTTATTTTAGCTTATTTATTGGGGTGACAGAATTAGACCAAATAGTATATTGTAGCAAAGCAGTAGCAAGTGAATTTTGGTGCTTCATTCTTGATAAACAGTTTTGGCAATATATACTTTAATAAATCAAATTGGCTTGGGTGATATTTTTTGGTTTAGCTCCCAGTAATTTGCTTTTGAAATGTACTTTCTCAAATAATATAGACCTCATTTGAGAAATGCCTCATACTGAGTTTTTAACTAAGTAAATTGAAATAATTAGTTCCTAGCTTGCCCAACATAATGAAAAATAATTTTTTATGGTGATTGAATGACAAATTTTCTTTGTGTTTAAACAATTAATAATCATTTTGCCTTTGATGTGAAACATTCAGATAATGTTATTTATAACCATTCTCATTATGTAAATTGGGCAGGAAAACAGAAACATCATGCCTAAAAGAGTGAATTATAGTTTTCTGAATGAGAAGTTTGCTGCTACATAAACTTTAGTGGTTGAAACTCCTCAGGGCATTTGAAGCCACCATTTCTCGTCAGATTACTCTTCATAATTATAAAAATAAACAAAACCTAAGACAGCCAAATGTGAGGGCTTGAGGGGACTTTTGCTTCAGAGGAAATTTGAACATATGTTTTGCAGGATTATGCTCTTTCTATATCTCAGATTTTATAGCTGATTATGTTGTTTACTTTTAAAGATTCAATCTTTTTTGTTTTTTGTTTTTGTTTTTAATGAGTTAAATCTGAGAATGACAGGCTTGGTTTAAAGAGTAAGGAAGGAAAACTCTGTTGGTTATTAGAAGCCTAAACACGGCAAGAGGCCTTGAAGCTTCCGTCCCACCTGATAGAAGAGCCATAAATCATAGATGAACTCTAAAGAAGGACCGTCAGCGATGCTTAGATACAGCCCCGCAGTAAAGTGGTAAACACAGAATTCAGCACCTAAGGCCCAGATGAATGCTATTGATTTTTAACTTGAGCTGAAATAGTCACCCGTTCAATTTAATAATCCCTTCTGCGGATGATAAAACAAATTTTAACTGAAGAAAATGTGCCTTTAAATAGATGTGGCATTTATATAGCCAAAGAGGGAAACAATTTAATTAAGAATCAGTCTTTGCTGTGCTGGAACAGTGCGCGGAGTGTGCAGTTATTAAATGGAGAGGGGAATTGAAAGCCTGCTTTTGTAAATCCATGTCCAAGGGTCTTTCCTGCCGTCCGTCTTCTTCCATGTGAGGGCAACGGCGCTGCGGATTGCTCTCACTATGTTGTATGGGCATGCTTAATGCTTCTGCAGGAATTTCAGAGTTTCAGGCTAGAGGGCTTCAGCGTCCACCCTTTTGTTGATCTCTGTGAAATGTGTTTACATATTTATATTTTCATATGCAAACCATTGGCTTTGGTTGGCATGGTCATTGATCATTGCTAAATCGCTCTCTTGCTTCTCAGATGTTTGGGCTTCCCCTTGCTGTGTTTCAAAGATGGGTCCGTTTTCATGTAACAGCTGCTTTCAGAACAGGAAGAAAAATAAATTCAGAAATCAAAGCAACTTGAATAACTCTGAAGCTTATGATATTTTTGGTTGTGAGCCTAACCTCTAATGGCTGAGCCATCTCTCTAGCCCTAAGTAACCAGTTTAGAAACACGTCAGTAAGTGATGCCAATTCTAATGACAAATGTGGCCAATTGCAGAAGGCAAGAAAAAGAACCAGACAGAATTTAGCATCAGAACATGGTAATTTTTAGTAATGGTAGATGTTTAATGCAAAGGCTGCTGACAATGAGCATTTTTTTTTAAAATTTCAATTTGAGAAATTTGTAGGTACTGTGTTGTAGTTGACTACATTTCATGAACCCAATTTTGTTAAAAAATATGCCTACAGTATCTTTATATAAATCTTTATATAAATGTAGAAACTATGTTGCGAAGACTGGATGACTTTCATGAGATTTTAGTGATTGACACTGATCAATTTTAATTTAAATTTTAAACAATGCAAATGATTGAATTATAGGCAAGTTTCACAAGTGTATGCGTGCTACATGCATTTTCAAAAAATAAAATAGAAAATTTAACACAAAGAGCCTTGTTTTGTCCACTGATACTATCACTAAAGTATATCAAACTTCATTAAATTCTCAGAAAATAGAGTGTTAAGTCAAACTTAAAAATAAAAAATTTAAAACATCAAATATATTAAAAAACATAATTTCTTATATCATTTAAAATGGTTTAAAATGTTATCTAAAATTACATATGTTGCTTTAAAATGACTAAAATTAAACAAATACAAATTGTTAGTGAATATCAATAAAACAAAAGTCTTTAAAGGTGATAATTTTCAGTTTACTACTAAAAATTAATTTGAACTTTCTTTTGTTGATAGATAAAATCTTAGCATTCAACGTCCACCTAATAACCAATGTAAATGAATGGTTTATGTTTTTTTAATGTGATAAGTTAGTTTCAGTTGCCATTACTATTGTAAATTTTAATTTATGAATTCCTAAATTGATTTGCTAGAAGATGTCTAATACACTGGCCTTAGACAAACGAACTTCAACCTGTAGTACTGGAACAAGGAGAAAGGGTTCAGGTCCATGAATATGATTTTCTGTATTCCGAGTCTTTGGTTAATGAAGATCCTCTTTATTGTCTGTCTGAAATCCACGAATATTTTCTGAACACCTGCCCTGGACTAAGCTAAGAGAAAATCCAAATAGGAACATAGTTCCTACCACGCTCCCAGTGAATAGATTGCTTCACATCTCAGGGATGATGCATGCTAAGTAAGCCTCATGGAGACACGGTGTAGCACGCGGACTGGAAGGAAGGTGTGGAGAGGTTAACCCAGATGCCTACGTTATGCTTTCATTGACTTGAAATAGACTTGAAAGACTAAGAAGTAGGATGTACAAGGTAAGAGGAGGTGTCATTCTCATAACTGGTAGCGGCTTTTAAGCAGGGATAAAGATGGGTCAATGCAGAGCACAGGGTTAAAGCGGGGGTTGGAGGAACAGCATGCTAGGCTCAGGTCTTTGCATCTTATTCTGTGTGTTGCTAGGATGCCCAGTAGCGCCCTGAGCACAGAGGGGGCATAATCACTTACAGTATAAACTTAATTGAAACATTCTTTCTTGTTTAAATAATACTTACCCAGTTAGAGGCTTGTCAAAGCACAGAATATGGATGGACTTTGATGAAATTAAATATTTAGTGGTCACAAGTCCCTGTCTAATGCCATACTGATTTAAGTATAGGCATTTCCCAGAACAAAAGATGGATTATAAAAGCCAAGTATTTTATTCCTTAATTGCTTAGAGGCTCATCTCCAATTACAGTGTGGAGCTTTAGCTGAGGTAAGAATGTTTCAGCAAAAGTTAAATTTAATAGAACACATTAATTCCTCCCCATAACAACCAGGACCTCGCACAAATTTGAGAATGCATTTCCAGCATGCTAAAACGGCAGACGTTTATAAGGATATAACAAACCACCCTGGTACGTTTCAGCTAGATGATAGCACTATACACCACTGTATTATAAAATAATGGACTTAGCTGGTTCCAAGGAACAGATGGCATGCACAATCACGAAGCAACCAATTTTATGTTGAAAATATCAAACAGCGGCTATTACCAATTGAGTCATATTTAATATCTAATTGTTAACAAATTTTGTGTTGATGGAGAGAAGAGGAAACCTTGGGAAATATCATTATGTTTTTCTTCTAGGAGAAGCATTAAACAGTTACTTAGAGCTATGATGTAATAAAGCAAGAAAGAAAAGGACATACCTTGATCTAAAGAACTCCAATGAAAAGTAGTCAAAGGTAGAAAAATAGAATAATCTAGACTACTGTTTGTTGGTCTTTTTTTTTTTTTTTCAAGACAGGGTTTCTCTGTGTAGTTCTGGCTGTCCTGGAACTCACTCTGTAGACCAGGCTGGCCTCGAACTCAGAAATCCTCCTGCCTCTGCCTCCCAAGCGCTGGGATCAAAGGCGTGTGCCCAGCTGTTGGTTGTTTTCATGTTGAGACCTCACTTGTTTTTCTCAGGCGACAGTCACAAATACTCTTCAGATTGTGAACCAGTTTGAACATTCGTCAGCTGAGTGTGGAAAACAAATTTCAAGGTGAGTTGCCTCAGAAAGAAGGACATCAGGAAGAAGCCCTTTGGAGCTCACTGAGATATTGTCCTCAAATGCACAGATGTAACGTTGTTCTGTTCTATAGTGGTCATTTCTACATTTGTGAAAGGCAGTTCTCAGCTAGCATGTGGGAGGAGTCACGAGATTAGTGATGTGTGTGCATCACAAGGAGTTTAGCACTGATGATGTATCTTGATAAGCTAAAAGACTAGAAGCATCTGCCAATAATAAATATTGTTACATGATGTATAATTATACTTCAGCATAATGTTAGCTCTATGTTTTTTCCACTAATTTTTATTTATTTACTTTACATCCCAATCACAGCACCCCCGTTCCTGGTCCCCACTCCCTCACACAGCCTCTTCCCCATTCCTTTACCTCTGAGAAGGGAGAGAACTCCCTGGTTATCAACCTTCACATCAAGTCACGGAAGGACTAGCTGAGGACATACAAGGTGGCCCAGTTAAGGTAATAGGATCCAAAAACAGCTTTCCCTTTCACTTCAGTTGTTGGGGACCCTCACGAAGACCAAGCTGCATATCTATTAAATATTTTGGGAGTGGGGGGTGGGGCTAGGTCCATCCCATGATTGCTCTTTGGCTGGTGCTTCAGTCTCTGGGAGGCTTGAAGGATCCAGGTTAGTTGATTCTGTTGGTCTTCTTGTGAGGATATTTTTTTTTTTTAAAAAAAAAAACAATGTCATTCTGAATTTAACTCAACTGCACTGTCCCATTTTTCCTTTAAAACACTAATTTTATTGATTATTCATTGCCATGATATTTACCTCCTTATTACAATTTTTAAAGTATAATATATAAACATATTCATATCTAAAAATCAAGAAATAATAAATGAAATCCAGACCTCAGCAAAACACAAAATTCATTAGCCTTTTATATAATTCCCTGAAGAAACACATCTTTATTATTTTCATTAAATGACTAATTCATTCTCTAAAAATCTCTTAAGATATCCACAAATACTCAGAGAGTGAGACTTTGACTAGGAGTCATCTTCATTGTAACTTTTCAAACTTCTTTGTAAATAAAAATTCAAAAAATAATTCTGCATGTACTCTAGATAGAAATTATCTTATCAAATAAGAAGAAATGTATGGCACTGGGAATATATTTCTAATTCCTCTTGAATATATATCCTACCAAATTTATATAAAACTAATATAACATGACGAGCCTCAAACAAACAAAAAAACTACATAAAACATTAAATGAGTGGTTATTATCAAAGTACTATTTATAGTCAAGAATTGGGGTATAAATAACTGAACTCTAATTTTTAATCCATTGATAAAATATCTAATTATGCAACAAAGAGTGAAACAGCATATATTCTAGTCCTTTTGTTGTTATGGTGATTCAAGACCATGCTAACATGATTTTACGCATAGTCCTATCTCAAGGAAACCTAATTAAATTCATTTTATAGCAGCTTGGGCAAGACCAAGAGGTGATATCAGACAGCACTGGGAGAGTGTTACAGATCTGAAAAAGTAAATAAATCACTAATATTGTCAGGTTATCTATAAGGTACCACATATATAGTTAACACCGAATCCTTAGACAAAAGTATTATGAGGCCAAGAAATCCCCTAAGAGTAAGAGATGGCTGAGCAGATGTTAGGTCTGAACTATAGGTCAATCAGGATAGCATCTGGCTCTGATGATACTCACCCCACTCCCAATTCTGGTGTTTTGTTAATGATGTCACCAAACATCTTTACACTGATTGTGAAAATTCCATAGATTTTTTGAAAGTAAGTGGCCCCCAGCCTCAAGTCAGTGTCACACCAATCTAAACTCCAAGGTAAGGCAATACTGTAGTGCTAGAAAATTAGACGGGAATGGTGTACAGCTTCTAAAGAAGCTTATACAATAGAGTCAAACTGTTTAATGGAGATAGTAGTGATCTCAACAAACTGGACAATTGCAACCAAATGGTCAGTTACATGGTGTTCTATTTCCCATGTGAACAGTGTCTTTTTAAATCATTTATCTAATTTTTTTCAAAGTATAATTTTTAAAATTTATTTAATAAGCAAACTGTAATTTTTGAATTTTGTATATTCAGCATCTCACTATGAAGTCTGAGCTGGCCTTGAACTTGAGATCCTTCTGTCTTCATGCCCTGAGGACTTGGACTACAGCTTTTGAACAATCTTCTAATGATTTATCAGAAAAAAGGCAAGAGTTTCTGCGCTCTATAGTACTTGCTTGGTACGTTGACTCCCTTACTTCTGGGTTGTGCTGTGTTGGTATACAGCTAATCTTTTGTTTTGACATTAACCATGTGAACCATTAGTTCCAGAAGAACAAGATAAAGCTTTGCAAACTAACTCCACAGAAAGCACTGACTAGATAAAGTGTGTACAAATTTTGAAATAAACCCTTTTATTTAATGATGACATAATAATGATAATAACCTTGAGGAAATATTAGGTCAATGTTTTATGAAATACATGAACGATATTTTCTAATGAACATACATACACAGGTGCATTTTATACTATCTTGGGGCATCTTCCTACTATTTTATAATTTTATCAGAAAATTGAGATAGTTAATAGAAATTGTGTTCTTTCATTTTATTTTTACTCCTCAACCTCCCATTCCTTTAGTTTCTGATTTCTTTCCTCATCTCTCCTGTTTTCTTCTCTCACTTACTTTTATTAGAAAGAGAAATTATGTTTACTCTTGTCAGAACACTTGTGAAAACTTTTATTTTCATATAATCATCTCATTGGATATGTATGTGACTCTAGACTACAGGAGGATGCTTGAACAACTTTTATCCTGGAGGACTTCTGAGATTCTTGAGAAAATGCAGTGGGGAAAAAGTGATGCTACAGGAAGTCACTTAGAATGGTCTAGATGAAAAAAAGGTTTGAGACAACTATAAGGTGATCCTACTGTATCACACAAGAATGGGTGCCTTCTTCCTTCCTTCCTTCCTTCCTTCCTTCCTTCCTTCCTTCCTTCCTTCCTTTATTTCTTCCTTCCTTCCTTCCTTCCTTCCTTCCTTCCTTCCTTCCTTCCTTCCAAAGGTAAAAATGTTACATTTTTTCCCAAGGCTGAAATTAGTTGAAAGTCTCCTCTTCTTCCATAATTAAGCAATAATATGAGGCAAAGCATGAGTTATTACATAATAATTCATCCCATTGCTTTACCGAGAATGAAGCCATAGGATGAGTGCTTGTTTAAATGCACAAAGTTTGAGTTATTATATCATAATTCACACCTTAAGGTGTCATATTGTGATTATAAAATGGCCCTGTGCAAATATTATTAATTTTTTAAAGTTCAGAAATAAATTATTAAAAAAATAACACATATGTCTTCAAATGATCCTCTCTAATGTGAACTCATTAAAAGTGGAATGAAAAATGAGTTAGTGTCTATTGAACCAGAATTATCTATCACCTTTCCTAAGGAACCATTTTCATTGACATGCTATTGAGAAGCACGATCCTTATAATATGCAGCTGTTGTAGAGATGGTTTTGTTTTTTGACAAGCAACAAATAATATATTCTTGCTTAGCTTTTTATTCTCTTAAGGACAACACTTAACAGCTGCTGTAAGCCAGACTCTCTGCAGGAAGTTTAGTGTAGCTTATTTTGTCAAGGCTGATGTACAAGTCATAAAGGAGAACCCTGGCATCCTTCTATTGGCCACTAACTTCTGGAGCCTATACCCTCCCAGGTTTCTGTAATAATACCTTTTACTGGTCTCTCTCTTCCTTCTTCCCTTTTACATCTTTCATAATTTTTTACTTTTCTTCCTATTAGGTATGGATGGGATTTTAATGTTAATACTTTTATTTTCTTCTCAAGTCCAACTTCACTGAGATTCTTCCTATTTTAGTAGTCAATTATGCAAACAACTTTTACATATTGTGTTATCCAAAAATTTCACCCATATCTCACATTATTAGTATTTCTTGTTATTGTTTTCCTTATAATACTCTTTATACTATGAGCAGAGCTTCTAAAATGAAGCTCTGTTGCCAGTCCTCTGGAATAGCCCTTTTCATTGTTTCTCCCTAACAGTGCTTGCAGCCTCGTATGGTAGCTGCCCATTATCTGGATTGTCATCCAACACTTAATTTCAAGAGGAACAATTTTAGGTGAGTGTCCTTAAGAGACTTAAATTGGCATAACAGAACCAATTATGTAAATAGTCTAGAAGATCAGTGTGATGGTTTATATATGCTCAGACCAATTATTGGCACTATTAGAAGGTGTGGCCCTGTTGAAGTAGATATGTCACTGTGGATGTGGTCTTGAAGACCCTCATCCTAGCTTCCTAGAAGCCAGTATTCTGCTAGAAGTCTTCATATGAAGATGTAGAACTCTGAGATCCTCCTGTACCATGCCTGCTTGGATGCTACCATCTTCCTGCCTTGATGATAATAGACTGAACCTCTGAACCTGTAAGCCAGCCCCAATTAAATGTTGTCCTTATAAGAGTTGCCTTGGTCATGGTATCTGTTCACAGCAGTAAAACCATAACTAAGACAAACAGAATGGGCAAGATAGAGCAAATAAGTATATTCGATGGCCTCCACCTGGTGCTATGTAAAACTTTAGCTATAGTCAATAGATTCTAGTGGATCTTGATGGTCTTCAAGGTGTGAGGCGTCTCAGAGCCTAGATCAACCTCTCAAGGACAATCAAAAAGAGAAAGGTCTGCTGAGCAAGCATAAAGATTCTTCCACGTGGTTTCTTGGGAAAACGGTTCCTCTTTTATGAAAACATAGCAGTGGTGGTTGGTGCTTTATTATTTCAAGGTTTTAATCCAGTGAAGCAGTGATTACAGTAAAAAAAAATTGTTACACGATAGTAAATCTGAAATGTGAGAAACCACTGCCACATCTTCAGAGTCACCAAGTCCTTACCTCTTTTGTATCATAACTTCTTTCTTCCACCCCCATGGTTTTTGTTTTTTGTTTTTTTTTTTTTGGTGGGGAGAGTAGATTTCACTATGGAGCCCAGGCTGGCCTCTGGATCTTCCTTATTCAGTTCTACGAATACTGGACTTACAGGTATGTCCAATCACATGTGTTCATGTTTTTTAACTATAGGGTTATAGGAATTTTCTTTATGTTTTGATTATGTTTGTGGGTGAGCATGTACCATGGGTTGCATGTGGAAGTTGGAGGAGGGGTTACAGAAGTCCATCATCAGTCTTGGCAGCAAGTGCCATTGCCTTCTGGGATATCTTGCCATACTTCTGTCTTACAGTTATTTTCCTCCTCAAAGATCTGTGCCTAGCTATTTGGCTTCTTCACCATCTTGTTCATAGGTAGAGACAGGAAGAGGTATATTTCCTGTGATTTCAAAAAATGTAGCATCAAATGGAGCTAGCTTTACAGTCTTCTGCACAAACACTTTCTATGTGCTGTTTTATGCACTTAAAAACCTTGTTAATTATTCCTGAAGTCACCTCTAATGCCTTTTCCTCTCTTAAATTTCGGCTGAATTATCACGTTCTCTGTGAAATGATCCATTTGTCTCAGCTTCCCAACTTCTATCGGCTCAGTATCAATGTAACTTATGTCACTCAATTTCAATGATTTCAAAACCCTTCCTGAGTTTAAAATACTGTTAGCAGCAAGTGAAAGAAACAAGAAAGAGCAAGGAACAAACCACTGCTCTTAGTATTTCTTATGCATTGGTGGCTGTCTGTAATCAAATACTGAAGTGTATGCTCTTAGAAATTGTCAGTCTAGACATGAAGTGTCAGCATTTAAATCTGTGCTACAAAGGATCTTATAGGTAGTGTGGGTAAGGGAGTATTGAAGACATAGAGACTAGTCATGTTAGTTTTGGCTGGATACAAGAGATGGGATTAGAGGAAGGTGACATGAATTGGTCATCCAGTGAACAGTTAACATTAGGATGTATAGACCTAAGCACAAGAACAATCCAACCATGGAAATATCTGAGCTAACTACTAGGAAGTAGAAAAATGCCTTATGCATATGGAGAAGAGTGATTAATCTCATTTATCTAGAATATAGTTTATTTTACTATTGAATATAGAATATACTATATTTTACTTATATTATAGCTACATTGAAAATACCTGCAAACATGGATTGTGACAACATTTATAAGTGAAGCATCTTAAAATATAGAGGACTAAGGCAATAATAGACAGTAGTAAGTTTGTGCTTTGTGTTAGGAAGCAGAGTCCCTTCATGCTTTGTGTCTCCATATCACTTTAATTCCATGTGTCTTTAAATATATTTTTACAAATTGCCTAAACAGCAAGCTGTATGGACGACATCGAGAATCAAGTTCTTCAATTGGAGACAGCTTTATATTGCAGAATGCTCTAATAGTCTGTTTCTAAACCTCAGGTATCATACGGCTACGGAATGTTTCTCATTTGTTTATTTATTGATTTTGTTAACAAAGATATTGCATCTAATCTACTTCAAGTTCTGCAATAAGGGTTGAAAGATCAGAAAGAAGAACAAACCATAGGTTTGGTAAGCAGCCTCAGGCTGAAAAAAAATGATTGAGACCTGGTTAAGAATCTGTACTGAGAATTATCAAGCACTACAAAAATCATTTATCAACAAAAACACTTTTCCAATGTCTATTCCAATCCCGCTCAATGCACATACACTGAAAAGCAACTGGATATCACCCACTAAACGCAGATGGCATAATCCTTGTCTCAAACAGTGCTCACTAGGGAGGCAGTACTGTTCTTGATGGAGACTTGGTACAGCTCTTACCATGTTCAGTTCTATATATTGTCAATAAGACCAAAGACAAAGGAGAATAATTTATAGTTTCAATAACTTTCTAGCATATAGGCAAAGTCATAAAATTGCTCTAGCTAATTCATGGAAGCCCACGCTGCTTCCTAATTCTCCATGTATACTCTTAGCCTAGTGATAAATATTTTCTTACCCTTGTCTTTAGTTTCGTTGCACCTACTGTGACAGCATTACCGTTATCAGCTGAATTTCATCACTATCTCTGAACTCTTGTGACAGCTGTCCACAGCTTCCAAAGCATATAGCATGCAGAATTTTGCATGCATCTGTTAACTGCTACATTATCATTTTGGGGGTGGTGTGGTGCAGAGAACAGAAGACAAAGTCAGTCAATGATAAGAAAAAAATCCCTGGCTCTGGGGGCTACATTATAGCTGAGAGAAATGCATCTAACAGCGCTGTCTTTATTTCAGCTACTAACAGTAGATGCTTGCTGAATTACTTTTCCTGCCTTTAAACTCTTTCTCTAGATAAGATGATGGAGGAAGGGCAAGAGAAAAAAAAACAAACTTAATAACAGCATACCTTCGGAGCAGCTTGATTTATAATGAGTTTGTGGGAACATTTGGGACCTATTTCATGTTGAGTTACAGTCCACCTTTACAAGAGCCTGCTAAGAAGGAGTTCACGAGCATATCCCTTGTACTTCTTCAATCCTCTTCCTGTTCAAACACTAAAATTTAAAATGTGATACAAACAAAATACATCTATAAATTTATATAGTAACTACACAAACAAATGCAAACTCATTCTTAGTAACCATAAAATTACCTTCTGCTACCTATCACACTGTGAATTATGGCCCCATTACATGGAGGAGACACCAGCACAGAATTGCACTGTGTTTCCTTCGGACCCCAGTATTAGTGTTCTCCTATGGCAATCAATAGTCCTGGGGATAAACAAATGATTAAAGGCCAATATGAACTCCCTTAAACAAGGATCACATTATCTATTTCCCACTGAACATAATTTTAAAAATCAGTGTCTATTTTGGGGCATCTGTCTTGAATTAGAATCTAAACAACATCTTTTTTTTCCCCAGTTGATTTCATAGTTTAGAAATCTTTAAGAAAGGGCAAGTTTGTAAGCTGGTGCAAAGTAAACATAGAAAGGTGTCTTTGAATGGGATTCTTACTGGACAGCATTAAGTGCATGCACAGAACCGAATCCTGGAACCTGGTGACTTTAGCATCCAAGTTACTATGGCCTTAAAGATTCTCTGTATTTAATATGAGTTCAGTCAGTGCCACTGAGTAAATATAGGAGCTTCAAAGTTTTATATAGTTAGTAATTATATTATACTGTGGTTCAAGTGAAAGATGAAAATATTATTCATTAACTGGATGCAATTATAAATAAAATAATTTCTTTAAGATGTGAGCTAAATAATGTTTAATTTTATCTTTTAGAAGAAAATAAATCTGAGAGTAAAAATACAGTTCAAATGTATTTTCAGCTTAAAGATTCTAAATAGAGGTCGAAGGTAGTCTAAATTTTATTTGATTAGTTGGTGTGCATTAGGTTTAGTAATACTGAGTAAAATATAATCAGTATCATTGATAATCATCTTATTTATAGTCTGTGTGAAAAAAGGTTTCATGCCAAATAAAAATCTTAAAATGCTTTATTGAACTTCAGCATCAACATTTAACTAGATTCAGTTTTGAATGTGTGTTATTCAGTCAAACTGGCATCTATAAATGAAATGACCTTGGGATCAGTCAGGAAGTGGGTTAAAGCATAAGTGGGAATGTTAGATAAGAAAACCAAAAATACATAAAGAATCAATACATAGACTAAGCTGTTGGATAACAGCATCAAGTGTAATGAAAGACAGTGTCCTTAAAAAGGAAGGAAAATATCCAGTTTGGGAAAACCAAGACAAGACATGAAACCATATTTCTGGAGGTTTTAGAACACAAAAGATGCCACAGAAGTTTCTAAAAATCAAACAGATAAAAATAAAACAACAGGAATCAGAGTAGTAGAAAACCTAGGAAGATTTCCCCAACTTCCTTCTGAACTTAGTGTAAGAGCCGCATGATGCAGGAGAGGCATTTCACTTGTTCCTGAAGGAAAAGCACATAGTTCCCTCAAAAGACACACAGTATCAAGAACAGAAACCAAGCAAGCCTTGCTAGGTTCTCCAGTTTATTACCTGAAGTCAGGCTCTCATAATCCTAGAACATTTCTCCAATACTCAGTTTTTAAGCAAACTATTACTGACGTTCTCATGTTTGATTGTTTCTTTGGTATTTATTTCTGTGTTAAGGCTCACATGAAATCATAAACTTGCATGAACTAAATCTGTAGGCTATTTTCTTGCTAACTGATGATGACGGTGATGGTTATTTTGTCATGGGATCCCTAGATAATCAACTTAAAATGGGAAGAAGAAAAATGTATGTTTTAAACATAGTAAATTACAAGTACACACACACACACACACACACACACACACACACACACAAAACTAACATTGAAAATGATTAGAACAATGCATTAAAATTACTTAAGAAATAATGCTTTAATCTGTACACATGTACTTGACCAAAGGAAAGGTAGAAGGAGCTGGGAAATTTTTGTCTCTCTTCGATGGTTCAGGATACAGCATTGGGGATTATGCCAGAAAAGATAAAGATGTGCAATTCAGAGAGTTCTGAAGACCAAAGGCATGAGAATGGAGATCAGTGAGTCTAGATGGGGATAAGAGTAAGACGACAGGATTCTCGGGGAGCATGGCCTGAGTAAAGGAAAAGAATGAGGAGAATTGATAATATTGTTGAGAGCTTTTAATGTTTTAAGGGAAAAGTAAAGGCAACTAATTTTTAAGAATGCAAGTAGAAACTCAAAAAAAAAAAAAAACCACAATAGTAAAACCTAACAAATGAAACAATAAATGTATTTGTAAAGGAAAATGCAGTTAACGTGTATTATTAGTTACATAATATTTACATAGCCGTAGTAACACAGTCAATGCTATTTTCTAAGTACACACAAAAAGTACTGTGAGGCACGATTATGTTCTAGGGCAGCAGTTCTCCACTGTGAGTCTTGACCTCATCTTTGGGAGTCACATAGTAGATACCCTTCATATCAGATATGTACATTATGGGCCATAACAGTAGCAAAAATGCAGTTATGAAGTAGCAATGATATAATTATATAGTCGGGGTTTCACCTGAACATGAAGAACTATATTAAAGGGTTGCACCATTAGAGAGTTTGAGAATCACTGTTCTACAATGTAGAACACAGAAATCATTACTCTTTTTTTTCTTTGATTGAATATTTTATTTATTTGCATTTCAACTTTTATCTCCTTTCCTGGTTTTCTTTCCGGAGCCTCCCTATTTGATCCCCCCTCCCCATGCATCTATGAGGGTGCTCTCCTACCCACACACCCACTTCTTCCTCCCCGCCCTGACATTCCCTTACACTGGAGCATCAAGCCTTCCTAGCACCAAGGGCCTCTCCTCCCATTGATCCCTGACAAGGCCATCCTCTGCTACACATGCAGCTGAAGCCATGGGTAGCTCCATGTGTACTCCTTGGTGGTTTAGTCCCTGAGAGCTCTAGGGGGTCTGGTTGGTTGATATTGTTGTTCTTCCTATGAGGTTGCAAACCCCTTCAACTCCTTTCAAGTCCTTTCTCTAACTCCTCCATTGGTGACCATGTGCTCAGTCCAATTATTGGCTATGAGCATCCGCCTCTGTATTTGTCAGGCTCTGGCAGAGCCTCTCAGGAACAGATATATCAGTCTCTTATAGCAAGCACTTTTTGGCATCTGCAAAAGTGTCTGGGTTTGGTATCTGTATGTGGAATGAACTCTCTTGCTATAAGAAAAGCATGTGAGGATGAATCTGGGAGTTGAAAAGAAGAAATTATTTTTTTCTTCTAATAGGTCAGTAACTTGGCCAACTGATAAAACACCACATGTAGTCATTTGCATATTATTCTATATTATAAGCCTAACTAATAGATTAAAATGTAAATGATACAAAGGAAGAGGTTTAAGGACAATAAAAACAGGATAACATCCATTGATCATAAGAACCACAACACTATTCACTGCTCCATACATACTTGACTGAAAGAAAAAACTAAGAAAATCATGACTTCACAGTGAAATTTGCATTTTGCCAGTACGTCAGACTGCATCATTCTCACCCTCGATCTTAATCATCATTCTATTGCTGTGAATAGACATGATGACACTGAAACTCTTATAAAGAAAGATGTGTACTTGAGGCTGCTTATACCTTCAGTGGTTCAGTCCATTATTGTCATGGTGGGAAGCATGACAGCATGCAGGCAGACATGGTGCTGGAGAAGTAGCTGAGAGTTCTACATCGAGATTGGCAGGCAGCAGGAAAAGAGAGAGAGAGACATTGGGCCTGGATTGAACATTTGAAACTTCAGAGCCCAAGCCCAGTGACACACTTTCTTTATCAGAGCCATATGGACTCCAGTAAGACCACACCTCCCTATGAGTCTATGGGGGCCATTTTCATTCAAACTACCACACTCTGTAAATATTGATTGAGTGTTCTGTATAAAGCACTGTACCTGATTCTGGAGCAATATAGGTAAGTGGCCCAATAAAAACAACATGCAAGATCTGTTTAATATTCGTAATCAAAATGATATGTAACATCATAGAAGCCTGCATACCTCACTATGTGCCCACCGTCACTGAAATGAGTAGCTCTGTCTTGTGAGAAGGAATCAGTTGAGACTGTCCATAGATAGGGGTCATTGCGTAGGATGTTTATGGTAATCTATATAAAATAATCATAAAAGTATTGTGTAGTAGGAGAGGGTAAAATGAGTAAGAACGCTTGGCATATGGGGGATATAGTTTTGAAGGTGATAGAAATAGTGTCCTACAGAAATTAAGATGCTAGACAATAATGGTACAGCGTAACTACAGAGTATGAGAAAGTCATGTTTTGAATGTACTTACCCCTCATAGCTAAGCATGCCCTTCTAAACCAGCAGGTAGTCACTGCAAGGGTTAGACAGAGAAGCCATATAGCCTGTCTCATTTTGTCACTGTGATAAATATATGAGAAAATTTAGAAAAGGAAAGACTTATTTTGGCTCATAACTTAAGTCCATGGTGTTGAGTTTTATATCTCTGAGCTTGCAGTGAGATGGGACATCACAGTAAAAGAATGTAGGGGCCTTGGTGGGTATAGTTTCTGGCATTGCTAGGAGATACACACTCGCAGCAAACTCCCTGATCATTTGACATTACAATCTGTTGTAATGCAAAGAAGAAAGAAAGATAGAAAGAAAGAAAGAAAGAAAGAAAGAAAGAAAGAAAGAAAGAAAGAAAGAGAAAGAGAAAAGAGGGAGAGAGGGAGGACTGAAGGGAGTTTAGGAAAGGAAGGAAGGAAAGAAGAAAGGAAGGAAGGAAGGAAGGAAGGAAGGAAGGGAGGGAGGGAGGGAGGGAGGGAGGGAGGAAGGAAGGAAGGAAGAAAGGAAAGAAGGAAAGAAATTGTCTCCCTCATTGCAGCCAACTAGCTGAAGGGCTCCTTCCTCCTTCTTTTCCTTTTGTTCCGCTCAGGACACTGACCTGTAGAAAATGTTATCCACATGGAAGCCTGCCTACTATAATACATTCCCTCTGGAAGCATCCTTGTAGATAACCTCAAAAGTGTCTTTCACTAGTTTACTAGTCTCTTCTCAAGTGGATTACGATGAGAATAAGGCTTAGCCAGCACAAGCGCTGGCAAGAATGTGGGAAGACTCACTGGCCACAGTATGACACAGTATGACAATATAGATATTTTAGAAATGATTTAAAGGCTCTTTGCTCATGTGAACTCCATATATTAAAGAGATACTTTTGTAAGGATTTAGCAATAAACTTTGGAAACTCAGAAGTGAATAAAAGTAATTATGAAAGAAAAGATTAGAAATAAGAATGAATAAAGCAATAAAAAAATAAAGCAAACAAACAAAAATCACCTGGTAAGTTATATCCCAAAGATCGGTTATCTGCAGATATGGTGATTGGACCAAGTAAATTAATATCAGGAATGGCAAGTCACATGATTTCCATTAGATCAAAGTTTTCTATAATTTACTTTCTCAGATATAAATGACCTATGAGGAAAGGCCTCAGTTGGAAGTTTATTGGATCACTCACTATCAGCATACAGATAGGGAAATGGTACATTGAATGGAGAAACATTTTACTTTTTTATAATTGTAAGTATCAGGCTCTTTTTAAAAAAGAAATAAGAATAAGTCTCTGTGTGTGAGTGTGTGTGTGTTTCTACATACACACATACATATAACCTGCTCAGTCTGTATGTTACTCATGTTTTCTGAGCTAAAAAACAATTGGTACTTGATAACAGATTTCTGTGCTCTTCCCTGGGGAGAGTGATTTCTCCAGATTTTGGCATTCCTTAATTTCCTGTAGCACAACAATTAGTGAAAAGAAGGGGCCATGAATTTGAAAGAGTAAGGAGGAGTATGTGAGGAGTTTTGAAGAGAGGAAGGAGAAGTTGAGAAGGATGCAACTGTGTTATAATTCAAAAGAGAAGAATCTATTTAAAAAAAATAGACTGAGGAGATGGTTTAGTGCTTGCCACTCAAGCATCAGAACCTCAGTTTAGATACCATGAGTAAGGTCATGGTGTCTACAGCTCCAGGCCTGGGGTGTTCAACAAGCAGAAACCTGTCATTCATTGGCCAGTCATCTGGCTGAATTAGAGACATCTATGTCCAATGAGAGGTCTTTTCTCAAAAAACTAAGGTAGAAGGCCATCAAGAAAGACACCTGATGTTAAGGTCTAGCCTCAACTTTTACACACACACACACACTCACACACACATGCATGCACATACATGCATACAGACATGTGCATGTATACCTTCACATACACATGCAGACACTGGAATACCCATATGAGTATGTACCTTGTATAGCACAGGAACATAAATGCACACATTCACACAACAAGTAAATATAATTTATAATTTATACTCAGGTTACTATGAAGAGGTTGAATAATCATCAAGGATTTTTGTTTCATAATCTCATTGTAAAAGACAATGTATGTCACTTCAAACTATTCAAAAGCGCTCTTCACATCCATCCTGTGAAGAATGAGCCATCGTTACTCTATCATAAGGATTTGCATAGTAGAACCATTTGCTAATATCACTAATTTTTCTTAGTAACTGAGATTTGCAGTCAATAAAAACTCTATTTTAACAACTCTGCTAAGGAAATTGATATTACTACTTCCAAAATTGATTTTTTTGACCTCAGGCTTCTTAATTTTCTTTAAAACCAAAGCCAGTTATTAGGCATTGCTTAAGAGACTACCAGAAAAGGACAAAGATAAGAGGAAATGCACAGCTGTCTCCATTTAGAATATTTTATTTTTATTTTTATTATTGTTATGAAAATGTACTTTCCTCAGGGAATGGAGTTTAAATGAACACTTGTCTCCAGTCCATTTCCTAGGCCAATCAATAATGACCTCATTCATATGGAAAGAAGAGTACCTGTGTATTTCAAGGTAAAATTTATGATTCCCATATTAGCAGAGGGAAAAGAACTTCTAGTGCCTAGAGACAGAAAGCACAGATCTATGTGGGAAGACTTAGCATTTGGGAAAGACTAATAATCCTCTGGGAGTGTGTATTTTCTTCAGATAGAAAGTTTGAGATCAGTCAGATATCTCTGTCCCTCATCCCTAAAGTGTGAAAATGATCTAATTCCAAAATTACTTAGTAAAATTCTTAGTCAAATGACTGGTGCTTTGTTTGTGGAAAAAGAAAAGGAGCAGAAATTTGCTAGTTAGAGAAAAATGAGAGTAAAGGAAGCTGACTGGTTAGGGAGTAATGGGAATGAGTTATCCTTCACAGGGTTGTTAGATACACCACACCCCCTCCCACCATGGAAGAGGTCAGAGGC
This sequence comes from Grammomys surdaster, assembly GCF_004785775.1. NCBI lineage: Eukaryota > Metazoa > Chordata > Mammalia > Rodentia > Muridae > Grammomys > Grammomys surdaster. Next base: position 2,040,598 of record NW_021620932.1, read on the forward strand.
TTGAATAATGATTGTGTTGTGAACTTCCTGCTTGACTATTTGTATGTATCATCAAAAACTTCATTCTGTCATCCAGCAATTGTTCACTTACAGAGAAAACGGTCACCTTCGAAGTGTGGATGTCTATCAGAACTTCAGCAGTATGGACACTCCCAGTTCTTTCAGAATGTGAGCCCTGCACACATGCACCTGCATCTGTGGTTTGGCTGCATAGCTAACTGCATGGTTATTCACATGCAGTATCTGCGTGATAATGCTTCATTTGCACAGCTTTTTATATGCGTACTATCACTCCTGACACTTCAGATTTAAAATAATATTGGAATTAAATTTGAACAGAAGAAATGAAAATGTAATAGTCGAGATGGAAAAAGGACGCTCTCATGTGTGATTAGACAATGATGAGGGGTTGATGGAGTGGAAAGATGGAAAGCTGTTCAGGATGCCAGCTACCTGTTTCTGAGGTAGTATTGGCTTGGCGCTACCGACTGCAATAGGAGCCTGCATCAGAGAAGAATCCCACAGTGAGCTCCCTAACTGTGCAGACTAAGGGAGTCAGGATGCAAGGGTGGATTTAAAGGATCAGAGAAGTAACAGTGCAGCTGCATCTTCTGTTTCTTAAAACTGAGAAGGGAAATATCTACATTTTGCTACTTAGGAATTAAAGCAGGAAACAAAGTGAAAACAAATGATAGGTTATCCATCTGTTTGCATTCCGAAGCCCTGGGAAGCTAAGCTTTTGCTCGGGTCACCATCAGCAGCTGGGTAGTAAAGTGCTGGATCACATAATGGATACTAAGTTTTTTAAGCTTCCAAGAAATAAAGTTTAGAGCCAAAATTCCCAAATAGACCTGTTTCTTTTTTTAAAAAAAATTTTATTGGATATTTTATGTACATTTCAGATGTAATCCCCTCCCCCCCAGGAGCCCCCTATCCCATCCTCCCTCCTCCTGCTTCTATGAGGATGTGCTCCCAACCAACCTTCCCACTCCCACCTCCCCACCCACAATTTACCCCACACTGGGGCGTCCAGCCTTCACTGGACTAAGAACTTCCTCACATATACATATACACATACACATACACATACACATACACATACACATACACATACACATACACATACACATACACATACACATACACATACACATACACATACACATACATATACATATACTTCCTCCTCTACATGTACAACTGGAGCCATGGGTTCCTCCCTAAGTGCTCTCAGGTTGGTGGTTTAGACCCTGGGAGCTCTGGTTGGTTAGTATTGTTGCTCTCCTCATGAGCCACAAACCCTTTCAGCTCTTTCAGTCTTCTCTCTCACTCCTCTATTTGCCCAAAAGTTCACAATATCCAACATATAACTCACAGACCACATGAAGCTCATGAACAAGGAAGACCAAAGTGTGGGTGCTTTGGCTCTTCTTAGAAGGGGTAACAAAATACTCATGGGAGCAAATATGGAGACAAAATATGGGACAGAAACTGAAGGAGGGGCCATCCAGAGACTGCTCTACTTGAGCATCCATCCTTTGTGCAGTCACCAAAGGCAGACACTGATGTGGATGCCAAGAAGTATATGCTGACAGGAGCCTGATATAGCTGTCTCCTTAGAGGTCTGCCAGAGCCTGAAATATACAGAGGTGGATGCTCACAGCTAACCACTGAGCAAATAGACCTGTTTCAATGTCACAATAGTTAAATTATTTCTGTTGTAATCTTTGAGCCAAAAGAGGAACTTGAAATAACCTGATGTTTATTTTAATGTGGGTATATAAGGAAAAGTAACTTTGAAACTACTAGTTAGCTTGCTCTTCCCCCTAAACCAGTTTCCTCAGTCCTTTTCCAACTATAAAATCAGTTTTTTCTGCTTGATTCATCAGAACAGTTCCTCTGTTTAACAGAATGACATGTCTGATTCTAGAACGAACAATAAAGCCAATTACAATAATTTAAATTGTGATTTGTTCTTTGAAAGTATTTTTCTACCATTTTATTATGAGTAAAATTCTTTCTTAAACATTTACTTTTGAGAGCTCAGAAAAGAGATTTGATAAAGATATCCCATTTAGGGTTTAGTGTATCAAGGTCTCAGGTATTCCAAGAGTCTCTTACTTTCTACGTAAGGTCTGTCTGTGAGTCTCTTTATTTGTTCCATCTGCTGCAGGAAGAATCTTCTTTGATGATAACTGAACAGGACACTGGTTTATGAGTATAGTAGAATATTATTAGAGGTCATTTTTACCACTACATTATTTTTTGACAAATATTGTTTGGTTTTACTCTTGGTCCCTGGGTTATCTAGTGTTACTTTCTTGGTCACCTAAAAAGTACTGGGTGTGGATTGCGTCTTGTGGAATGGGCCTTAAGTGAAATGAGTTCTTTGTTGGATACTCCCACAAGATTTGTGCCACCATTTCCCTGGCATAACTTAGGAGCAGTACAACATTATTGATAAAGTCTTGTGGTTGGCTTTGGTGTTTGATTTTCTTTTGAGAGTATACAGAGTATCTGCACCAAAGATGTGGGAACACAGGGTTGAAGGCTCTATGGAGACATCAACTGATCATCCCCGTCTGTAATGAGTTCTGTAGGCTTTGTCTTCAGCAATGGGGCCTTGCTGTCAGTTGGTAGAGATCAGACTATTACTATCTATAACTAAACTATCCTTGTCAACAGCCAAGGTTGTTTGGGAATTCCTGTGTGGTCCCTTTGGCCAATAAGTTAACTAGAGTATAAACCAATCAGTGTAATGAATGCTTGGTTTTTGTGATATTACATACCAGTTGAGATTCTCTCTCTCCCATTATTTGGCAATTTCATTCAGATTGCCTTTATATATTTGTATATTTTAGGAAGTTTCTACTGTGTTGGGTTTCAATACTACTTTTCAAAAGCCCCATAATTTTAGCTATCTCTCCCTGTACTCTCTCCTGTAGCCTGCTCACCACTTTCCCTTTACAACTTGATCCCTCCCATTCTTGTACCTTGTACTTATAGATGGCTATTCTGCTTCCCTTCCTTACTAAGTCTATCTGTTCTCTTTAGTGCAATCCTCTGTAGTTCTATGGATTGTAGCTTGGTTATCTCTGGCTTCACAACTAATATCCACATAGAAACGAATACATACTACATTCATTTTTCTAAGTCTGGACTACTTTACCCAGGATGATTTCTTTTTCTAGTTCCATCAACTTACCTGTGAATTTAATGATATCATTTTTAAAAAATGGCTGAGTAACACTCCCTTGTGTAAATGTTCCACATTTTCTATACCCACTCATCTGTTGAGAGACATCTAGGTTGCTTCTAATTTCTGACTATTATGTGTAGAGCAGAAGTGACTATGGTTGATCAACTGTCTCTCTGTTCCAATGAATCATCCTTTTGGTTTATATCCAAGAGGGATATAGCTGGATCTTGAGTTAGGAACCACAAGAAAGTAGAAACAGAAAGAGTGTAAATGCCAGAGTGGATGAAAGATATCAATAAAACAAGGCCTTCTAACTCAACACAAGCAAAGTTGATGCGAACTCACAGAGACTAAAGCAGCACACACAGAATCTGCAAGGGTCTCTGTCACAACTTCTGCATTTATAGGATAGCTTCCAGTTTAGTAGTGCTTTTTGGGGGATTCCTATGTATACAAATGAATGGTTCTCTGATTCTTGTCTCCTTCTTTTGGGGTCTTTGTCTTCTATTGATTTGTCTTGTTAACTTTGTAGTCACAGACTTTGTTTTTTCATGTTGTATTTTATTTTGTTATATTCTTAACAATGAATGAATGAAAAAAATGAATGAATACCTAGCCATTAGGGTGAAGGTTAAAAAGTCAACCATTACTTGTATCTGCAGGAAGAGGGAAAATCAGTTTTTTTCAATAGAATGTCACTGGGTATAATAACCATTTTAGGACAGACTTCATGTTCAAATCAAAATTTAAATAATAAAAATATAATAATAAAAAGACAAAAGAACCCACACTTACTTTAAAGACATTTATGAAACAAGAAATGGTGAAACAATTTGTACTTTGATGTTTGTCACAGTTTTTTTTACTCTGAAATCTTGTTTTCGAGGAAGAAATGCAGATAAGTGTACAGGGAATTGAGGCAGAACACAATTAAAGAAGTCAAAGTGGGACATTTTTACAAATGCATAATGAAGAAAATAAAATCATCACAAAATTAGGTAAATTCCTAATTTAATCTTGAAGTGGAAGGTAGTTTGTTTTGCTTTTAGGTAGAAGATTATAGATGACATATTTTCTACAGGTATTGTCTTATGCCTGAAAGGATTTAATCATGACTCACTCATATTGAGATTGCAATTTAAGCTTATCAGGCCTTTTTTATTTCTTAATTCCTTTCATTTTGTAGTCAGTAAACATAAGAGTTGTGGTATGACTTTTGTTTTAAATAGTTAAAAATAAATGAAGTAAAGTCATATGATGATTACTGAGCAATTTCATTCATAATCCAACGTGTGAAGAAATGTTGAAGCAAATACAAACAATCTACACTGAGGGTGTAGCTAGCAGGTAGAGCTCTTACTCAGCCTGCACAGGACACAGGTGCAGAGCTCCCTCTACCCACTAAGCATTGGTAGCCCCACATAAGCATTTTAGAGAGAATAATTCACAAAATCACTTATGTTTATTTGCGGAAGGCACTAGCACAACTAAATGTTTTACTATTCTTGTAATAGGTCCTTCCAAGAGATTTTCTTATTAAAATGTTCTTTGTGTACTGATTCCCTCATTTATTTGTTCCCTCGTTCCTTGAATTGATCAAACACAATTGATTTCAAAGAGCTGTAAAATGAGAAAATATTTCCACTGGAAGAATGTGTGTATGTATATGTGTGTGTGTGTTGGGGGGGGGGTTGTTTCTAGAGGCAGGTGGATCTGTGAGTTTGAGGTCATCCAGGTCTACATAATGAGTTCCAGGACTGCTAGGGCATATAGTCAGGCCTTCTCAAAACTACAACAGTAACAGCAACAGCAGCAGCAGCAGCAGCAACAACAATATAAAAGGAAGAACGGAAGGAAGGAAAGAAGGAAGGAAGGAAGAAAAACTTTGGCATTGATCAATTCATTCTTTGAGACTACAGTTACCCTTGTACCCAAACTACTTGAAGATCCAAAAATAAAGATAATTAGAGACTAATTTACCTCATGAATATAGATGCAAGCATTCTCAATAAGTACTTGTGACCCAAATCCATGAACATATAAAAAAGACCATCCACTATGATCAAGTAGGCTTCATCCCAGAGATGAAACATATGCTTTAACATATGAAAATTGGTTAATGTAATCCACCAAGTAAACAAACTGAAGGACATGATCATCTCAGTAGATGCAGAAAACGTCTTAGATAAAATTTAACATTCTTTCATGATAAAAGCCCTGGAAAGATTAGGGAGATAAGGGGCATGCCTAAACATAATAAAGGCAATTTACAGCAAGCCACTGCAGTTTCTTAAAAACCAAGTGAATTTTCAGTGTTTGTGCTGGTTGCTTACAGACTTAAACTCTACCTATGTTCTATCTGCAGTTGTTTGCTTTGTCTATTTTTTTCTTGGCCTTCAGAAAGGGGAATGGCATGATGTTCAGTTTCAACAAGATGCAGATAACTCTGGCCTGGAAGATGATAATTCCCCCATCTAGGGCACAATATAAAAAATTTTAAAAAGACCAGTTCAAGTTAAGGGCCATGAAAAAGGGAAAGGAACAATTTTTTTCTAGATGAGAATGGATGCATGAATTTACAAACACAGGAAATCATTTGTTGCATTAGGCTCTTATTCATGGTTGCATTATAGACTAGCAAAAGCCAAAATAATGTGGGACAAATATAAGATGTTTTTAAGCCTCATCTGTGTCAAATAGAATGAGAGATAAGAGAGATGAACTTTTTCCTGGTAACAGAGACCCTATGGGGTAAGGGGCAGGAATTCAAATGAGGTTTTTAATAGCTATACTATCTTTTGGAGACTAGCCAAGGCATAAACAACTTTATTTACTTATATATGCTAAAACTGAAGATAGGTTTGCTTGTCAAAAAAGAATGATATTCTAATTCTCCAAGTCTCAAAGTCTCCTGTAGTCAAGAGCATAGAATCAGAAGCTCCATCAGTTCCTTACCAGTTAGGAGCTATGGGACTGTGTGAAGGCAGGTTTCCTAACCTCTCTAGGCTTCAGTTTCTTGATTTGCAAGGGGATTATTTGTAAGGATTAAATCTGTAAAGATTTAAAAGATTTCATGTTTAAAGTATTCAAATGCAGAAAGCATCAGAAATGTTATTCTTGAACCTGGAGTCTTATGTTCTTGAGGTTAGGTTTGTGATAGAATAAACTTATCTCTAAGAATTTGCTTAACCTAAGGCAGAAATTGCAGAGAGCATCATTGAAGTATAAATTAAAGGTCTGTGCAATTGCCTTTACACCTTCTCAATTATCCCCTTTTCCTAAAAGTAGCTGGACTTCTGTGCTACTATCACCCCATGACATGCTTCAGTACTGTCTAATTCATCTAAGAGACAACTTGGCTTCTCTCTGCTTATAGGAAGGTCTAAGAATACTTAAACATTCTTTGTATGTCATTAGTGATTGTATTTTCTCATAAGTGTCCCATCAAGAAATTAAGTATATTTGAAAGTCAGACATCTGAACTTTAACCACCTGTCTAAAAAAAATCTTCTTGAGAACTTGTTCACAGTTACCCTGAGTCCATAACCTTAAGTACTCAACACTTACTGAAGCCAATAAATGTAGGTTTGACTTCACAAATCAAATCATTTTTAAAATGTTATCACAAGACGCATATTCAATCCATTCCAAAAAAGAAAACAAACAAAAAACCAAAACAAAACTGTATCACTCAATGCCAAGATGTGTGTTGCTTCTGTTTAGACACAGTAGTGATTTACTAGTTTTCAATGGTGTTATTAGATTCAAGGCTATATTTATTTAATATTTTGTAAAGGAAGCCCAAATTATACTGTGCCAGCAACGAAGATGGTGACCGAGTACAAGGAAATTTTTGCTTGAAAAGTTTTTATCTTTGATTTTTGAAGGCCACACTAGTCCTCAAAGAAGGTTAAGACAGTTTTTGCATGCCTTTTGTTTAGAGAATCAGGAATAAGTGTCAAATCACCAATAGACTCTCTGAAGAGTACTAAAGGTTCCAGTTTGTTGTTGCTTTCTGAATCAGAAGCGGTCCTGTGGAGGAACGTGATACCATGTTGAATGCTTGCTGAAATAGATCTTTTTTCACATCTCTTAATGACCTAATATTCTTAGTAAAGCTGATTTATTTTCTCCATCTTCAAAGAGAAAATCCAAAGTACTTTCTTCCTTAATATTTTCATTTAGTGTCTTCTGTAAATGACTTTAATGAACTTCTAATGCCAACAGCTTTCACAGTGCCAAATGTAAATCCTTAAATGTAAAAACTTTTGAGTTTTGATTGGATAGTAAATTAATAAATATACTGTTTTCTATAGGCCATGCTCATGTTAAGTAACAAACTGTGGTTTTCTAGAATTAACCTAGAAACCATTACTGTCTTGTTTCTAGTTTAAAAAGACACACTGGGAGAAGGTCATGAGCTGAAGGTGAGTGGGTGATATTCAACACTCACTTTGGCAAAGATAAAAAGAATAATGCTGGCTTGCTAAAGTTCTGCTCAATGGGGAAACCTCAAATAAGAAAATGCTTTTGTAACTTTCAGCTACAGGGCATTTTCTTAATTAAAGATTGATGGGGAAGGGCCCAGCCCGTTGCGAGTGGTATTTTTCCTGGGCTCATGGTCCTGAGTCCTATAAAAAAAAAAAAAAAGTGGAGCAAGCCATGATGAGCAAGCCAGTAAGCAGCACACTTCCATGGCCTCTGCATCAGCCCCTGCCTCCAGGTTCCAGCCTGGCTTGTGTTCCTGCCCTGACTTTCTTCAGTGATGGGCTACAATGTGGAAGTGTAAGCCAAATAAATCCTTTCTTCCTCAACTTGCTTTTGGCTATGGTGTATCATCACAGCAATGGAAATCTTAACTACAACAGAGACATAGTTTTTTGACCATTATATTTATTTCCACTTGCAACCTGGAAATAGAGTTAAAAACCACCTTTATGGTGTATTCAGAATGTCGTATAAGGATGCTGATCTTAACAAAGGTGTCATATCTATGTCACTGGCACACCTCGCAACATGCAAAGACATTTCCTTAACAACAGGCACTGTGGGGACCATTTTGATGACTGCTGGTTTAAACTGCAACAGCAATGTCCACTCCATGGATAATAATGTCTATTACACAAACTCATACATATATGTACTACAGAGAAAGTGTTTGAGTTTAAATACCTTACAGAGGAGTGAATGAATGTTTTTCAGGAATTGATGAATATAACTGAGTAACATAGAGGGATTCTAATAGGATCTACTCATATGATTGAGAATCTATATTATTTTAGTCAAATATTAGTTCAATGATAACATTCTTCACAGAACAGTTTCTTACTGGGAATCTGACCTCTGTCGTGATTTAAGCAGACAGTGACCAGAGATATATACAATCGGAGCGCAGCCTGAAAGCCCTATTACCTTGCATCCACCTTTCACATGTAAAATGCCTGTGAATGCATCCCTTTCCAGTTCTCTCTTCATGTTAATTATAACTTAGATTTCATTTTACACACATCCCTTCTTTTGGGCGTGGAATACTGTAATATCTCTTATCAGAATGAGCAACAAAGGATTCTAGTTTACATCATTCTGAATACTTAAAAACTACATAAAGCCTTGTAATGAATTCTTTCAGCATTTCCCTCCATACTGAATGACTGCTAGCTTGGTAACCTTGAACATCAATTAGTCATTTCTTCATGATCTCTCCTCATCCCTGGGGTTTCCAAAGTCTGCCTTATATACACCTTAAGGTCACTTTTTTTGTTACTGTTGTCAGCACTGCTTACATGACTTCCTGCTCAGGTTTCATGTTGAATAGTGATCATCTATTATATGCTAACTGATTATCTATTGGCTTTCCTGGGAGCTTCTGCAATCGTACACAAATGGTTTGAGAATGGCTTCAGACGTAATTTTATAAGCATAAACCGAGCTAATGCACTATTTCTCAATATAGGATTTGAGTTAGTCCACTTGACTACTTATAAAGAAAGTGTCTGGACAGTGACTCAAGGAACCTTTTTTAAAAAAGCATATGAATCATACTCAATGATTTATTCACATATCTATTTAAAAAATTCCATTGGTCATGCTAAAAAAGGTTGCAAGCCCTTTGACTTAAGTATTTCTATAATGGCTGTTAAAATCAATTCTGGCATTAAAGTCTCCAAGAATGAACAATGCATTGAGTGGAAAATTGATTACATGGTCAAAGAACAGTCCTTTGTGGCCTCGTTTGCTTTTTCGATTAGCACAGCTGTCATGGCTGCTGTAGGTGGTCCTCAAAACTTACAGGAGAAAAAAAAATCTGTCCTTGACACTGAGTGTTTGTCTATGGATTTTTAGGAAAGAAATATTTTTTTTTTTTACTTTTTTTTCTTATTAGTATCCACTGCTACAGGTTTCAAGTTGGGAAGACACAAAGGAGGATGCTGTGTGAAGAATCCTGGTCAGAGTAACACAGAAAATTGTTGTGAGGTGATCTTTATCTTAGCCTATGGCAAGTACATTCTTTTGTAAGGGAAGCTGCTATACTTGGTATGACAGTCATACTTCTAGTAATTTATGTTTTGTAAAATTCTAGCTGATGAGTAGTTATAGAATGTAGTAGCTAAAGGTGCTTTTTATATTCTGCCTTCATAAAGAGACCAAATATTTTCTGTTGAATGTAAGGGAGTGACTGTCTCATCAACACACTGATCTCACACACTTGACCTTGAGTCCCAGCCTGTCAGCGTGTGATAGGTGCTTATTGAAGTGTGTTATTGATTTGCCTTAGATTTATTTACTTCCTTATTTTGTATTTTCCTTTCAAATAAATGGGCTTCTAGAGTTCCGGAACATTGATCTTCTTTACTTGCTTTGAACACTGCTTAGAGAAAAGTTATATACTGTGATGGCTAATCTTCATTGTCAACTTGATGGCATTTAGAATCACCATGGAAACACACCTGTGTGCATGCCTGTGTGTATATTTCCAGGAAGGTGTAATAGAACAGGGAGGCCTCACCCTGAATGTGAGTAGGACTGGAGGGGTGGTAGAGGAGTCTGGAGGTTCTGAACTAAGAGGAGAAAGCACATTGCAGAGCATGGCTTACTTCCTGTCTCCATGACTTTCCCACAATTGTGGGTCACTGGTCACATCCTGTCACCATGACTTCCCCACCAAGTAATGCACTGTGCTTTCTTTGAGTTCCTTTTGTCATAGCAACAAGAATAGAAATGGATATACAGGTATATCTATCTTTCTTGCTTCTCAGACTAGCAGCAGAAGGGCAATTTTTCCTCCCCCATGCCTTCCGTTTTAGTTTCCTATGTGGAAGAAACAAATGACTGTAAACTTACAGGCTCACAACAACACAAACTTATCATTATATAATTCAGAAGAGCAGATATTTGACATGTGTCTCATTAGAACACAGCCAAGATCCTGATGGGACTTTATTCTTTCTCGAGGTGTTGTGGAGAATTTCTTTCCTTATCTTTCTCAGATTCTACAGGCTACCTCAATTGTGACCTTCTTCATCTTCAAAGCCAGCAACAGCCTGGCCAGTCTTTCTCACACTACATCATCTTGACATTGCTTTTTGTGATACCATTTTTTACTTTTGAAAACCCTTGTGATTGCATTTGGACTGCTTGTATGATCCAGGATTATGTCTGTGTTTCAATATTAACCAATTAGAAGGCTTAATTCCACCTGAAGCCTTAATTCTCCTTTGCAGAGTAAGAACACACACAAGTTCAAGAGGCTGGGGTAGGGACACCTCTGTAAGCTCTTGATTTGACTGTGGTAATGTGATCTACTCAAAGTAAACTTTCAGTATTGCAGCTTTGTTTATTAACTGTGACTTCAGAGTTGTGCCTTTAGGAGAGAAATCACATTGCTGGAGAATTTCTATGCTCTTCCCAATATCCTGGAGGCAGGTGATATTTCTAGATGCAACAAAGATTTTTAATCTGAAGCTTGTGGATTAAAATCTGTGGGTTTCATATATATGCATCTTTGGATCTTGAGATTCTGTGTTAGCTAATTTGGAAAATGATCTTTTCTTTCCAAAGAAGTCGTGCGCAAAAAGTCCACAGTTATTAGATGTATTTATACTTAGCTGGGCAATTTATACTTATCATTGCTCCTGAATAATAATTTTGTTTTTATCCTTCATTCTCAGAAAATTAGAGCAATTTTCAATGGTTTTATACTTATTTTACAATTTATAAGCATCTGATTTAAGATCTACCAGCACCTCTTTGGTGCTTTAGAGGTTAATATGAAGTTTCCAGTACTGTATTGTATTATTACACTTAAGGTAGAACTATTGATGAACACTTTTAATGAGACCCCCCCCCATTTTTACAGCTTTAGATACTCTTCAAAGCACACCTGAATCTCATAACTGACCTGGAGTTTTTGGGTAGGCTTTACAACTATTTTCTGTTAGTTCTGTTTCTCTTTGCTCTACTTCATATTTTTTTGGTACAAGCCATTCTCTAAAATTTCTTAAATCTCATTTGCTTTTTTCTGTCAAAGATGTTTGGTGATGTCACAGGTAGAATTAGAGCCTGTTGGACAGATAGTATCTTTTCCTACTAGTGGCTATCAATGAAATTCCTACCCAATCATTGAGCCTGGCTTTTAGAATGCTCCCACGTTAAAAGGAAAATATGGACAGCAGTCATTCTAGGAGACCAAGGCTTGTCAAGTTTCATTCTTCATATGCTTGGCATTATTGTGATGAGAGGTTTAGCAGCACTCTTTCAGACTGCAGTGGCCTCTGTAGGGGTACAGTGACTGGGTGAACAGCCTGTGACTATTTCTCCCAGACTTCCATCTCTGAAAGCTGTTGTTGTCCTACATCAGACCTTGGGAGGCAGTGGAAAGGGGAAGATTTGGCACAATACCTCTGAAAGATTGCCAAAGTTCCTCATACCCTACTGCCTTGCTATCTACCACCTCCCATTCCCCTACTCCTCGATCATCACTTTGATTAAGTCTTTGCAGCTACCTGCCAGGCCTTCTGTGAAACGTCAATGTTTTAAACTCACTTTTCAAAAACAACAGCATTTTAAAAAGCTTCTGCAAATGTATTTCACAGAGTGCAAGACACGGTATTATTTGCTACAAAGAGCTGATAATTCATCGGTCATTTATCTTTTTAAACACTCCTGAAAAAGCTTACATGTACAGGAAAGGATTAGCAAGAGAGGGACAGGGAAGGGAAAGGCAGACAGGAAGATTGGCATCAACCAAAGAAATACAGCAAGTGATAGTTTTGCTAATTGATTATTGCCAAAGGAGTGTGATGAAAGGTAAGAGCGTCAGGCTCAGAGTGAGGAGACAGTGGCGCTGGTTGGATGGGGAAGTGACTGTAAAGGGTGGCAGGTGGAAAAACAACCTGCAGTTTTAGGAGAGTAATGAAATAGAAAGTTCAGATATATTTTATGAAAGTCTTTTTGGCATTATGCATACCTTATAAAAACCCACGACCCATTCCTTTTAGATTCGTTTTGGTATAACTGCAGCAGGCTGACTTTAGAATTCGAGAAAATAATGGTTAACTTCCATGATAGAGATTGTAAGTATCTACTTTGGTTTATATTTGAATGCTACAAGTACACGCACCCTTGTAGTGTACCTGAACCCACAATGATCTATGTCGACAATATTCATTAAAAATGATGGCGGAAAATACAGGTTTTATTTCAATAATGCAACGGGTTTTGGCAAAATAATTTTTTAAAAAATATCTCCTTTCTAGTATAATCATAGTCAGAAGCTTTGTGTGGCTTCCTGTTCAGAGCCCTTCATTTGAGATGTCTGTGACTGTAGTCCTTGACTTACTTGTTATAACATGGAAACTTTAGCTGACTAATAATTGCTTTGGCTTGCAAAGAACAATAAACAAGCTTAAATCATTTAAAATCTCTCTCTCTCTCTCCCTCCCTCTCTCTGTCTCCCCCTCTTTCTGATAGAACACTTCTAATACAAAATTCCTTTTAATGAATTTCCTTTTATATAAGATAAAATATTTAGCAAGAGAACTCGAGTTACACATTAGGTCATTTCATTCATAAATATCCAGGATGTTCCTCTTACATGACCTGATAATTCACAGAAATGTTTATGTGCTGAACAGAATTACCTAGCCAGGGCTCATTCCTTTGCAGATGAAAGATACAAAGTCACACCTTCAGAACATTCTTTAAAATAGTTTTTTAGAATCCAACAGTCTGGAGAGCATCTCCTCTTCACCCCTCTAACACATGTTTATAACATGTGAGACTCACCTCTCCCTCCCACACCTGTAGCAGACATTTAGCTGCTAGAAGGGAATTTTCAGCTGGCTATAAGTTGGTAACTTTGAAGGAACTGCTAACAGCTGTTCAAGGCCAAAATAGATTACTCTGTTGCATGTAAGACCTCTCAGCATTTTTTCCCTAATGCACATTTCTTTATTTTCTCAGAGTTAATTGCTAAATGCCATCCACTCCTGGTGCTCTAGAGAAGCTGAATTTTCTCAAGATGTTCTATAACTTTCTCCTTGGAGATTTCAATCTCTTTCATATATTCTAACTTTTCTTAAGCTGTAGCTTTAAAGCAGGATGCCCTGAGTGTCTTTTATAGTAAAGGGGGTTGGGATGGGTGGTGGAACTATCATCCCTCTCAGTTATCTTTATTCTTGAATAGACATTTCATGTATATTTTTATATATTTGAAAAACATAGTTGAGAATTTGAGCTTTGCTAGCCTTTTGACAACCTGAGTTCTGTCCCTAGATGATGACTACCCCAACCCCAATCCTGTGAGTGATCAATTTGCGTCCATTGTATTTTTACTTATAAATCTGAAAGAAACAATTTACCATCAAGCTCGTAGGTCCTGAAACCTCTTGTCTAAATGGCTATGGAGATGTCACCCCCTGCACTTTAGGAAGGCTCTCTAGAGCTCTTTCAAAAATGTCTGAGTTGAAGACATTTGCTTATACTCTTTACCTAAAGGGTACCTTCCTCTTTTCACAATGTAACTAGGTCCTTTAGTCAAAATGTCACAGAGCGGCCTGTCAACAAATCATGAAACAGGTAGGATTCCTCTGAAGGTCATGCATATGATTGCTCATCAAAGACTCATACTAAAGGTCTCGCAGCTTTGTCGTTTGCATTTGCTCATTGCACACTCTCTTTGCCTGTCCTTTTTGGCAAATCTACTGTCAGCCTTTCTGCTTTCCCCTCCCTTATGCCTGGCACTACTCCAGGGTTCTTGTTCTTTATGTTGTGAGATGTGCTAATTTCATTCATCTGAAATAGATCCATTGTTTGGTCTCAGTGGAGTCAGATCTGCAATGCTTCCCTGTGTGCCAAAGTGGTGCTGTGTCTAGGAAAGTCACATGGTCAGGAAGGTAAAGGAAGGCTATAAGGAAATCTCAGAAGAGGAAACTCAAGACAGGTTGACAATTAGAAGGTCTTTAAAAAAGAAAGTAATGTGTGTGAGTGTGTTCTTAAATACATGAGCACAACCTGCTCACTTTCTGCAATGTTACATATAAATACATTTCAATGCTTACCATTTGGTATTACATAACCCCTTGGTGTACTCTTAATGCAAAAAGTGGCCATGAATTTGCAAAAGAGCAAAGAGTGAAAAGAAAGGGATGGGAGAAATGGGGTCAAAGTATTGTGATCTCAAAAAGTAAAAGAAGTGATTTTACAAAAAAAAAAATGTGGGAGGGAGAAAGGGAAGGGAGTAATGGGGTCAAAGTATTGTGATCTCAAAAAGTAAAAGAAGTGATTTTACAAAAAGAATGATATAATCGACCAGCTCCATATTTCCACCAACACACACTATAGGAAATTATAGCAATGATTTGATATAATTACCCAGGGCAAGGCATGGGTTCAAAGGGGCCTACTAAGATATAAGTTGTATAAGATCTTTTAATGTGATTAAATTCACTGATAACATCTGAATGTAGATTTTAGTAAAATTCTTTACATGGGTCTGTCACATTGAAGATGGTTTAGTTAATCATATTGCCTTAATTCCAACCACTGAACAGTGGTATACTTTTTAGGTATATCAATCTTCTAGAAAGCCAAGGGTGAAAAGTCCGAGAAATTGTCTTAGAAAAGTAGAATACTATTTAACTTAAATGTCTTGAGTCCATTGGGCAATTCACTATGTATTCTGTGTCCCAAAGAAAGGGCTGCTGAATAGGGAAGGGGGAAGAATGGATACCTTAATGCAATTGGAAGTAGAAAATGCAAACAGACAGAGGCAGTTGTACCTAAACATCAGTGAGCTTATTAACTTAGGTGAAAATAAGTTTTCCTTCTCAGATTACTCAGGCCTTGAAACAAATCACCCCCATCCAAAGTTTTGAGCATATATTGTCAGAATTTGCAAAGAAATTGAGGCTAGATATGATGGCACATGCTTTTAAGTCCAGCAGGAGTGGTGTGGAACTGTGTAAGGGTATCCTGATTCATGGCTGGGCATGGTCCTGGAACCCCAAGACTCAAAGTGAGAAATGGCAGGTGTTTGGTCACGTCCCCAGAACCCAGGGTCCTGATGTGCAGTCTTGTCTCCATAGACCTACATTGTTCAGTCACGTAGGCCATTACAGCCCCTCCCAAAGTGCAAAGGTGAGGGTGTGACTATAGGCCTCAGGCCCTAGGGATTTACATACTAATGAAGGCCAAATGGTGGAGCAAATTAAGCATGCTTCCCCAGAACCTCCCCCTTTCTCCCTCCCTATTTAACTCAGGTCTGGCCTGAGTTTTACGGGTGGGGGGTGGGGGAGTAGGGGAATGGGGGGTGGGGGGGTGAGGGGGTGGGGGGGTGGGGGGTGGGGTACATCCAGATCCATCCACCATCTGCCATGACAATAAACCCTTTTGGAACCAAGGACTTCCTCTTGTCATTGGGGCCTGCTGTTGCCAAAGCCCCCAGCCCCTGGAACCTTGTATGTGAGACATGCCAGTGTGGAAACCCCCCCCCCCCCCGGACCTCCGTCACCCCTTCGGCCCCCTTATTTTCCCACAGAGTGGGAGGATTGCAATAATCCTGGGAGAGAGAGAGAGAGAGAGAGAGAGAGAGAGAGAGAGAGAGAGAGAGAGAAGAAGGAGAAGGAGAAGAAGAGGAGGAGGAGAAAGAGGAGGAGGAGGAGGAGGAGGAGGAGGGGAGAGGAGTGGGGGGAGGGAGAGAGAGGAGGGAGGGAGGGAAGGAGAGAAAGGGGGAGAGGGACAGAGACACACAGAGAACAGAGATAGAAACAGAGAGAGAGACAGCAGAAACAGAAGGAGAAACAGAGAGGGAGAAAGTGGGAAGAGAGAAGGAGAGAGAAAATCTTTCTTAGAAAAGCATAACAAACATGACAAACACAAATTCCATGCATTTCATACTGATATTGGACTAACTGGTTCATCTTTAAAGATAAAATAAGACTGGGAAAAGTAGGGGAGGCAAACTGTGTTGAACTATTATAAAATTAATGTATTTATTCACTTTACATCCCAATATCACCTCCTCCCCTCCCCTTTACACAGATCCCCCTCCCCCACGCCAACCTCCCCTTCTCCTCTAAGGAGAAGCCCCTGCTGGATATTCCCCTCCTCAGCACATAGAGTCACTGTAGGACTACACATATCCTCTCACACCGAGGCCAGACAAGGGGTCTAAGTCAGGAGAATGGGTTCTACAGGCAGGCAACAGATTCAGGAACAGCCCCGCTCACTCCAGTTTTAGGGGGACCCACATGAAGAAAAAGCTGCATATATGTGGGGGACTTAGGTCCATCCAGTCCATGCTCTCTCTTTGGCAAGTGGTTCAGTTTCTGGGAACCCCCAAATATCCAGCTTAGTTGACACTGTTGGTCTTCCTGTGGAGTCCCTGTCCTCTTTGGGTCCCTCAATCCTTTCCCCAACTCTTCCAAAAGACTTTTTAAGCTCCATCTAGTGTATACACTCCAGAAACGAATATTTAGTATTAGTATTTAGACTTTTAATAGGTTGTTATCCTGATGAATAAAGAAGAATATGAGAAACAAATATGCAGTTGAGGAGCTGAGATATTTACTACCCAGACCCTTGCAGAGAATGTTTAACATCCTTGGCTCAGTGTACAAGGATAATTAAAAGTGCTAGCATTATTAAATCTAACCAGAGACCACACACAATGCCTGGAACCTTACATAATCTGTTTTGTTTAATCTCCACATCAATTCTACAGGAGATATTTCCTTTTATGGCAATTTTAGAATTGAATAATCAAACTCAGAGAAAGTATCTTTTCCAATGTCTCATCTCTAATGCTTGCACAGTTTAATTGCTATGTTAAATTATACAAAAATTCTCTAGTTTATTCTATTTGTTCCATGTTGTGTGCCTCGGTAAAGGTTTTTATTTCCCTTCATGAATATACCATGTGTCATCAATATATTCATTCTGTCACAGACTTTGGTTTTATAGTTAATGGTATCATCATCTTTCCTGGATTCTCATTGGTTGTTGCTAGTGAGAAAGGGATTAGGCCATAGGTGTAATCATTCTAACTACTGGGAATTGGGGACTTCCTTAAGAGCGGTGGTGAAGTACCATTTGGTTTCTATTGGTTAGTCCAGACAATCATAATAGGATGGCTACCTTGTGAATGATATCCATATTTTTCCTTCTTGTCTAGTATTTGCACTGTAACTTCAACTTATAAATTGTTCAAGGGAAATTTTGTATCATTTTGATTCCAGTAGTGATAAAGTTGCCTTTTCAGGGTCCTGAACATTAGTTTGTGATGGACTTCGATGTTATAATACGAAACTGCTGTCCTATTTTAATCTTGTGTAGTTGTATAATCCTGGATTTTATTCAGTCTCTTCTGGGAACTTGTTAAGATGAACATATGACTTTTATTTACTGTCATATTAACATTATAGATTTTATTGCTAGTCTTTACACCAAACTATCTTTGCATTCTTGAAATAATCCATATTAAGTACTGCTAAATTCTGAGTTTACTGTAACATCTGTTGTTAAACAAAAGTCCATTTTTTTCTTGGAAAGATTTTTCTCATGTTTAATAGAAATGAAAAGCTATTCTTGATTAAAAATTGTGTTTGTTTATTAGAAGATATTTTCCATTTATATTGCTAAATGAGTTTCATCATTGATTTTATTTTTCTGAGTTGTGTTTTATTTGGTAATGATAACATTATAGTACAAATCTGATGCTTTCTAAACTCTTTAATGGTTTTTAAACTATCTTTTCAAACACAAATAGGAATGACATGTCCCTTAAGAAGGTAAGCAGTATCAGGTTTTAGGAAAACAGGGGTCTTGTGATGTCACTTTTACTTGGTATTTACATACTATTTTAACTTCCTTACCTTCTATTTATGAGATATGATGGTAATTGGACTGATGTTAGTAATTTATTTTCATCAATTATTTTTTGTGTCTTGACATACTTATTTCTATATCTTTTCAAATACTTTTATCTATGATTATATTTCATGACACATTTAGTATCTCAGTTGCATCTGTGTATACTAGACTTACCACATATAACTTACCAAGTTATGTTTTTAAAGAGCCAAATCTTGTTCTTTATTATTTTCTATATTCAAATTCATTAAATTTATGCCTTTTAGAAATGAAGTTACATCTCATTTCTTTCTGTTTTTTGTTTTTTGTTTGTTTGTTTGTTTGGTTTTTTGGGAGACATTTTGAGACACAGTTTCTCTATGTAGTCCTGGCTGTCCTAGAACTCACTATATAAACCAGGCTGACCTAGAACTGACACAGATCCTAAGTCCACTTAGACTGCCTCTGCCTCCTAAGTGCTAGGATTAAAGGCAGGTACATCACATTTTTTTTTAAATTTTATCTTGCTTTTATTTTTTAGTTTACTGATTTTGCCATATAGATCATTCACTTTTCATTATTCTTTATTTAGTAATTTAAAGAATTTAAGATTATGATCCTCTTCTTATGAATACTTCTTATTCATTATAATTCATACATTTATACACACACACACATGTATATAAATGTATACACGCACACACACACACACACACACACACACTTTTTTGCAGTATTAGAGATTGAACTTAGACCCTATACATCCTAGAGTTAGGCTTTACCACTAAATTATCTTTCCACATATTAATTAATATATTTTATGCAGAAACAGGGTCTCACTAAGTTTCCCAAACTGACCTTGAATTCAACTGAGGAGCTCAAGCTGACTTTGAACTTATAGTCCACTCATCTCAGCCTCCCAAGTGTCTGAGATTGAAGGTCTGTGTAAACAGGCTTAGATGAGATTGTTTAAATGTCGTTTCTCCTCTGAAAATTATGACAGTATATTATTTAATATATAGCTAAATTATAGTTAAATTATTACTTATTAGTTTTTATTTGGATATTTTCGTTGGTTTGTACTGTGATTAGAGAAAGTAATTATTTTTATTTTTTGCTAAAAAGCTTTTTGGGACTTTGTGCCCTAATTTTTAAAATCCTCATAATAATTTTAAATTTTACAAGGGCGCCATGTAGGAAGAAACATAAACTTCCTATTGATAGAATACAGGATTTGATATGGTTGTGGATTAAATCATACACCATCTATGCTTTTAACATTCTTGTCAGCATTGTCAGTCAAAAAATGGAAAGAACTGTGTTAAGGCTTTGCAGTGCTGTAGCATTTTACCATTTCTTCCTTGTATCTGTTACACTTACTTGACATAAGGGATCTCTTACTAATGCCACAGCTTTAATGGTGCTATGGTTATTCACATAAATTACTGTTCATAAGGAATGAAAGGTACCTGCCCATGGACATGGTTCAGGTTGACATTTCTATGTTATTTACAAAAAAAATTAAATTTCTAGTTCATACATGACAAAATTTTACATTTAGGTTATACTTTTCCATATACAACTTTGAAAAATTATTTTTACAAAAGTATTTGAAATTTTTGGTGGACACGTGCAGTCATTTTGCAGGTACTCTGTGGACAGTAGTATCATATGTTAAACAAAACCTGGTTCTGGAAAAGATTTTTTCTGTTTTATTCACTAAAAATGGAAAGGAATACTCGGTCCAAAAATAGCTTATCCAAGGAGAACAAAACTTGCATCTAGTTAATTTTTACTGAAGATATCTAAAGCAACATTTAAATGTTTTACTTTTGTAAATTTAAATATACACACAAATAGAATAACACAATTCAATCTTTTGAACTACTCATTACTTAACTTCTACAATTATCAGAACTTTTCTGAAGTACAAGTGAGTCTGCCCTGGTTTTTGCCCTGGAGTATGCGATAGAACATATTGGCTAGCTCATCTCACACTTTAGTGTGTCTGAAGCATGTGAAGACATGAGGTAGGATGGTAAAGGGGGCGACACCACTGCTACACAGGGAAAGGCAGAAAACCATGTTGCTAATACCACCTAGGGTTACTTGCATTTGAATTTTCTCAAACACTGAATTAAAAAATATTTTTTCTTTTTATAGTTTGTTCAAATAAGGAGCCAGACAATGTTATACACTGCTTCTTAGTCTATGTAAGCCTCAACAATGAAAGGCCTTTGCCTGTGAACTTTGTTTGCTTTTTTATTTTTCTTTTATTTTTTTCCTTTATCTTTTATTGAAAATAGATTTTTATGCATAATATATCCTGATTACAGTTTCTCCTTGCTCTACTCCTCCTAGTTTCTCCCCACCTCTCCTCCCAACAGATTTTACACTCTTTCTGTCATTAAAAAACAGGCTTCAAAGAGAAATGCATAATATATAATATATATACATATAGAGAGAGTATCCATGCATATTATCATACAAAATATAGTAAGATAAAGCAAAAGGTAACACACTGGAATTGGAGAAAACAGAAGGAAAACAGCCCAAGAATCAGAGAACCACTAGTTCTCACACTCAGGAATCCTATAAAAACACAAAACTGGAAATCACAATATTTATGCAGAGGACCTGGTACAGACCCATGAAGGCCCTGTGCATTCTGTGTGTTCATATGAGCTTTGACCATGTTGATTTAAAGGACCTTGCTTTCTCGATGTCCTCCATCCCCTTTGGCTTACACTATTTCTGCCTCCTCTTCTGCACAGTTCCATAAGGCCTGAGGGGAAGGGTTTGATGGAAATATCCCATTAGGGCTGTGTGTTTAAGGTCTCTCACCCTTTGCATAATGTCTGCCTATGGCTCTTTGTACTTGTTCCCACTGGCTGCAGCAGGAAGCTTCTCTCGTGATGGCTGAGCAAGGCACTATTCTGAGTGCAGAAGAGTGTCATGAGGAGTAACTTTAAAACAACTTTATTATTATTGTTGTATAATATCAGTAGTATCTGGTTTTACCCTAATTTTCTAGGGTATCTAGTCTCAGGTTCTTGGTTACCCAAGCAATATCAGGTACGTATTGTCATGGAATGTGTCTTAGCTCAAATCAGTTATTTGATGATAACTCCTACAGTCAGGATACCATTGTGTAACAAAGGGTTTGTTAACCTGGGAGGTTTTAAAATAAAAAAGTATAGTTTCTCAGTTCTGGAGGCTAAGAGTAGGAAAACAAGGTTCTAGCAACTTCCCTGTCCACTAAAGACTTACATCAGCACTGACTGTGTTTTCTAGTCCTGCTTTCTCTCAATAGGAGGGGAATGATAGCTCTTCTTTGGAAAAGGAAGACATCAATGCTATTCAGCAGGGATTAGTCACTAACCACCCCAGGGCAACAGCTCATGAGTTATCACCTTGAGGGGTTGGGTCTCAACATGGAGATTTTGGAAAAGCACAAACATTCAGACATTGATACATCCAGGTAGCATGCTTACTGCTTTAAAATAGCATACTTTGTTATTTGTATGTGTATGTATGTGCTTGTGCATGCATAGGTACATGCTTGTACGCATGTGTACAGTTATTGGTGCACGTGTGTGTGTGTGTTTGTGTGTGTGTGTGCGTACACGAATAATGGTAGAGATAATTTTAGGAGTCTTTCCACTGTGTGGGTCCTGTAGATGCTGCATTCTTCTTTCAATTTTTCAGATTTTATGTTTTCTAAATGTGGTTTGTTGCAATATTCTCCATGTCTCACTGTTTCTATTAAAAGTTTCTGTTCTTTCTTTTATAGAGCCAGAGTGGAGAAATTAACTGCCCTCTGTGAATACAGTTAAAACTAGCAGTTTTAAACATAGGTAGAGATTCACATGTACCCTTTCCTTGGGTTCACACGTAAGCCTTTGAAAGGAGTAAATAGATCCTTGAAAGGTCTGATCCAGAGGATAAGTCATTCTACAGTGTCAGAATATAGTGTTATAAATGACATATTGTTATCTCACATCCAAAACATTTTAGAATATAATGAAACAAGCTTTAAAGTGAGCATTTGATTTTTATATCAATGTTTATATTTGATGTTTATATTTGGATTTTCTAGTTGGAGGGCATTGTTTTGTTGTTATTGTTGCTTTTTGTTTCTTTTCTTTTACTTTTTTTTTTCTGAATTCACATGGGTAGATATCCAGGAAGAATTGGTACAGAACTAGCTTAGTCGTCAATTAGGCAAGCTGATGGTTTTAGGTAGCTGTTAATAAGGCGAGAGAATTGTTAAAAGTATATAAGTAACTCTCCAATTGGATAAATTACATGAAAAAATTTAGAATGGTCTAAAATTAGAATTAGTATGACTAATTCTATGACTTTTAGGAAAGCTCTGTATAATTTGTTTAGGTAAAGACCAATCCCCTACAAGCCCCAGAAATCCAGGACTTTTTGATCTGTTATTTCCTTGCAGGCAACCTTGCACACATCAGTGAAGTCCCAGCTAACACGTCACTCCAGGAAGAAGGCTGCTCCATTATCTGCAGTGCTGCCACTGTGCTGCATGTCAATACTTAGTGCTGAAGCCTTTTTCTAAGCTTGATGGATGTGCTGTGTCTCACTGTGCATGTGCCTATAGTTAGATTTCCCTTTTAAAACAGAGCCATTAACTCTGTCCACTTTAGAGTGTTTTCTCCCCCCTTTTCTTAAATGTACAAAATAGAGCTGATGTTTAACTATTTCATGGCATCTGTTTCTAAAAAATATTGCCTCAGTAGATATATCAGAAATCGCTTTAAGCCAAGACTTTTGAGTAGTATGGAAACCTCTCCATCTATTTAGGAAAGCAAAATCTTATAGAGAACAGTCGCTTTCTCTCTGATTCTGTATATTCAGGGCAAAGAAATCAAGGAGTCAGAGCTGGAAAACTATAATGAGTTTCTGAAGCTGTTGCCTGGGGTCCAGTCCTATGACATCACCAATATTACAGTCTCTTCTTAATGGATTTTACTTGTCCTTTGAGCTGCAAGTAGGAACATGTTAAAGACAAATAACAGAATGAATAAAATGTTAATAGTCCTTTCAAATTGAAGAGTTAGTCACTACTTCTGTAACCTAAGTTAGTAATTTTAAGAATCACACTTTAACAGCTGAAATCAAAACTGTTTTCACTTGATCTAAATGTGAGCTATAGAATTCTGTGATGGTAGAGGCTTACATTTGTTCATAACTAATAAAGAATTACCTACAATTTCAGACCTTTTAAGAGTTACTAGATGTTTAAATAAAGTGATGTGGCAAGTGATTAAGGACCATTGTAGCTCAGGTGTTTTAGACCAATCTTCCTGAAGAGATAATGGGACATTAAAGATTTCCGATCTAAGGAGGCTTTGACCAAAGTTTGGAGGAAGATCTTATCAAGGGAAAGGAATCAAAGAACAATGATGGCGAACTGGGATTCTCTAAGGGAGAGAAAGAACATGGTGTCATTCAACAGTTGTGTCCTTGGCGGAAACTTCAGACAGAGGCAGATCCCTTTAAGGTGGCTGTCGTCTGCCCACTGATGCTGTAGCCTTGCATGACTTCAGGTCTACAAGCTACAGAGCCCTCGTCTATAAATGGCAACAATTCATAACCACCATGACAGTTTTGGGGGGGGGCGATGATAAAGTACAAAGGTGTGTGCAGGACACAAAGTAAGTCCTCCATCAATGCCATGGTTTATTTCTTCTTGTTTTCAGATAGATTTTTTTAAATAAAAGTTTTTAGCATGAAGTTAACCAAAAAGGATTGATAAATGTTTGCCTTAATCATGTTTATAATTTAAATCAAGGCATAAAATAAATTTCAAGACTTTATGGTATCAAAGTATGATAGTGTAGAGGAAAGACAGGAATAAATTGGAGACAGCCTGGAAGAGATAAAGAACTTCAGTTAGAAGCCACAACACTGAACTGGGTTTGAAGGCTGAAGAATTTTGTTTTAAGGGCTGTTTAGGCAGGAGAGACATGAAAAACAGAACAAAGCTATGTAGTGAGACAAGAGTGATACATTCAGAGGTACGTAAGGAGCATGGGAAGCAGATACTTGGCTGTCCTGCCTACTGCATATTTGAGTGGCTTTTCAAACTGATTGGACGTGTTGATAAAAGGACCTAGGAAGGACCTTGAGAGCAGGTAGAGCTGCTTGAACTTGAAGCAGCAAGTCTCAACCTTTCCTTTCATAGTATACCAAGAGGTGGCAGGCAGAACAAGTGGAGAGAGTTAAGCAGGCTGAATGAAGAAACAAAGGCCTAGCCATGAAAGATATCTTGAATGCTTAAGTTTCACTCAGTAGCAGAAGTTTTATTTTGACAGTGTAGTTGCCATGAATTAGCGATGACTGCTTCAAGAACTAGACTAACTGCTGTTCATTTGTCATCTCTATTACTCTAATGACCCAGGGACATTATTCAGGTTTTACAGATGAGGAACTAAAGCTCAAGGAGATTAAGGGGGTTTAAAAAATAATAGTTGTTACTGCAACCTTGTTAATGAGTATGAAGTTCCCGTTCCTAGAATAGACCAAAATACTTCTTTGGCCCTAGGGATCTTGGAAGATTAAGGTAGGTTTTAAGAGATTAAAGATAAATTGTGGAGGTCATAGCTGTACAACAGAATGCAGTCTAATGTGTGACTCTCTTGTAATATATGAGCTCTTCCTTTAGGTGTTCTGTCCCTATTAGTGTATACAAAGAAAAAAATAATACTGAGAGACAATGTCAATAAATATACATGGCTTCTCTAATCACTTCAGTTGTCAAGATGAAAATTTAATATTGGCACAAATATACATATAGATCAACACTTATATAAATATGTATAATGTCATTGGTTAGTTTATATCTTTTATACTTTAACTGGCTCCTACCTATGACTACTCTCAGCATTTTTAGATTCTTTGGTTTGCAGTCTATAATACAATTATACTCAGGTACATGAAAGGCAGAGCATTTTGCTATTGCTCCAAGGGAAAGACAGGGACAGGTAGCAATATGGGGACATGAAAGCTTAGTTATGTGTGTTAGAAGGGTATAGCTATCTTCATTTCCCAGAACCAGTGATGGATAACTGATTTTAATGGTTTGATATGTTCTGGGACAAAGGAACGCTGTCTGGATGGTTGGTACATGGTTCTTAGGATATTAAAACATCAGCGATGCTGTAAAGAGCCACCATAATGGCATGGCATGGTAGTGTGTATGCTTACTAGAGAGCTCAAGAAAAAAATAGCCCTGACCAGTGTCTCAAACTTGGTGCAAGCAGAATGAGAACCAGTCACCACAAAATATAGATAATGGTAATGTAAATCTAGATAAATTTACATAGTTTGGCCGAAGATATAGTTCAGTCTGTAGAGCGTTTGCATTCAAACATGAAGCTATGAGTTCAATTCCCATTGTTGCTTAAAGAGAATTTTTGCCTTTTTTTTTTTAAAGAAAGAGAGAATGAACATGTGGAGGTGTAACAGTGGAAAAATGGGGAGGGTCTAGGAAGAGATGAGGAAGGGAAGACTGTGATCAGACTATATAATGTATGAAAGAAAATTTATTCTCATTGAAAAAATAGAGTATCATAGTGCATACTTATAACCCCAGTACTGGGAATGAAAATGCAAGGATATCAGAAGTTCAAGGCCAACCTCGATTGAACAGTAAGCTTGAGGCTAACCTGGTCTAGAGGAGAATTTACAAATTCTGGATAAACATTAATAGAAAATACAGTAGACTATAACTTCCATACCATACTGTGCCGTTTTCATGAACACACACTACCAATTTTTATGTTAGGACAAAGAATAGACCCAACTCTATTTCTTATGGGATTCCTTTTTGGATAATATCTAAGAGGAGTGTGCATCTGTGAAGAGATGTGCATTCTTCGAGTACAATTCATTCACAGTGGGGCTTCTAAATTCCCTAGGGTAAATACTAATTTGATGATGCATTGTAGGGTGCACAATGTGTTTGGCACTATAGTTAGGCGCTGTGAAAAAGAAAAGCTGGCCAATGCACAGAAGCAGCCAGGAATACCAGCTAGCCAGACCGCTTGCTTATTGTGCCTGCAGCCTAAGGACAGCCCTTGAAACACACACAGAACATGTTCCCTCCCCTTCCTCTCTGTGCATCTCTATTCGTGATTCCCTTTGGCTTCCCTTTTTAGTATTGAATTCTTGATTTCTTCCTCCTACATATTTTCCATTCTCAAGTCCACTAAAAAGCATGTTTCTTAACATTAAGTTTTGAGAGTCAGTTTTCTGTATTGATGCATTAATTTTAAATGTAATGCAAGTTTTATCTCTTGTATTTCTCAAAAAAAATAATAACACCCTGAATTATGTTACTTGAGAGACTTTTTTCTGTCCAATGAACTTTGATTAAGAAATCCTTTATCTCTGACTAACATTATTTGAGGTTTAATTTCCATATATTTTATCTTTTCAATTAGTTATGTCTAATAAACTCACCCATAGAAGCATAAGATATACACATAGAAATCCCAGGAGTGTTAAACTAAATTTTTAATTTTTTTCTGGGCATTCAGCCCAGCTTGGTTTAACTTTTTAAAAATTCTCATTGTGTCCTAGATCTCATTTTAAAATAGGCAATTTATAATTACTAATTAGCAAGAATATGAAGATAAGGAAGGTGATTAGCTTATGAAAGCTTTCCTTTTAAAAAAGATTGAAATCACAGCAATAGATATCCGAGATGTAAACACTCCCTATACAGTGAAAGCTCATTTGCCTCTGACAATCCCCAGTCTCTCCAATACTGCAGATGAATTAACCCTGTCAGGAAATTCAATCATCTTATTGGCCTACAAAATTTGATCTCCTCTTATCCTCTACAGATCTCCTTTTCTGATCAGTGAATTAGTTCTAACAGACTTATTTCAATCTAGGTAGTTTAATTGTTATATCAGGGTTTCCAATAGAGCCAGGCATGCTTTTAAGCAGCAAAATGGCTGGTAGGCAAGTCCTTGTGCTAGAGGTGTAGGAGGGACCTTGTGAAAGATGAGAGGATATACTTCTGTAAATACACATCCATATAAGATGCATGTTTTAGACTTAATACTTAGGCCCCTATGGTGGGGTGTTGGCAAACATGAAACATTGAAGTGCTGACCTGTAAAGTGTGCCTATGGTATAAATCCATCATGAATCATCCCAGATTTCAAGCTACCACTGTGCATCACTAGATGCAGAACTCGACAGAGATGTCTATGTGCACACTCTCATTTCTATCACACAGACGTGGCAGATGGCTACTCTATGAGAGTTGATAATAGTAGAATCTAGTGGAATTACTCTCAGTGTTTACTATTGCCTTCAGAATACAATTTAATCCATGTCTGGGGCCCTGTTACTCTTAGAGGTTGCCTCAGGAAAGAAATCTCAAGTTGAAGGTCTACCTGTTCTATCAAATTAATTCAAAGCCATCCAAGGAAACTTCATGAAGCGCTGTCTCAAAATAAAAAGTACGAAAATGACAAATATTTATAGATTCATGTCACAAATTACACTGGTATACTAAATTAGTGGTTGTAGATTCTCCTTCAATGACCATGACTTGACTAGCACTGACTAGTTAGCTAGGTTTCCAGTTCCAGACATGGTCACTTTTTTGTTCAGAGGATCCTACAACCATAGAGAGATGTTGGTTAACTTCCAAGGGATGTACACCACTACAGCACCTGTAGGATTGTTGTGTTATGCTGGGCATTGATGTAGTTTGTAAGCATCATAGATGGGCAGGACTGTTGGCTGCTTCCCTCCTTTGGAAGTGTGAATGATACCTTCTGGTGCCATGAAAGCTAGTCCTCATGGAGGTGGCATTCAGTCCAGCTCTGCAAACATACATACAAGTAGTATTATATCAACTCAACAGGTTATTATATTTAAGAATATATGTATATACAAATACATACAGCAATGAATAATAAAAGAGAATATGAGCTTGAAGGAGAGCAAGGAAGCATATAAGGTATAAGGGAAGGTTTGAAGGTAGAAAAGAGGAATAAAAAATGTAATTAAATTACAATCTAGAAAAAAAAAGGAAAGAAAAGTATTAAGAGGATTAGCCATGCAGCTCAGTGGAAAAGCACTACCTAGTATTGATGAAGCCTTAATGTCAATAGCCAGTAAGAAGGAAAAAAACCCAAAAATATTTAATTTATTTTTGAATAATAACCACACTTGATGTCTGCTTAAAACATTCCTGAAAAGTTAACAATACGTTCTGTCTGCCAAAGTGGGCTTCAGCAACACCATCGAATCTCAGAGTGTCGGGTAGAAATAAAAATGTCTGATTTATAGATTTGAGTTTCTTATTTGTTCTACTTCTCAGAGGATGTTTTGAATGATTTGGAAAATAATCTGTGAGATAAATGAAAGAAGAGAGAGTCCCTGCTGAATGTTGGGTGCTGCTACTTGGGCTGTAGGACAAGGTACTGGTGATTGAATCTGGAATATTGCTCGTGCTAGGCAAGTAATCCACATGGAGCTGTATTGTTAGCCCCAGTGGAAAGGTGACTGGAGAGCTGACGCATCCAGGAACAGACAGATGAGTTGCCTGAGGAGATTATAAGAAAATCTAGGTATTTTCTGTGAGTTTATCTCATGCACTTATTACTGATAAACTCAGAAACCTGAGGGATGCGTTTTTCAGCTAAAGGTCTGGTTTTAAAACACCCACACACTTCCAGTTTACTGCACAAAGCTAAGTTTCTAATGTACATGACATGTGGTGTATGCACAAGAGTTGGCTTCATTTCTGCTCACTTTGCTTTTGGAGGAGGTACCTAGTGGATCAGACTTAACTGGAATTTTAACTGTTCTCAGCAGAGGAGACAGAACCAGCTAAACCACGTGTTAGCTCCTAAAATGACACTTGCAGCATCTCCTCAGTTTTTATTGGCTAAAGCAATCCATACAGCCCTGTTTGATAGACTGAAGATATTTAATTATCTACCTAAGAAGGAGGTTAAAGGAAGAACGTTATAGCAAATATTTTACATATAATATAATCTCTCACGTGGAGGAAGAAGGATGGATCGAGTGCTATCAAATCTCAATATTAATAGTCAAGTAAAATTGGTTTAAATGCCAATTAAAAGAAGGGACCTACAATTTCCTTATATCTTTATGCTTGTATAGCAATCATTTTACCCACTGAGGCATCTTTGCAGTATTGTGTGAAATGTTCTATAAATGAAAATAGTTTAAGTTCATAAATGAAAATGAAGACATTGTCCAAGTCCTAGTTTGTACTCTGTTATCACTGGAACTGGCTTGAGCATTGGCTTTAAGTGGCAGAAGCATGTAAGAGAGAGGCTGGTGTATTCCATCTGGGGTTATTGTTTTCCACAAATCAATATTTCTGCTGCAGCATTTAAGGTTATGCTTAGTATGTCTCGCAAATGTGTAGATACTTGTGGCTGTGACCCAAACAGAGGGTGGTCACCAAACTGAAATTATGTGGGCCTAAGAAAATAGAGAAGAAGAGCAAGAAGCTGAATGCAGAAAACCATGGAGGGTTCTAATCAGAGTGGGTGAGAAAGTTACAAACTATCATCAGCATGCTGCGTCCTTTTATTTTTGAGACAGGGTTTTATGTAGCTAGCCCCGACTCACAGTGAGTTTAAATTCCAGATATTCCTGCCTCCACCACCCAGTGTTTGGAATTATGCTGCTACACTTGACTTACTGTTTGTTTTTGAATCAACTAGCTTTCACTGAAGAATTACCAATGTTATTTATCTTGATATATTTGAGAACTTTTTTTGTTGTTATTAAACACATCCTGGTATTTCTAGTAAGGAGCAGAAGTCGTTCAGAATTAATATGAACCTTGCTTTTTAATAAAACTTTTAGCATAGGGGAAACAGTAATAAGGTCAGAAGCAGAAAGACAGATATCAAGTAAGAGTGATGAAAGATGGAAGGAAGAGAGATGGTGGGAATGGGAAGGAAATGACATATTTTCCTTTCAAGCCTTGTTCCCCGCTCTTATTTGAGTATAGTAATTTGATTCATGCTTATTCTCTGTATCTGATTTATTACTGATTTCATCATGAGTGCCCAGCTCTGTTGGCTCTTGCCCATTTGTCTCCAAGCTAGTGAAACCACCATCCACACAATGAGTGCACCAGTTGACCCTGTTAGCACTTTTAACTCTCCACTTAAATGGCTCCTTTTGCTGGTTATTTTTAGATTTATTGTTGTATGGGGTGTGTACGTCGTATAGCAATATGATACCTATGGAATGTTCTGTACTGTGTAAATCAATCACTGTAACAGCGTCTCTGGGTGAAACCAGGGGCAGAGAGGACAGAACGGAAAGGAGACAGAACAGAATAGAGAAGGTGGGAAGCAAGAAATGACAGCAAAGGGGTGAAGATACAATGAGAAAAACACTAGGAATTAGGAATGAACAGTCATGGGAGGCAAGAGAATAAAGCAATGGTTTTTGTATAAGTAAACACAAAGCCTTAAGCAGAAATTTATAGTCAAGAGAAAATAATTTTAAAGTCTGAGGAAAACAGAAAATAAATTCTGGTAAACGAATTTGTGTAACTGTGACTGGGTATTAAAACCAATAGAAAATTAAGCCGTGCATGCATATGGTCCTATAAATGCAGGAACATTATTATATCCTAGAGTCCCTGGTTCTGGTTCTTCTGCTCTGGTTAAAACTGGTTGAAACTAAGAAGGGGGAAAATACAGCTGTTAGAGATGGTCAAAAGTTTTTGTGAAGAATACAGAAATGTATCATTTTGAAACTAATATCAGAGTAAACAAAATGCAAAAGTAGTTTTTAAACTGAAATCCAGTGTAAAACAGCAGTATTCTGAGTTTTCACTGGGAAATTCTTAAACATTGGGCCATCATAACATATTAAACACTGTTTATGAATACATTAGGAGAAAATTCCTTTTAAGTGTTTGGTACTTATTGTAGATTTTGATCTTTCTTGTTTCCATTGTGTCTTCCACCCTATTAATAAAAAGATTTTGACTCATACCAATGTTTTGTGGTTAGTGATTAATGCTCAGATGCATGGCCAAGACCCTTTGGTGAATAATTTTGTCTTTTCAGAATATACAGCGATAAAAAAAGAGCAGTAATTAAAGGTTAGTCTTAATTATGAAATGAACTTTGCTTTGTCATTTTCTCCTCACGACTTTTCAACAACTGTGTCTAAAACAACCTAACTTTCATGCTTGGTTTTAAGCAGAATTACAGTAATTGTTTTTGGAATTTTTAATTAGATGAATAATAATTGAGGTGAAGGCTCTTTCACGAATTTCTCTTAAGAGTTGACTTGCTACTAAATAAGCATGAAAGATACTTTCTGTTCCCTTAATTTTTACGTTAATAATTGTACCACTTAACGTTGAAACAGGCTTCAAGAACAAGGTGCAACGTCTTAACATAAAAATAAAATAAGATTTAGCCTTGCTTTTTTGTCAGTAGCTTTCTTTATTTCAAATGCACACTTTACCAAGTTTTTAATGAGTTGTTTTACATTTATATTTGAAAAATTAGACAAGTTTAGAGATGCAGTGTTTCAAGCTATAAAAAGCCGTCACAGATTTCTAAGACAGAGTAACTACGGTTAATCTCCGATGGACTCTGAAGTAACAAATGGATCATCCATTGATCTAACAGTGATTACATTGACTTGTAATTATGTCTAGCTTTTGAGTAAATTTCTCCTTTTCAACAATATGCTCTCCTGAAGAAAACAAATGAGATAAAATTGAAAGTATTAAACACAGTCTGAAAGCTAGCAGTTTGTTAAACTAGAAAATATAATCTGAAATGAAATGTGAATTTAGTTGTTTCTATACTCAGGACACCTAGAGATCTGTGCATAGTTTATCAGCTTTTGTCTTAACGCAAGTGCTTCCTGAGAGATGGCTGTGGAATGGTTACCTTGGGTAAAACACACTTGGTAACAATAAGGCTTGACTTTTTTCAAACTTTAGTTGTATTAAACAACTTCCTGTAAGACAAGTTTCAGCAGATCAGCACAAAATTTTCTTAATTTCATTACAGTCTGTAAATTAAAATTAATGAGTCTGACACCCACAATTAACAATGAAAAATGCAGATTGTTATAATTACTTAAGCAATAACATTGCTTTACATAGAAGACTTAAGGTGCTCCACAAATTATTTACAAGTGTTACATAAAACACACAAAAAAATGACAATTTCAATTTATTTTGTCAATGCAAAAAAACCAAAATACTTACTAAAACCTTTCTCGTTTGGGAATCTCTCGCCATGCATAATTAAGCAAATTTGATTGCAATTAAGCCTGGCTTCTACAGTAGAGTTTTAATTAATGCAAATCTGGCATCTACATCTATAAGATTAATTTTAGTGAATTAAAAGAAAACAACAAAGCACATTTGGAAGTGCGGTAGCATCATCGGGAGGACAGGTTTTAAAAGCTAGTTATGTTTTCAGCCTTCTGTGTGGATAGCCTTTGACTTAGAGTTTGACAGGTTGGTATTTTGCACAAATTTGTTTTGTTTTTAAATGCTATGTTAACAGGATCATCAAAATTACATAAATATTTCATAAAAAGATATAAATATATCATAGAAATTCAGCATGTCTCCTGAGCAAGGCTTGTTGTCCATTACACTTGTGTACACCCACACCCTGATTGCTTCTCAGAGTTAGATGCTAACCTCATCCTGAAATACACATAGACATTAATTTGTGTGTTTTAAAAGAAAAAAGACAGTGGATCTAAAACTGTTGTTTTCCTTTTTTGTTAATTTATTTACTTATTCACTTTACATCCTGATCAGAGCTCCTTCCTCCTCTCCTCCCTCTTCGGCCTTACAAATCAGTTCCCTGATTATCCCCCCCCCCTTTTCCTTC
This sequence comes from Grammomys surdaster, assembly GCF_004785775.1. Classification (NCBI taxonomy): domain Eukaryota; kingdom Metazoa; phylum Chordata; class Mammalia; order Rodentia; family Muridae; genus Grammomys; species Grammomys surdaster. The sequence goes on from NW_021620932.1 coordinate 2,074,066, forward strand.
TGTTCAGAGAAGAGGATGCTCCCCTTGGGTACCTTACTGCCCTGGGACATCAAGTCACAGTAGGACTAAGGACATCCTATACTACTGACCATTGTTGATACTGCACCCATTTTCTTCAGCAGCAGTTCTTAGGAACACTACCAGAGAAATTACCGATATAACTTTTTTTTTCACTTATATATTTGTCAATGCTATTTGATGAAATTTCTTTAGTTTTCAATTGAAATATCTTCAAGCATGCTTTATTTGATACAGGGACTTTTTATTCACTTGGGCACTCTTTTCCAGCTACAAGTTCTTACATGAGCTGAGGTATATTAATGTATATTGATACATTGAGTATAAAAATAAAGATCACTTATCATTAAAATAAATTTAAATTATTTAATTTAAAATAATTATCTAATATACATATAGTTTTGCCACTTATTAAAGACAAGAGTGAATTTGTATAGTAATGAGATGGATAGATGTATTTATTTTTGCATAAAATATTACATCTTGGCTGAATACTTGATTCTGTGAGATCTTCAATGCTTTTCAGAGTTCACCGATATTTTGACTTTGTAATCATCCATGGTGAATTGCCATTTCCAATAAACACATGGGCACATTGGAAGAAGGACATTTAGGGCTATTTTCAAGTTACTATTCTGTTGCAAGCTCAAAGCAAAATTCATTCAACATTACAGTAAATCATTGTAAGAGTGCAACCCAAAAGCCATACTAGTTTTATGCTTGTGTTCTTAGGAAAATGGCAGGAAAATAATAACCTTTGTTTTCTATAATTAAACTAGTATGTTTCTGCAAGAGCAAAACTATTTGTAGAAACAGTCAAAACCCTGAAATTCGTTGTGCTGATTGAATCAAACCTGTGCTGAGGTCTCCCAGGAGCACTGTTGGTGTTGCTCCAATGGTATGGGCAGAATGTTTTGAGAGTTCACAGCCAAAAATGTAATGCCATCACATGATGTGCCCTGGTTAGACCATGCTACAAAGACATCAGACCCAGCATAGGTTAAATATTTGAATCAGTTTTGTTGGTTTTTGTGTGTTCGGAAACCTTCCACTGTGGTTAAATTTCACCCTCACTCCAGTATTCAATTTTGTAACCTCCCTCTATATCATGTCATGACACACCATTACCTAAAATGACATATGGCACAATTTACACACACATTGAAAAACTTTGATATTTATGGAAGGGTTTGAATTTAATGGCCATGCCCCTGGACTTTCTCTACTGTGGGGTGTTCTATACACAATTAGGACAATATAGCACCCAACATTCAGCACAGACTCTGTCCTTGCCCAGAGAACTACGAGGAGGCTCTCATTCCTGGAAAGCACACAGAAGTGCCTGTGAGCTTGGCATGGCTGTGCATAGCTGTAATCCCAGAATTTAGGAATCAAGAATTTGAGGCCAGTCTGGGTTCCGTGGCAAAAGCATTTTCTTTAAAGTGGAGCCATTCTCAAATTATTGTAAATTCGGTCTTAGTTGCAACTCCAAATTCCTGCAACCACATTTTAAAAGCGTGATACAGTGTAACCTAAAGACATAATAATTTGATATGTGGGTGCTGAAAGTTGCTGTTGCCTACATGCAAAATGCAGTACAAAAAAATCCCAGGCATTCTTAACCGTGGTTTCTTCAGCAGTAACGCCATTCATAAATATAGTACAAGAGTACAGATAGGAAACTGACATTATTACAAATTATATGCTTTTTAAGGATTTTTTGCCCATCAAAATTATATTGTATCTCAATATTCCTTCTGCTTGCCATGCTTTAGACCATGTATCAGCCACTCAATTGACATTTTAAATTAATAGGTACACATTTGATAATACACAAATTATTCACAAATAAGAGTACTACAAGATTCATTGTCTAGTAGGAAAATTAGACACATAATGAAGAATTGTATTATTTCATCTAGTCTAAGATGGCATTAATTGTATGATGTACCATTATGTTAATGTGACATTAAGAAATAAATTATGTAAAGTAAATTATGTAAAATCACATTTTGCTACTGTAAGACATATCCTGACTTCAGAGGTGTCAAAATGGAAAAAGAAAGAGTGTTATTTAAAACATACTATAACAAAGCTTTAATACGTATGTATGTATATATATTATAATATAACACACACACACACACACACATATATATGTATGTATATATGGTAGCATATAACACAGTTCAGTGATTAATTTATTTCTAGGGGTAGGCTATGGCTGAAAACAAAAACACAGAGAAAACATAGTGCTCTTGGTACTTAAAAGACAGTAGAGGCTTGCTATATGGGAAATGGTAAGACTCTAGCCTACGAAACATTCCAAAACCGTAACAAATGAGCAGTAGTCATTCGTATATGGTGGTTAGTGTAGAGTCTGCTTGGAGTGACTGACAGTGATCTGAAAATAAGGCTAGTAAAAAGACTGAAGTGAGCAGATAAAACACTGTATGTGCTCCTCCAGAGGCCTGAGCCCTTTATGTATTCCCTGTGTAGCATCTCCCTAGGAAGGTGGCATCTGTATGTTGGAAAGGAAATCCTGTGAGAATGTAGGAGGGGAGAAATATACTGAGCAAGGCTGGATTAAAAACTGCAAAATTTATCACCAGTAAGAAATCATGTATCTATTTTCCCTAAAGAGAAAGGCTATCTTAGATAGTTTTAAATGGGTATATCACAATCTAGCACACTAAAATCATTTGTCCTCTTCCCACTATCAGTCCAAACAAGAACTGTCTTCCTTTAAGGTGCTTCAGAATATATGTATTCTGCCTTCATCTTAGACTATCCTATTTTATGGTTATTTGGATGGAATATCCAAATGGAATGGAGCCATTTGGATGCTGGAAAATTTCTCATTAGTGTACATGCAGGGGGAGAATGGAAGAACGGTTTGAAAAGGCTCTAGAGCTGCAGAAGAGAAGGCGAGTTGCCGTTGCACAGAGATCAAGGGAAGAGGGCTGGCGTAAACGGTGGTGAACAATGTGTGAAGGGCAAGTGTTTATAGATGTTTAAAAGCTAGGATTGTGATTCTCTAAAGACTGTAATCAGGCTGGTAGTGTACAGGACAGGTATGTTCAGGGAGGATTAATGGCATCTCTAGGAAGAGCTGGTCATTGGAAGAAGTTTGGGGACAATGTTGATGAGGATATGTCACAGTTAACATCACTTCGGAAACAGAACTGCCTATCAAACTTACAGTGTCACTGTGTACATTTGAAAGCAAAGTCGAAAACCATTAAGCAAGCCCGAGGCCTGGGCTGACAGACGTTCAATGACCAATCCCAGACACACCTGGAAACAGGTGGGATAATTTCTTACACTCCTGCACATCAATTACTTACATAGTGATCTATGGACAGAAAAATCTAGCAATAGAGTGTTTGACTTCTGTAATTATGAGTAATATACTATGGAAATTGAAATTTAGATAGTGGTATTAGGGGACGGGTGTAATTTAACTAAACCACGGTAACATAATGTTATGCATATTGGAACTATGTAAAAAAAGGACCTCTCCTCTGTCCTTCTGCCTTATGATTTCTTTAGAAATTTATAAAAGTAAACCCCAGATGGATGACTTGAGAAGGAAATGCCATAAAGCTTGAGAGCATAATTCTCTCCACATGGTGTCCTCATCTGGCTTCTAGCAGCATGAAGCTGGGTCTCTATGATCCCAGAACCTGCTCCTCTTAAAATGCCTGTATGAGAAGGCTCAGTGTCATCATCAGAGCTTATTTGGTCTTTCTCAAATCTGATGAGGATCAGTTAAGTTCCCATAATGGTTAATATAGTATGTCCACTTAGCTAGGCCATGGGGTACCTAGATATTTGGTCAGACACCATTCTGGGTATAAATCTGAGGGTTCCTTAAAGCACGAAATAAAATTTTTCTTTGACAGACTTAATATAGTAGATTATCTTTCATGATGCAGATGTTTATGAACCAGTTTTTCATAGGCCTAAATGAAACAAAAGGCTTTAGCCAGCTTGCTTTTACTACAACATAATAGCAGAGATAATGGACTAAAAAAGAGGAAAGCTTTAACTTGGCTCAGGGTTTTGAAGGGTTCCATCCATAGTCAACTGACAATGGCACATTTGGGCCTAAGACAAGGCAGAGCCCCATGAACTGAGTGTTGGCAAAAGAAGCCATTTAACTAACGGCTGGAAGTAAAAGTGTGTGTGTGTGTGTGTGTGTGTGTGTGTGCATTCCATAATCCCCTTTAAGTGAAATTTCCCTATAACTAAGAGGGCCACAGTTTGACTCCACCTCCTAAAAGTGGCTGCTACTTCTCAATAGTGGAAAACTGGAGACTAAGACTTTAACACCTTGTACTATTTGTAACTGAACTCATAGCAGATGCAAGATATGTGTTCCTTCCTCACATTTCAGTTGGAATGCTTTTTTCTCCTTCCCTTCCCTTCCCTTCCTTTCCTTTCCCTTCTCTCCCCACTCTCTTCTATCTATCTATCTATCTATCTATCTATCTATCTATCTATCTAACCACCTATCATCTATCTATCTAACTATCTAACCATCTATCATCTATCTATCTATCTATCTATCTATCTATCTATCTATCTATCTATCTATCTATCT